>NC_059173.1:61703975-62018975 GCF_019923935.1 Bubalus bubalis
AAGAAAATAAGTCTGTCGCTGTTTCCATTGTTTTCCCATCTATTTGCCATGAAGTGATGGGATCAGATGCTATGATCTTAGTTTTTTGAATGTTGAGTTTTAAGCCAGCTTTTTCATTCTCCTCTTTCACCTTCATCGAGAGGCTCTTTAGTTCTCTTTGCTTTCTGCCATAACAGTGTTATCATCTGCATAGCTGAGGTTATTGATATTTCTTCTGGCAATCTTGATTCCAGCTTGTGTTTCATTCAGCCCAGCATTTCACATGATGTACTCTGCACAGAAATTAAATAAGCAGGGTGACAATATGGAGCCTTGATGTACTCCTTTCCCAATTTTGAACCAGTTCCAAAAGTTCCAAAAATAGCAAGGAGAGATAAGAAAGTCTTCCTAAGTGGGCAATGCAAGAAATAGAGGACAACAATAGAATGGGGAAGACTAGAGATCTCTTCAAGAAAATTAGAGATATCAAGGGAATATTTCATGCAAAGATGGGCACAATAAAAGAAATAGTATGGACCTAACAGAAGCAGAAAATGTTAAGAATAATTGACAAGAATACACAGAAGAGCTGTACAAAAAATAACTTAATGTCCTAGATAGCCATGACAGTGTGATCACCCACCTGGAGCCAGACATCTTGGAGTGCAAAGTCAAGTGGGCCTTAGGAAGCATCACTACGAACAAAGCTAGTGGAGGTGATGAAATTCCAGCTAAGATATTTCAAATCCTAAAAGATGATGCTGTTAAAGTGCTGCACTCAGTATGCCAGCAAATTTGGAAAACTCAGCAGTGGCCACAGGACTGGAAAAAGTCAGTTTTCATTCCAATCCCAAAGAAAGGTAATGCCAAAGAATGTTCAAACTACCACACAATTGCACTCACTTCACATGCTAGCAAAGTAATGCTCAAAATTCTCCAAGCCAGGCTTCAACAGTACATGAACTAAGAACTTCCCAGGTGTTCAAACTGGATTTAGAAAAGGCAGAGGAACCAGAGATCAAATTGCCAACATCTGTTGTCTCATCGAAAAAGCAAGAGAATTCCAGAAAAACATCTACTTCTGTTTCATTGACTACACTAAAGTGTAATGATTAAAAATATTTATTTACTAAAAT
Source organism: Bubalus bubalis (assembly GCF_019923935.1). Classification (NCBI taxonomy): domain Eukaryota; kingdom Metazoa; phylum Chordata; class Mammalia; order Artiodactyla; family Bovidae; genus Bubalus; species Bubalus bubalis. The sequence goes on from NC_059173.1 coordinate 61,705,091, forward strand.
GGCCACCCACTGTAACCATAATTTGAGGATCGAAGAAGGGAGAAAACAATGGAATATCTATGGTCATGATTCACTTAAAGATATCTAGATCCACTTCATATATAATATCCCAAGTTTTTTAAATATAGAAACAGAAATAAGATATTACCATAATAAATACCAGAAGTTTTCACTACCCAATTTTTCCCACAGCTTAAAAAACATAGCACACCTGTCTTAGTGGCCACATCCTAAACTCTCACGAGATTTTACTAAACCCCAAGTGAAGATCTCAGACTCAGGCCTGCAAGCCAGTTGAACCCCAAATGGGTGGAACTTTTAATGGCCCCAACTGTTTTTCACACGCAGAAAATTTCAGTTCATAAAAAGCCATGGTTGGTCAGTGGCCAATGGAAGGATTTTCCAGCATTTATTAATAGAATTTTTATTGAATTGAAATAACAAAATTTCCTAACAAGTTGGTTCCATCACTCTCCTCTTTTTTTGTTGCTTTTTTTCCCCCCAGGTACAGAGCAGTTGCCTCCTGGAGTCGTGTTCAGGGAATTGGGATTCCCTTGGTCACAGCCATTGAGATTGTCTCCATCTGGATCCTTTCTTTTATCCTGGCCATCCCTGAAGCCATCGGCTTTGTCATGGTACCTTTTGAATACAAGGGTGCACAGCACAGAACCTGTATGCTCAATGCCACATCGAAATTCATGGAGGTATGAATAGTCTAAAGGAAATTAATTAGGGAGTGGGAGAGGTCTTCATTTACCATCAGCGAGACTTGATACCACTACACTGCCCAGTGTGATTTACGATGCTGTGTGCTGTGTGCGCTCAGTCGCTCAGTCATAGCCGACTCTTTGCAATTCCAAGGACTGTAGCCTCCCAGGTGCCTCTGTCCGTGGGATTTTCCAAGCAAGAATACTGGAGTGGGTAGCCGTTCCCTTCTCCATGGAATCTTCCCAACCCAGGGATCGAACCCAGGTCTCCTGCATTGCAGGTGGAGTCTTTACTGTCTGAGCCACCGGGGAAGCCTGCTTTACTCTGTTCGTTGAGTCAAATACCGTAAGTCCCCTACAAATGAGCCCTCAAGTTGTGAACTTTCAGAGATGTGCACACGTGCCTGTAGCCAGCTGTCATACTGTACTACTGTGCTTTTTCAAGATACTACACTGTAGGATTAAAAATATTTTCTTTATATTTTGTTTTTTATATATCATTTGTTGTTTTTATATCTTATTTGTGTGAAAAGTACAATAAACCTGTTACAGTCCAGTACTATATAACTTAGCATGTTAGTTCGGTACCTAGGCTGACTTTGTCGGGCTTATGAACAAATTGGATTTATGAACGCTCTTGCAGAACGTAATTCACTCATCTGTAGGAGACTTACTGTATTATTCAATTGCATGAAAAGTAGATGTTAAGCCAGGGCTTAGCTTCTTCACTAGAACAACTACTCTGTTTTCTCTTTTGTAACTGTAGACATCACTGCTGTTCTGTGCCAAACAACTCAGAATTCTGAAGCTGAGAGAGACTGAAGTGTATACATGGAGTACTATTTGTTTTGAGAATAAGGAACACAGCACAACAATTTCCCTCTGACAGACACGCTGACATTTATTTGATGCTCCTTTGGGAAATGCATGTTTCTCACACGTTTTCTAAAGATCAGATCAGATCAGTCGCTCAGTCATGTCTGACTCTTTGCGACCCCATGAATCGCAGCACTCCAGGCCTCCCTGTCCATCACCAACTCCTGGAGTTCACCCAGACTCATGTCCATCGAGTCAGTAATGCCATCCAGCCATCTGATCCTCTGTCGTCCCCTTCTCCTCCTGCCCCCAATCCCTCGCAGCATCAGAGTCTTTTCCAATGAGTCAGCTCTTCGCATGAGGTGGCCAAAGTACTGGAGTTTCAGCTTTAGCATCATTCCTTCCAAAGAAATCCCAGGGCTGATCTCCTTCAGAATGGACTGGTTGGATCTCCTTGCAGTCCAAGGGACTCTCAAGAGTCCTCTCCAACACCACAGTTCAAAAGCATCAATTCTTCGGCGCTCAGCCTTCTTCACAGTCCAACTCTCACAACCATACATGACCACAGGAAAAACCATAGCCTTGACTAGACGAACCTTTGTTGGCAAAGTAATGTCTCTGCTTTTGAATATGCTATCTAGGTTGGTCATAACTTTCTTTCCAAGGAGTAAGTGTCTTTTAATTTCATGGCTGCAGTCACCATCTGTAGTGATTTTGGAGCCCAGAAAAATAAAGTCTGACACTGTTTCCACTGTTTCCCCATCTATTTCCCATGAAGTGGTGGGACCGGATGCCATGATCTTTGTTTTCTGAATGTTGAGCTTTAAGCCAACTTTTTCACTCTCCACTTTCACTTTCATCAAGAGGCTTTTGAGTTCCTCTTCACTTTCTGCCATAAGGGTGGTGTCATCTGCATATCTGAGGTTATTGATATTTCTCCCAGCAATGTTGATTGCAGTTTGTGTTTCTTCCAGTCCAGCGTTTCTCATGATGTACTCTGCATATAAGTTAAATAAACAGAGTGACAATATACAGCCTTGACGAACTCCTTTTCCTATTTGGAACCAGTCTATTGTTCCATGTCCAGTTCTAACTGTTGCTTCATGACCTGCATATAGGTTTCTCAAGAGGCAGATCAGGTGGTCTGGTATTCCCATCTCTTTCAGAATTTTCCACAGTTTATTGTGATCCACACAGTCAAAGGCTTTGGCATAGTCAATAAAGCAGAAATAGATGTTTTTCTGGAACTCTCTTGTACTAATTAAAAGTAGAAGTCATTCTCATGTGTGCTTAGTTCAGATTCTAATATGATATAATATAAATTTGCAGAACTTTTTTTAAAAAGCATTTTAGTGTAACAAATTCAGTTGCTATTTATTATACCTGACCACATTAATTTTTATGACCAGCTTAATTACATAGCCTACCATGTAAGGAAGCATTTCAAATGCATATTTCCTCACAAAACTAGTCCCATGTAGACCAAGGAGAAAAACTAAGAGTCACTATTTCTATTTCTCTTAAATCAGCATAATTCAGTGCTTTGATGTAAGTTTCACAAAGTCTGGTTCCACCTTTAATCATTTACAGACAACTCACAGTATATTTTCTACCTTGGAAAATTCACAAAAATTAGTGGTCTTATGGTTGATCAGTTACCCTGCTTGGAAATTCTTGTTTTAAAATTGAAAGTGTTCATGAACAGAGCCAAGTTGGCAACCTTAAAATTAAAGTTTTCTACTGATCTACTGACTTTTTTCACTAAGTCAACATCCACAGTGAAAAACGAAGTAGGAAAAGTGCTCAGAATTTCAATTCAGTTCAGTTCAGTCGCTCAGTCATGTCTGACTTTTTGCAACCCCATGGACTGCAGCACACCAGGCTTCCCTGTCCATCACCAACTCCCAGACCTTGCTCAAACTCATGTCCATTGAGTTGGTGATGCCATCCAACCATCTCATCCTCTATTGTCCCCTTCTCCTCCTGCCTTCTCCTCCTCCTGATGCCTTCCAGCATCCGGGTCTTTTCCAATGAGTCAGTTCTTCACATCAGGTGCCCAAAGTATTGGAGTTTCAGCTTCAGCATCAATCCTTCCAATGAATATCAGGACTGATTTCCTTTAGGATGGACTGGTTGGATCTCCTTATACTCCAAGGGACTCTCAAGAGTCTTCTCCAACACCACAGTTCAATAGCATCAATTCTTTTGTGCTCAGCTTTCTTCATAGTCCAACTCTCACATCCATACATGACCACTGGAAAAACTATAGCTTTGACTAGACAGACCTTTGTTGGCAAATTAATGTCTTTGCTTTTTAATATGCTGTCTAGGTTGGTCATAGCTTTTCTTCCAAGGAGCAAACATCTTTTAATTTCATGGCTGCAGTCACCATCTGCAGTGATTTTTAAGCCCCCCAAAATAAAGTCTCTCACTGTTTCCAGTGTTTCCCCATCTATTTGCCATGAAGGGATGGGATCAGATGCCATGATCTTTGTTTTCTGAATGTTGAGCTTTAAGCCAACTTTTTCACTTTTCTCTTTCACTTTCAACAAAGGCTCTTTAGTTCTTCGCTTTCTGCCATAAGGGTGGTATCATTTGTTATCTGAGGTTATTGATATTTCTCCTATTAATCTTGATTCCAGCTTGTGCTTCATCCAGCCCAGCATTTCACATGATGTACTCTACATATAAGTCAAATAAGCAGAGCCACATATACAGCCTTGATGTACTCCTTTCCCGATTTGGAACCAGTCTATTGTTCCATGTCCAGTTCTAACTGTTGCTTCCTGACCTGCATACAGATTTCTCAGGAGGCAGGTCAGGTGGCCTGGTATTCCCATCTCTTTCAGAATTTTCCACAGTTTGTTGTGATCTACACAGTCAAAGGCTTTGGTGTAGTCAATAAAGCAGAAATAGATGTTTCTCTGGAACTCTCTTGCTTTCTCTATGATCCGACGGATGTTGGCAATTTGATCTCTGGTTCTGCTGCCTTTTCTAAATCCAGCTTGAACATCTGGAAGTTCACAGTTCACATACTGTTGAAGCCTGGCTTTTACACTTTTGAGCATTGCTTTGCTAAAGTGTGAGACGAGTGCAATTGTGCAGTAGTTTGAACATTCTTTGGCATTGCCTTTCTTTGGATTGGAATGAAAACTGACCTTTTCCAGTTTCATGGCCACTGTTGAGTTCTCCAAATTTGCTGGTATATTGAGTATAGCACTTTAACAGGACCATCTTTTAGGATTTGAAATAGCTCAACTGAAATTCTATCATCTCCACTAGCTTTATGTGTAGTGATACTTCCTAAGGCCCATTTGACTTTGCATTCCAGGATGTCTGTCTCTAGTCCAGTGATCACACCATCGTGGTTATCTGGGTCATGAAGATCTTTTTTGTGTAGTTCTTCTGTGTATTCTCAGAATTTGGGCGGTGTGAATGAGCGATCTGGATACCTCTGACTAAAACGTTAGAAAAGAGGCTCGATGTAATAAGGAACTTACTGATGGATCTTGCTGGGTAAGAGGAAATGGGTTTCCTCACAAGAAAGCATCTTCTTGTTAGCAATGAAGCTAAGAGTGGCTGCCCTTCAGGCAGGGGCGGGGATGCCTGGAGGGTTGCATAAAGAATACTGAGTTTGAACTGATAATTTTTTGGTCACACCCTTCAGCATGCAGGATCTTACATGCATGCATACTAAGTTGCTTCAGTCACTTCCAACTCTTTGTGAGCCCATGGACTTAAAGCTACCAGGTTCCTTTGTCCTTGGGATTCTCCAGGCAAGAATACTGGAGTGGGTTGCCATTTCCTCCTCCAGGGGATCTACCCAACTAAGGGATCAAGCCCACGTCTCTTACAGCTACTGCATTGGCAGGTGGGTTCTTTACCCCCAGTGCCACCTGGCTTCCCTGATGGCTCAGCCTGCGGGATCTTAGTTCCCTGATTACAGATCCCACCAGCACCCCCTGCATTGGAAGCACCAAGTCTTACCACTGGACTGCCAGGGAAGTCCCATGAACTGATGATTTTGTAGATTTCTTTTCAAGTCTAAGGTTTTAGGCTTCTCTTTCCCCCTGGGCTCTTTTTCTAATTTGATTCCCCTTCTTTTTCCAGTCTTTCCTCCTCAGCTTTGCTCTAACCTAGACTGGAGGGACCCACTCCAGTGTTCTTGTCTGGAGAATCCCAGGGACGGCGGAGCCTGGTGGGCTGCCGTCTATGGGGTCGCACAGCGTCGGACACGACTGAAGCGACTTAGCAGCAGCAGACTGGAGGGAGGGGCTTCCCAGGTGGTGTTAGTGGTAAAGAACCCATCTGCCAATGCAGGAGACATAAGAGACACCGGTTCAATCCCTGAGTGGGAAAGATGCCCTGGAGTGGGCATGGCAACCACTCCAGGATTCTTGCGTGGAGAATCCCCATGGACAGAGGAGCCTGGCAGGCTACAGTATATGGGGTCACAAAGAGTCGTCCATGACTGAAGTGGCTGAGAACTCACATAGACTGGGGGGAGGCCCCGCTGTACCCTTGTTGATGACATCAGTTCAAAAGAAATGTGTGATCCCGTTCTGGACTGGCCTCTGCCACGGAAGGGGCAGGGGACTCCATCCAGTCTCCTCCAGCAAGGGCCAACTCCCAGGACCCCCACAGCTGCTTCTGGGCTTCACACCCCCACCCGCAGTGCACCCAGAAGGAGGAGGTACAAAGGAAGGGGCTTCTTCAAGGAGTGTGTGCATTGTGCTTAAACGAAGAGTTCTGATTTTTTTTGTTTGTGTTTTAAGTTCAGTACTAAGATCTTTCTACAGCGGGATGTGAATAGGAAAATATTTGTATAAACAGATCTGAATACGCCAACTCCTTTGAGATTCTGCACTTAACCTGAGGCTACAATTCAGTGGTCTGTGAACTTGAAGGAAAAGGAAATTACATGTTTATTTTCACTAGCTTCTAACTGAAATTTATCATTTCCTTCTAATTAATGTGGATGTAGGCAACAAATCACAGTAGTGTTTAACAGAAACATGTTGTTGTTTTTTTTTCACTAACATATAATCTGGAGATGTTATTTACATTCATCACTGGTTCCACATTCTGATAGAACTCATTAGATCTGTCATTTAATTTGTTAATAAACTCATATATTGTGATATTAGAATTTTCTTTTTCATATTTTTGTTAGCTATGTTTTGATGTAATTTGTTTCCATTGTATTGGTACATAGTTTATTTCATGCATTTAAAAACATTAGTCTCAACAAACTTATTATGGTTGCCAGTGGGGAAGAATATGGCAAAGAGATAGTTAGGGAGTTTGGGATCAACATGTACACACTGCTATATTTAAAATGGATAACCAACAAGGACCTACTGTATAGCACATAGAACTCTGTTCAATGTTATGTGGCAGCCTGGATGGGAGGGGAGTTTGGGGGAGAATGGATACAGGTATATGCATGGCTGAGTCCCTTCACTGTTCACCTGAAACCATCACAAAAATTGTTAATCAGCTATACTCCAATATAAAATAAAATGATTTTTTTTTTAAGTATTAGTCTCAGAAAGAATTATAGTCTTCACCAGAAATCCAAAGGGGTTCCTGACATAAAAATAGTTATGAACCCCTGCCCAGAACTTTTTTTCCTCAGGAACCATTTATAGCATATTTTAATAGACATGTTATAAATGCAGCCTACTGGGCCTCTTTCTATATTCAGAAACTCTCCAGTTTTTCACAGAGCAGTATGATTATTTTTTACTGTGGGAACTGAGATATTGCAGGAGGCTGCATTATCCTTAGTAAATAAACTATCTGGAGAAACAGCATTAGGAAAGGAAAAGCGTTCTTCCCAAGTTGGTGATTAATTTAGTGGGAGGAAGAATTTAGCTATAATTTTCTAATTTCCATTTTTATGGGGTATTACATTTTCTCCTTTAAAAAGACATAAAACTGAGTAATCCTGGTATTTACAAATCCTGTCCACAGGGAGATCAGGTTCAACATGCCTTCAGATAAGCTACTCTGCCTCAATAGTTTCCAGGTGGCAAGTATTAAGAGAGAGAGGAAGGACACGGTTATTGATGGCTCACACTGGCTGGCTGAGGTCGCATAGCAGACATACCAGACAAAGGGTTAACTCCCAACAACCAGAGCTCCACAGATAAGCCATTCACAACCTTCGCTCTCTCCAAACAAGACAGGCACATTAAGAACACTTTCACCGCAACAGTCAGAAGTAAACCAGGCACTAGCAAAACGTTGAGAATCACCAATAAAGATACAGATTCTGTATGTCTCAAAAGCATGTTTCATGAGCTTTGAAAGGGAATTCTTTTTATTGATGAGGGTTCTTCCACTGTGTAATTCAAACCAACTTTATTTTATTAAAAATATTAATAATTGTTAATAATTATTAAAATTATTTAATAATTTGGGTAATTTTAAACTTCTTGCAGCTGATTCACAATGTTGTGTTAATTTCTGCTATATAGCAAAGTTATTCTGTTATATATTTTCTTTTTCACATTCTTTTCCATTATGACTTATGAAAGGATATTGAATATAGTTCCCTGTGCTATAGAGTAGGACCTCGTTGTTTAGCCATTCTATATATAATAGTTTGAAGCTGTTAATCCAGAACTTCCAATCCATCCCTCTCCCACCCGGCCTCCCACTTGGTAACCACAAGTCTGCTCTCTGTCTATGCATCTGTTTCTGTTTCATGGATAAGTTCATTTGTGCTATATTTTAGATTCCACATAAAGTGATATCATATGTTATTTGTCTTTCTCTGTCTAAATTACTTCACTTGGTATGATAATCTCTAGGCCCATCTTGTTGCTGCAAATGGCATTATTTCATTCTTCTTATGGCTGAGTAATATTCCATTGTGTGTGTGTATATATATATATAAAATATATATATAATATACATACATGGTGTGTGTGTATATATATGGTGTATACTGTATATAAATTTGGTGTGTATATATATATACAGTATATATATATGTATACCACATTCGTCTGTCAATAAACATTTAGGTTGCTGTTATGTCTTGGCTATTGTGAATAGTACTGTCAGAATAATATTAATGTAATTTCTTTGTGTGCTGTTATAAAAAGCAACACACAGCACACAACACACAGCTAAACCGGAAACTACATGTTTGGACTTTGTAGTTTAGTTGAGTTTTGAGCACGACCTCCAAGCCCATTACCGCCAGCAGAGAGCATGAATATACAAACATCGCTGTAAGCACGGAGACGTTGAAGCCACCAAAGGCTTTGCACAGCAAACTTGCCTTATAATCCTCTTCCTCCTCTCTCCCTCCTCTCCTCTTTCCAGTTCTATCAAGATGTTAAGGACTGGTGGCTATTCGGGTTCTACTTCTGCATGCCCCTGGTGTGCACTGCGATCTTTTACACCCTCATGACTTGTGAGATGTTAAACCGAAGGAACGGCAGCCTGAGAATTGCCCTCAGTGAGCATCTGAAACAGGTAAACCTGATAAGGTCATGACGATCTGGCCAAGACTGGTTTGTCCTTGACAACGAAAGGACTATGGATACCGTGTTTTGCAGATTTAGCCTGATTTCCTAAAAATTAAAATACTGTCTTACTTGTCTGTATGCCTTGTTTTCTTTAGAGTATTGAGCATTTCTCCAGTGAAGTCAGGATCCAACCTGTGAAACAGATGGCCCTGGGGGCAGGGCCCAAATAGAGAGGAACTATTCGTTAATTTTGCCAAGAGTATCTATCAAACGTGTGTTTGTGATTAGTAGTACATTGAACTGGGCTTGGAATTGTGCCAGGACTATAAAAAAAAAGAAGCACATGACTTTCTCCCCAGCAGGCTTTGTAGTCTTGTTGTGGAAATAAAACACAAACATGAGATAATTGAAAAACAGAATCACAAGGTGTGGTAAAAAGTAGCTTGTGCTATAGAAAGCCAAGGAGGATATGAGAAAAAGTCATGAAGAAACTGTTCATGCATGAGGAGGATTGAACTGTTCCTGATGGGGGTCTAGCTAGAACACACATGAGTACCATGCATTTGAGGAGTAGGAAAAGGAGACAGACGTCATGAGAGCAACATCTAAGGTATGACTCATGGAAAGAAATGGGATTGGGTACATAAGAAGTCGCATTTTGGAAAGCCTAAAATCCTAGAAGAAATCTGAACCTGTCAGTGGGAGGCTATCTGTTTCTCCCAGGCAGCGAACAGGACAGATAAAGCTGTGAAGCTTCTGTTTGCTGACTCTGGGACACTGGGCAATTGCTTTCTCTCTCTGAACTTCTAGTTTTTTGAAAAATGTATAAAATAATATCTGCCCTTTAAAATATTTATTTGACTGTGAGATCTAGTTTCCTGACCAGGGATCAAACCCAGGCCCCCTGTATTGTGCGTGCAGAGTCTTAGCCACTGGGTCACCAGGGAGGTCCCACCTGCACTTTTCTGTACAAATACTAACTCAATTTTGAGTCTTAAATTTTTTAATGAAATGTATATAATAGTACATCAAAGGGATTATGTAATGCATGCACGGTGTCTGATAGAACCCAGCTGATACTAAGTAGTCAGATACTGTTGATATATATTAATTCCAAGAGTAAAACCAGGACTGTGGGTAACTGTTCAGTTTCAACAGACAAGTGTGTAAAGACGACCAGCCACACCAAAAGTCAATGTGAGTTGTTGATGGAGCCCGGATAACTGCCCTGTGTGATTGCTGTACACGAGCATCAGTCTTCATTGACAACTCTTTTTGACCAGAGTACTGATTTTTTTGAGCCTCAATTCATTATCTTAAACTGGACATAATAATATATGAATCAGTATTATTATTGAGAATCAAAGGAATTAACATGCATTCACATACTTCATAAAAATCTAACGTTATACAAATGGTAGCTATTATCCTTTATTAAAATTTAATAGGAAACTTATCTTGAGAAACTTTAGCATGACATCATCCAGGCATGAAAGTTCAGAGTACTCCAGATGTGAAACATATTAAGCTGTTATTACCTTTCATTCCTGCAATAGAGGTAACTAATTAGAATAGATTTGTGGAAAACGGTGTTTTTGAATGTCGATTTTTGCATTAGCACCACCATTGAGCCTATTCAAGCTATGAGTGACACCTGCTCTGAAAATAATTAAACAGGGATTGGGAGCAATAAGATGCTGCTGCTTCACATTTTCATAGCATTTTTTAAGTTCCCAAAGAGCGTTTCCATGTCATTTTGGTATTTGATTCATCCAAACATGCTGTGAGATAAGCTAGACAGGCATGTACCCTTATTATACAGGTGTTTAAGAGACTAGCGCAACCAAATGGACATTAGAATCCAAAACTTGGTCCCCATGCAGTAGACATTCCCTTGCGTCCTGCTCAAAGATCGAGAAGGTTCTGACTCCAGGAGAGCAAGCCTAGCTGGGAGGCCTTTGTGGGTGGAGGGTGGCAGGGGAGTTAGCTTAGAGTGAAAACCCTACCAGCCCATCCAAGTCCAACATGGCTCTTCATCCTGCTTCTGATATGTTTTTCTAGAATTTCTCTTCACTATACCAACAACACCTTTATCAGTTAGGGGTTGTGTTTGGATGCTGGGAGCAGAAAATCTTCCCAGGTGGCTCAGTGGTAAAGAATCTGCCTGCCAACACAGGAGAAGTGGGTTCAATCCCTGGGTCAGGAGGATTCTCTGGAGGAGGAAATGGCAACACTCTCCAGTATTCTTGCCTGGAGAGTCCTATGGACAGAGGAGCCTGGCAGGCTACAGTTTATGGGGTGGCAAAGAGTCAGACACAACTGAGCTACTGAGCACAAGTGTGAACAGAAAACCCAAAATAACAGGGAGTAGGCCAGGTAGGTGCTTATCTGTCTCCCGTAGCAGAAAGCTCAGATGTCATCGGCTCAGTGGTCAAGGGACTCAGAAGCCAGGGTTCTGCTGCTGTGCTCGCCTTTCCTTTATTATTGGAAGACGGCAGCTACAGCTCTGCCCTTAGACCTCCTTTCCAGGCAGCCAGAAGGGGAAGGATACAGATCACATTAGCGTGTGTGCACCGAAGGAGTAGCCCCCACGTTTAAGTAGCTTTTCCAGAAACCCCACATGTCTATGGCCATACCACTCTGAACACACCTGATCTCATCAGAAACCCCACACAATGGCTTCTACCTACTGTAATAGGTAAGATCTGTGTGCATGAGGAAGCCAGGCTCCTCTGCTGCGTGACAAAGTCAAGGATCTGACTGATAGTAAGGAAAACTCAGAAGGATGGATATTGATTAACCAAATAGCTGACTGTCATGTGGCAAAGTATTAATATTGCCTTTTAAAAAATTATCTCTTGCAGACTTCCCTGGAGGTCGAGTGGTTAAGAGGCCACATTTCCGTGGCACAGGGCACAGGTTCAATCCCTGCTGAGGGAACTAAGATCCCACATGCCATGTGGCATAGCCTAAATAAATAAATAAGTTTACCCACTTTGAGGATGTGCTCCAAAGAGATAGCCTCTCCCCCAATATGCTCCTCTCTACACTTTCTGTGTGCACAAAATGGCCCTTTAAAATGATACCCCATTCCTGTAGACTAATAAAGGAATCCTTTATTGTTCTCAATCATCAGTCAGTTTATACTTTCTCTGAAGCCATAGCCAGCTAGCTAGCTAACTCAAAGATTAAAGAAATCCCAGTTCTTGGGGCTAAAGCCACAATTTGTGACAAGTGCCCTGAGATCTTTTTAAATAGCTCTATCAATCACGTGGCTTTATTGCAGGCTCCCCCTACTTAACGCTGTATGCTCTGGATTGAACCAGCCTTACCCTTCCAAACCCTGTTTTCAATCAGTTTTATTTTGACATTAAGTGATCCCGGTTACAGACAAGTTGTATTTTATGTTCCCAGTTGGGCTTCCTAATGCCATTCCCTGTAATACTCAAATACAGGGCACCCAGATGACTGGCTGCAGATAATTCCTAACATGGTTTTACTGACCCTGTGCAGACCCCAAAGCGTGTAAACGTGCCACTGGAGTCAGGCCAGAGTCAGCATGTCCCCGTTTTTCCAACTGTCTGTGCTGATAATTCTTTACCCTCTGGTGACGCTAAGTGGTCAAGAACCCGCCTGCAAATGTAGGCGACAAGAGACATAGGTTTGATCCCTGGGTCAAGAAGACCCCCTGGAGAAGGAAATGGCAACCCACTCCAGTACCCTCGCCTGGAGAATCCCATGGACAGAGGAGCCTGGCGGGCCATGGTGCATAAGGTTGCAGAGTCGCACTCTATATTTGCAAACAATGTATCTTTGGAAACGACCTGTCATCAATGAAAGAATTTTAAAAGCCAAAAAAATCCGAATGCCAGCTTTCTCCAAGATCAAGAAATGGAGAAAACACGTTGTTCTTCCTTTTCCTTTTCTGTTTCGTACTCCTATTTTGTTTTCCAAACATCTTTGTAAACTTGTTCATTGTTTGGAAAATCCCATGGACGGAGGAGCCTGGTAGGCTGCAGTCCATGGGGTCGCTATGAGTCAGACACAACTGAGGGACTTCACTTTCACTTTTCACTTTCATGCATTGGAGGAGGAAATGGCAGCCCACTCCAGTGTTCTTGCCTGGAGAATCCCAGGGACGGCAGGGCCTGGTGGGCTGCCGTCTATGGGGTCACACAGAGTCAGACACGACTGAAGCGACTTAGCAGCAGCAGCAGCAGCAGCATGCCACACAGCTTACAGCATCTTAGTTCCCCAACCAGGGGAACTGGTTTCAGGCAAGATTGAACCCAGATTGTCAGCAATGAGAGCCAAGAATCCTACCACTGGACCACCAGGGAATTTCCTAGATTTGTCCCATTTTGTTATTATGGTAGGGTCAGTCACCTTGACTACCATGCTATCATTAATGCAGGTGAATTACCTGCTATGGAGACTTTTAACTAACCTTCCCCTCCTATGTTCAACAGACATACAGACCCAGTCACAGTGTTGGCTCAACCCCAGCCCGTCCTCACCTCTGCCCACCATCAAACCTTTGACCTGGCCCTAATAACCAGCCTGAGGCTACCATGATTCCTGGCAGCTGCCCCAAAAGAATCACTAACAACTAACAACTCCTTGCTTAAGACAATTGGACTCCAAACCTTATCTACTTTTTTGTTTGGCCGCACTATGCTGCATGTGGGATCTTAGTTCCCCGACCAGGGATCGAATTCATGCTTCCTGAAGCAGAAGCTCAGAGTCCTAACCACTGGACCAAGGGAGTTTCCTGGACTCCAAATCTTGACGAGGTAGAGGGTGGTGAGGTGGGCTGCTCTGGCTCTTCTTCGAGTACTCTGTCCCAATCTACTGCTTTTTTTTTAATTGGAGTATAATTGCTTTACTATGTCATGTTGAAACCAACATGACATTGTACTACTTCCTTTTGTGTATCCCTTTTCTCTAGTAGAAAAACACTAAACTTATTGTATTTTTTTCTCTCACTTTTCTTTAGCGTCGAGAAGTGGCAAAAACAGTTTTCTGCTTGGTTGTAATTTTTGCTCTGTGCTGGTTCCCTCTTCATTTAAGCCGCATTTTGAAGAAAACTGTGTATGATGAAATGGACACGAACCGATGTGAATTACTTAGGTATGATCCTTTGTGCTCAGAAGGAAATTGGAGTTTCTCTGATCTCACGTTTCTAAGAGTTTTACAAAACCACCTATTCTATACTCATGTTAGCCCTGAAAATTAAATCTTCTAAGTTGATTGTTTTTCTTTAGCTGTCACAGCCCATAACCAACCTCAAAATTTTGTGCAAGCCCTATCAATAATTTTGCTGCTCCCCTCCTGGGTTAAGCAAGTGGTGGGTATATCTGCACATGTCCTGCAGAACTGAAACTGCCATTTAAACAAGGGCTTTAAAAATAATTTTGACTGCTACCTCTGAGAAATGTCTCCTGGGCAAGAAAAATGCTTATTCTAGAGATAAATGCTAATTAGGTTTTAAAACATGATGTTCTAATTTATCTCTTCTATTTCCTTTTGCTCAAGTTTCTTGCTGCTCATGGATTACATCGGTATTAACTTGGCAACCATGAATTCATGTATCAACCCAATAGCTCTATATTTTGTGAGCAAGAAATTTAAAAATTGTTTCCAGGTAAGTATTTCTTTTAGCAAGAAGATCTTTTTCATAATAATTATTGGCATTAATGATTGACTATATGTGATGGTTGTTGCTGTTATTGTGTAGTCACTCAGTTCAGTTCAGTTCAGTTCATTCACTCAACTGTGTCCGACTCTTTGCAATCCCATGAACTGCAGCACGCCAGGCCTCCCTGTCCATCACCAACTCCCGGAGTTTACTCAAACTCATGTCCATCGAGTCAGTGATGCCATTCAGCCATCTCATCCTCTGTCGTCCCCTTCTCCTCCTGCCCCCAATCCCTCCCAGCATCAGAATCTTTTCCAATGAATCAACTCTTCGCATGAGGTGGCCAAAGTACTGGAGTTTCAGCTTTAGCATCAGTCCTTCCAATGAACACCCAGGACTGATCTTCTTTAGAATGGACTGGTTGGATCTCCTTGCAGTCTAAGGGACTCTCAAGAGTCTTCTCCAACACCACAATTCAAAAGCATCAGTTCTTTGGTGCTCAGCTTTCTTCACAGTCCAACTCTCACAACCATACATGACCACTGGAAAAACCATAGCCTTGACTAGACGGACCTTTGTTGGCCAAGTAATGTCTCTGTGTAGTCACTCGGTCATGTCCAATTCTTTTGTGACCCCATGAACTGTAGCCTACCAGGTTCCTCTGTCCGTGGGATTTTTCCAGGCAAGAATGCTGGAATGGGTTAGCGTTTCCTACTCCAGGGGATCTTCCTGACCTAGGGATCAAAATTGCATCTCCTAAATTGGAAGGTGGATTCTTTTTTTTTTAATCGGAGGATCATTGCTTTACAATATTGTGTTGGTTTCTGCCATACATCTGCCACAAGTCTCCATATGTCCCCGCCCTCCTGAACCACCTGCCACCTCCCACCCCATCCCATCTCTCTAGATTGCCACAGAGCGCCGGGCTGAGCCCCCTGTGACACACAGCAAATTCCTACCCGGCAGGCAGATTCTTTAGTGCTGGGCCGCCCATATGCAATAGTATATAATAGCAAATTCAATTGTTTTCATTTAATTAGAATTCTGTTTTTCTCTTCTGTCTTTTCTCTATTTTTATTTCTAATAGAGTATAATTGCTTCAGAATGCTTTATTAGTTTCTACTGTCCAGCAACGTGAATCAGTGATACATATACATTTTATATATATGTATATATCTTTTATATATATATCATATATATATCCCCTTTTATATATATATTTATCCTTCCCATTTATATATATATATATCCCCTTTTATATATATATCCCCCTTTTATATACATATATCCCCTTTTATATATATATATATATATATATATATATATCCTTCCCATTTAGGCCACCACAGAGCGCTAAGGAGAGTTCCCGTAGATTCTCATTAGTTCTCTATTTTATACATGGTATCGGTGGTGCGTATATGCCAATCCCAATCTTCCAGTTCATCCTACCACCTCCCTGTCCCCCTTGGCATCCTTAACATTGTTCTCTACATCTGTGTCTCTATTTCTGCTTTGTAAGCAAGTATTTTTTAAGAACAGCCAACTGTGTGTATTAGATATCCAACAGGCATGGCTCATTCCAGTTGTAAATAGCACTTTCATCAGCTGAACTTTTCAGAAGAGAAATGAAAATCACAATAGTACTTTCATCGGCTGAACTTTTCAAAAGAGAAGTGAAAATTGCATTTTGTTACCCAGAAAGAGCGTTAAATTGTCAGCATAACAGAAAAGCAATATATATTCAAACAACATACTCAAAAGTTAAAATAAAAAGAACTAATTTAGTAGCATGCCAATTTAGTATCATGCTTTGAAAAGAAATATTCCAAGTTGAGCTCCAAGGCCAACAGAATAGATTAAACTTATTCATGCCTTACATAGCCTTAGACTTTTAACCATAGTCTCAACAAAACATAAACTCATTGTTAAGAAAGCTCTTGCTAAATGCTACTTAATAGTATACTTCATAATAGTCTTTTCAAGAAAAGTAAATGTTTATGGCTCTGGAAATCTGAACTAATGTAATTTAATTCAAAATCAGTTTCCTTCCGTTCTTCAGACCTCCTTGTAGCTAAGCCAACACGTGTTCTCCAGAAGTTCCAAGTACTTCTCACTGAGGTATTATTTTTCCAGTTCCTAGAGTGATTTTAGCATAGAATTAGTCCTAAGTGAAATCCGCTGATTTTGGCCAGGATGTTTAACTTCATTTTATGGTGCATATTAGAAAGAGTAGCATAGAGTTCAAGGGTGCAGGATCTGGACGTGAACAGTCTTGATTTACATCCCAGCTCTGCACTAGCTATCTAAAACCAGATCCAAGTGGGGCCACTCCTGCTTCCTCAGTTTGTCCATCAGTAAATCAGATGCTGTATCTGTATCTGTATCAGATACTGTATCTATCTCAGAAGGTGGAATAAGTGGGTTCAGTGCTTGAGACAACACAAAGTCCTCGGTATGAGTTAATCAGTATTAGGGAAAGAAGAGAAGAAAAACACAAGTGAATACCTTCATGACTCCTGCAGTCTAAAAGGAGACAGACAGATATTAACCAGAGAATCACGGGCATCAATAAAACTTGGTACGGAAGTTCTTACTGCCACACTTTGGCAGTCTTTGGGGTCATGTTTACAAGTCATGAAATGCCCTAAGAAAGATTCTGCCATAAGAAATATTGACTAAAATACAGGTCATAACAAATACATTTATGTAATCTGGAGTAAAATCAGTTGCTAATTAGTTTACATGTTTTACATATAAATTAAAATTATATGTGACATGTAAATTTATATTACATATAAAATTAGTTTACATATACCCCCAGAGGGTAAGGGGGGAAAAAAATCCAGGTACGAACTCTTAGAAATTAAACACAATTTTGACTGATATTCATAAAAAGGCAGCATACCCAGGGGAAAGAGTCCAACAGAGAGAGTCCTGGGTTCTGAGTTCAGGTCTGCCTCTTCTCTAAGCCTCCCTGTTCTCATCCAGGAGGAAAATAGCACCTTCCCCCTAGGGCTGTTTAAGAGCCTCAGGTGAGGTGCCCAATGAAGAGAGGCACGCAGGCGGCACAGTAGAGGCAGGCCAGGCGCTTCCCAGTCCCTCCCACCCGTGGCCACCCCAAGTCATAGAGAAGTTCCCCCACCAACACTGCCTTCCTTTCCTCTTTGACTTGGTGAATCAACTAAAACAAGAAACACAGGATCTGTCATTTTGCACTAGAATAAACCATTAAACTTGGAGAAGACTCTTGAGAGTCCCTTGGACTGCAAGGAGATCCAACCAGTCCATTCTAAAGGACATCAGTCCTGGGGGTTCATTGGAAGGACTGATGCTAAAGCTGAAATTCCAATACTTTGGCCACATCATGCGAAGAGTTGACTCATTGGAAAAGACCCTGATGCTGGGAGGGATTGGGGGCAGGAGGAGAAGGGGACGGCAGAGGATGAGATGGCTGGATGGCATCACTGACTCGATGGACGTGAGTCTGGGTGAACTCCAGGAGTTGGTAATGGACAGGGAGGCCTGGAGTGCTGCGATTCATGGGGTCGCAAAGAGTCGGACACGACTGAGCGACTGAACTGAACTGAAACCATTTAACTTCTCCCTAGAGATTAAAACTCCCTACTCCAGATTACTGGCAAGGCCCACACTCTGTCCTCAAACACCTCTGGACATTCACCCCTTGTTGGTGAGCCTCTGTTTCTGCTGGGAACAGGCTGGTGGCCCCCTCTTAATCTGAGTCTGTTCCTCCTCCCAGTCTTGCCTCTGCTGCTGCTGTTACCAGTCCAAGAGCCTGATGACCTCGGTGCCCATGAATGGCACCAGCATCCAGTGGAAGAACCATGAACAAAACAACCATAACACAGAGAGGAGCAGCCACAAGGACAGTATCAACTAAACTGAAGGAACAGTTATCAGTGTGCTTCAAGCCCGACTGGAGGAAAAAATCAACACAGCACTGTGTCTCCAGGAATCTGTTCCATCCTTCTCTCACGACTCAGCCCCACCCCCTGGAAAAATGTTTTCCAAAACATTGAAGGGTTGACTGGTCTATACCCACAAATTCAACGAATCTTACTTCTTTGATTTATCTGATTTACCTATTTTGCATGTTATATTCAGCCCTAAAAAATGGTGGGAGTTGGCAGGGGGAAAGGAGATTGTTCAGTTAAACCAGAAGGATATTTACCACCTTTGCATGAAAATAGATTTTTTTCAAGTACATGGCAAACTTTCATGGTGGTTCTGTAGAATGTTCAATAAGACCAGTCACCGTGAAAAAGTTATAGAGACTGTAACAAGATTTTCTATTTTTTTTAAGTAATTTTGTTTTTTTGGCCAAACATAGTATGGGCTGAAGTCTCCTTTATTTGAAATATCATTCAGTGCCAGTATTTTTTAACTGCATAGTAACCTACAGATGATTTGAGCTCATTTACACATATTTTTGCCCCCCAAAACAAATAAAACGGAATTCAGGTGAGAAGTTAGGTTAGTGTTTCTCATGTCACTGGCTTATTTTTTTAAAACATAAATTCTTAAGCTTCAGGAGCTTACAGGACTTTAAAGCACAGACTGATATCCATATATGGCAGTTTAATAGCTGCTATGCAAACTTTTTAAGAACCTATATTTTCTTTTTTAATGGGGTTTCATATTAGGAGATCTTGTGCCTATTCTTCTGTTAAATTGAAAAATAATGCTTGACTCAAACAGTTCTGTTTTTCACAAGCCTAGTTTTTTAATGGAAGCATTTTATGTAAAATCAAAATACCATTTACTAAAATTTAAATGTTTGTATCATTTAACTATGTCCAGGACTTTCGGTGAAATGCACAGAAGTCCAGAACAAACCAAGAAAGAAAGGATTGCGTATTTTCAGAAGATCTGGAAATTCTCATTGAGGTTTATTTTTGGTAATAGTAACGTGTATATGTGTGTGTGCAAATATACACATATGTATCATGTATATATATACATGCATATACATATATACATGTATGTATATATTCCTTTGCTTTCTTTAAAAATGATAACTGGCAGTGAGACTTTTTTGGTCATTCCTTTTCCATGTAGGAATATGGAAAACATAATTTCAAAGTGGCCAGCTGAGTTTATTGTGTCAATGAAATATAATTACTCCCAGATGCCGCAATGAACTTAAGGTTCTTCATGTCCCTGGGTTTTCAGTATGAACCTAAATGCCTTCCCTACCCACACTCCTCACATGGTCACCATTTCAAAAGGCCTGCAGTGACTTCTGCTGGGCGTTTTCCACGATGTTTACAAACTGGGATTGCAGCAGCAAATCTTTTACTGTGTGTATATAAATATATGTGTATATAAACAACCGTAAATTTCTTTTAGCCAATTTTTCTATGATCGTCTCTGTGGAATGTATTCGTGTGTGTGGCATATGCATGTGGTCAGATGGTATGTATGGATTTCATGTAACCTAATATTAACGCCTTGCAGTTGTGCCAAAGCAAACACTCCAGATGGAATCTAGGTGGTTGTCCCTCACAACAACCAACCTGTCCGTTTTAATCTATCCATGTTCATAAATCTCGTGACCATGTTACCATTACAAATGAAATGTGAGAGGCCTCATGAAAAAGGATGAGCCAATGGATTTTTGACAATGGATTTGGGTTTTTTTGGTTGGTTGGTTAGTTGAAAAAAGCAGTATTGGGGATTGTATTTTGCTCCTGTGCTGGAGCAAAATTCATTAAAGTCTGAAGTATTATATTGTCCCAGTCCTCAACATGGTGATGAGACTGACAAGTGGGCAAATGCTTCTATCAGATTTCACCAGAAAAATGTCTGATGATACATTAGCTCAGCTGCTTCCTTGGGCTGTATTTCAGAACAGTCCTGTATAAAATGATATCAGGTGCCAGCCATCCAATTGCAGGCTCCTTTGTGTGTTAGCAGTCAAATTCCATTAGTCCACTGGTGCATCACAGGCAGTGATAGAGCCCATAACATAAGCTGTAGGTTCACACCATTGTGTTTAGACAGTGGTCTTTTTCTTTAAGATGCTTTGTCTCTTGCGTATCAAAAATGCATTTTACAAGTTCAGAAAGTCATAGATTTCTGAACAACCACACGGGCTTCCATGTGCATTTTGTTTATGGACCAGTAAGTGACTGTGGTTGATAAGTAGGAATATTTCCAGTTTCTACGTTTATCACATCTTTCCAAGTAAATCTGTAGAAATGAGCCAGAAGCCACGGCCCTGCACGGGCAGTGGCCCATAAGTACGAAATAAAAGTTTACAGAAGCCTCGTGAGTGTCTCTTCATTTGTATTAATACATAGTTCTATCTAGGAAACGTTTACCACACAGTGGTTGCAAACCTCTCCCGAGTTAATAGCCAGGTGAGTGGTTTTCAAACAGATAAGTCCTAACTGTATTGTATTCTCAACCAACTTTGTTGTATTGAACACTTAACAGTCCCATTCAATCCTTCATTCACCCTTCCTGTAAATTTTACTGAGCATCTACTATGTACCAGGAGTTCTTCTAGCGACCAGGGATATAGCAGGGAACAAAACAGGCCAAGTGCCTGTTCTCATGGAGCTTGCATCCTAGAAGAAGCTAGAAAATAAAAAACTATCGTCAATAAACAATATGTCAAGTGGATACCTGGACTCATGTATATATAACTGGTTATTTGACGTTTTCAACTAGGGAGGGGCTTCCCAGGTGGCACTAGTGGTAAAGAACCCATCTGCCAATGCAAGAGATGCAGGAGATGCAGGTTCGATACCCAGCTCAGGAAGATCCCCTGGAGGAGGGCATGGCAACCCACTCTAGTATTCTTGCCTGCTGAATCCCATGGGCGGGGGAATGTGGCAGGACACAGTCCATAGGGTCGCAAAGAGCTGGACACGACTGAAGCGACTTAGCACACATGCACACACAGCTGCTTAATAGATACACTACACCTAAAACTAAGCTCCTGATAGCTTTCTAACCTGTGCTGCCATATTATTCCTCTGCTCGTGTATTACTCAAAATTCTCCAGAGAAATAGAACCAATAGAATAGATAAATGATAGATAAAGAGAAGATTCTGTGGCCGCTGAGATATGTATGTCATGCTGTGCTGTCTACAAACTGAAGAAACAGGAAATTCAAAAGCATAATTCAGTCCAAATCCTAAGGCCTGAAACACAGGAGCTGATGGTAGAACTCCCAGTCCGAGGCCAAAACCCTGAGAACCATGGATGGCTCGCATGAGTCCCAGTGTCCAGAAGCCAGAGATCCAGGAGCACTGGTGTCATGAGCAGAAGATGGATGTCCCACGCCAAGGAGAGACAGAGGGAACTCATTCTGCATCCTACTTATTGTTCCCTCCAGGTGCTCTACTGATCCCTGATGCCTGTCCCCGCTGGCGAGAACAGATCTGCTCTAGTTAGTCTCCTGATTCAAGCCCTGATCTCTTCCAGAAACACCCTCACAGATACACCCAGAGATCATATCTTCCTAGCTATCTGGTTGTCCCTTAGCCCAGCCACGCAGCACCGAAGATAGACCGTCACAGCTCAAAGAGCCCCATCCCCTGAGCTGTCACGACAGAGTCGTGTCCCGTTTCTTTCTCTCAGCGCTTATACCCAACCCCATCCTCAAATTATCTCCAGAAACTGACTCTCTCTCTCCACCTCCCTTTTCTAAGCCACCACTATCTCCTGATCTCTTGCCAGGATAACTGCAATTGGATCCCAAATGCCTCCTTTTTTCCAGCCTTGGAAACACCGTACTCTAACGGGAGCCTATCAACCACCGTAGTGGTCTAAAGGTGCTGACATTTCCAAGGTAGGCGAACCAGCAATGGGGAGTTTTCTAATAACAGCCAAAGTAAGAAAAAGCCCACTAGCACAAGCCTGGAAGGTTGTGACATGAGAAGGTGCTAGCCACAGCTGGTGTGGGTGTTCTGAAGAAGGTTAGTCTAGAGTGTAACAAAGATGAAAAAGAGCATTTTAAGTCCTGGCTCTGGTTTTCCCTGATGCTTTCCCATAGCTTAAGCAAGCAAACTAGCATATTTACCTTTGTCCCTCACTATTTACATTTAGTTTTCTCTTGCTTACAATATACATATTCTAAGAACATCTCAGCTGATTTATCTTTTCTTACTGCTGTTTTTAAATTAAGAGACCATGTATTTTAGAGTAGCTTTAGTTTTACCTTCCCCCCAAAAAATTGATTGGCAAATCCAGAGAGCTCCCTGTGCCCACTTCTCCCAGATTTCTCATACACAGCTCCCCGCTATTATCTACTCCTTGTGTTGCTGCTACTACTGCTAAGTCGCTTCAGTCGTGTCCGACTCTGTGCGACCCCAGAGACGGCAGCCCACCAGGCTCCCCCGTCCCTTGGATTCTCCAGGCAAGAACACTGGAGTGGGTTACCATTTCCTTCTCCAATGCATGAGTGAAAAGTGAAAGTGAAATCACTTAGTCGTGTCCGACTCTTAGCAACCCCATGAACTGAAGCCTACCAGGCTCCTCCATCCATGAGATTTTCTAGGCAAGAGTACTGGAGTGGCTTGCCATTGCCTTCTCCAACTCCTTGTGTTAGTGGGGTATATATGATGAACCAATACTGAAATATTGTTAACTAAAGCCCATAGTTTACAGTAGGGTTCGCTCTTTTGTGTTGCACATTCAATGGATTTTGACAAATGGAGAGTCACAGTTATCTACCATTGTGGTATCTTTCAAGATAGATTCACTGCCCTGAAGCCCCTCTGGGCTCCACCTTTCCTCCCCTCCTCCTGTCCCTCTTGATTTAGCTTTTCACTCAACACAGATGTAGTAAACACCCACCACATTACCTTGTGCTCGTTGCCAGGAACGTGAGATTGGAGGCAAATAAATACCTGCGCTGACGTGCTTCGTGGAGACTCTGTAGCTGTCGGCATCAAGGACAGTAATGGCACAAAGGCAAGAGCAGTCCAAGTTCTTGAAAACTTCAGCTGGTGACATCAGTGAACAGTGTGAAGGCTCTTCTATAATTCTTCTTTTTACAACTTTAAAAACAATTCACTATCCACATGGCTTGCAGGATCTTTTCTCCCCAAAACAAGGGATTAAACCTGGGCCCCAGCAGTGAAAGCACAAGTCCTAACCACTGTACTGCCAGGGAATTCCCTGAAATCCTTATTTTGGTGAGTATAATCGTGTCACTGCTACAGAATTACATAACATGAAGCAATATAGCATTGTCTCTACATTAGAAGCTTTTTAAAGGTCTGTAAAGGGAATTCCATGGTGGTCCAGCGCTTAGGGCACCTCACTTTCACTGCCAAGGACCCAAGGGCCTAGGTTCCGTCCCCTGGTCAGAGGCCTAAGACCTGGCAAGTGGCATAGCCCCCCCCAAAAAAAGAAGTAAAAATAATAAATATCTGCAAATGTACGTTATTCTCCATACAAAAATAAAGCTACCCAGCATAACTTAAGTTATTATGGGAGCAAAACAAATTAGAGATTAAGTCCAGGAAATAGCCAACACAAATGTGAATCTTTCATTATTACCTCTATTGCTATTTTCAATGGTATTGTCAGTCCACGAGAGTGTATTAAACACTATGTATGTGCAGAGTGAAGAAAAGACACTGTCAGTCTTCCAAAACCTTTCCAGGCCTGAAATTCTGATTCCTGTGTTTGAAACATAACCTAGCACCATACTGAATTTACTGACTTTTCTCCATACTTCAAACAAGCAGAGTTAAGTCAAGGCACAAGTCGACCATATGCAGTTGAATGTTTCTAAAATTCCGATGGAGTCTTCACACTGAAAAACCTCAGGGGTTTTTAACAGTCCTTCACTCGAGAAGCTACTGTCACTCTCTTCCATAAGTAGTCACAAAAACAAACTAGAACCTATATTTGGTCAGCACTGATATGCCTGCTTTTTCGTTTCTAAACCTGAAAGGAGACAAGCCACGGTCCTTAGAATCAGGGAATGAAGAAATATTGGAAGTTGTAACTACAAAGTCAGCTTTCCCTATGAAGCAAGCTAGCAAAGGTCACTTGATTTGATTAAGTCAGAAATCCTAATATCTTACAGTTTCCCAAGACTTTAGCATCGACATTATTCAGTTGACTTTCTATTTCTTCCTGGGAGGTAATAAATTAGGAACAGCAATGCCAACCTAGATAGAATCAGAAGAGTCATGGAATCTTGCTAAGGGGACATAGAGAATTCCACAGATTTTTCCTTTTTGGTCCTCATTCACAGTCCCCTTACCTAATTTATGTACATGGAACTGATCATCTTTTACTTGAATCTGATTCCATGACGGTGGAGACAATTGTGTACTTGGTGTCATGTGGCAGATTTGTCCCAGATGGGAGAGGGCAAGAGATGCTGCCCAGACCACATGGGATCACACAATCGGCCAAACCACAGGCCCCAGGCATAGCCTATCTGCCTCCATCGACACGCGTTTTTACAGAATAAGACATTTCTTCATGAACTATACCTATGTCTCTCAGAGTGTAACAAGTCTGGCTAACTACAGTTAAATTCTTGCATTTTTAACATATCCTGAAATGAGAAAATCTGCTAAACGTGATCAAGGGGAACATATGTACCTTTTAGCTTTCAGGGCAAACATTCACACATAATGAAAATTTGATCTTCCAGGTCCAGGCTTTTGTCTATTTTACGCAACCCAGTGGGGTTTGGCCTGGATCACTCGTTCTCAATCAAGACTGTGATGGAGGGGTAGAAGTCTGTGGACCAGCTTAGGCCAAGATGGGCCAACTCCTGGAACTGGAGTTGGGGAGCGGGGGGTGCGGGCAGTAACATCTCAAAGGAAAACCCACATCACCTTAGAAAAGGAGAGAATAGCTGAGCCACTTCTCCACTCCATCTTTAAGCAGATTTCTCCATTTATAAGGATATATCCCACTCCTCCTATTTTCTGCTGCTTTTTCACATTTTTCCCTCAGTTAATTCCTCAATTTTTATCATTTCTTTAAAAGTAACTTTTCCTCTTCAAATTATAAAAAATAAAATAGCTATAGGATATATTTAAAGCCAGTGCAAACAAAACAATAATGAATGATCCATGTATGCAAAGAGAGGAAATTCCTCTACCTGGGGCATTTTATATATACATAAGTTCGATCCCTGGGTCAGGAAGATCCCCTGGAGAAGGAAATGGCAACCCACTCCAGTATTCTTGCCTGGAAAATCCCATGGATGGAGGAGCCTGGTGGGCTACAGTCCGTGGGGTCGCAAAGAGTTGGACACAACTGAGCGACTTCACTTTAATATATAATATGTATGCAATATAATATATATAATGCCTTATTCTTCAATATCTTGCATTTAATTTATCCAGTTCCTTTGTTATCACAAACAAGCTGTACATTTACTGTACATCTTTGTATGAGTCTCCATGGAGATATTGGAGAAGGCAATGGCACCCCACTCTAGTACTCTTGCTTGGAAAATCCCATGGACAGAGGAGCCTGGTGGGCTGCAGTCCATGGGGTTGCGAAGAGTTGGACACGACTGAGCAAATTCACTTTCACTTTTCACTTTCATGCACTGGAGAAGGAAATGGCAACCCACTCCAATGTTCTTGCCTGGAGAACCCCAGGGGCAGGGGAGCCTGGTGGGCTGCCGTCTATGGGGTCGCACAGAGTCGGACACGACTGAAGTGACTTAGCTCCATCCCAGCAGCAGCAGCCACAGAGATATGTGTGATTTCTCTAGGAAAATTAAAGAGGAGCAGGATTGCAGTCAATTCATACATCCTGCCAAACTATATCCAGAATGGCCCGCCAGTCCTGGGTGATCCATTATGAAAGATTTCAGGGCTCTCAGTGCCTTGCAATTGTTCCTCTTTATGTGGGTGCCATCACACTGGGGGACCCTGCCATTACGTCTCTGTAGCAGACAGTTGGACACCTGACCAGATCCTCTTGGATCCTTTGTACTAGCTCTGTTCACCCATCTCCAGTTTCGGTGTTTTTGCTACTCTCTGCGCCTGCACCTGTCAGCGGCCTGCCCTTGGACACTGGAGCCTTCTAGCATGAAAGGAGAAGAGGAGGAGCCTGGGGATTTTACACCCTCTTCCATTGCCACCATGACCTATAGCCAAGGACTGGCCAGTGTGGGAGTGTAAAAGCCCAGCTCTTGTGTCTCTGGGTGGGTGGTAAACAGCAAGCACCCCCAGAGAACAGGCTGAGTCTGCAGCCTCACCTGAAACATCACCTTAATAAAGATGAGGCAGCATCTTCCCTTTCCCTCACTGGTTTCTGCTGTGGGACTGTGCCTTAACAAACCACGGACACCCAGACACCTGCCTTGAGGTCTTCTAGAAGAATCTGACCAAAGACAGCACACATTTCTATCTCACTGCTGAACTTAAATGGCAAATTACAAGACACTGAACATGTCAGATTCTTTAGCATACTAAATGATAACTGGTATTTGAAACCACTTTTGATTTTTCTCTGAGGCATCGGAGTATACATGAGAGCTCTCTGCTAACTAGCAATCCAAACTTCCTCAGCCACAGTCCTATTGGCTTTGAAGACCCACTTAACCACTCTAGGACCTCCATTACAGGCTCCTTGGAGTATGGCAGTTAAGTTTTTCTGTATATCCAAACATTCCTCATATAAGAATTCAGCTGCAATTTCTCTTAGGAGGACATGTCTCTCCCAAGTGGCTGCCAAATGAAGGTGTAGGTCTTTTGTGTATGAAGCTAGAACTGTATGAAGCTAGAAATCAATGAGAAGGCAAGCAACATTAGTCAGTTGTTGGTTGGGAAGTGCCGGCCACAAGCACAGTTCACTCTTTCAAAGGGTTTGCCCACGAGCCAAGATGACAAGGTGAGGAAGGCAAGGTCAAAGGAAAGGTTTTTATCTCTTCAAGAGAAAGACAACCAGGGACTTCCCTGGCGGTCCACTGGCTAAGACTCCACACTCCCAATGCAGGGGATTGGGACTCAATCCCTGATCAGGGAACTAGATCCCACATACTTTAACTAAGAGTTCACACGCTGCAACTAAAGATCCTGCATGCCTCAACTAAGACAACTAGGACCCAGTGCAGCCAAAAACATAAATATTTTTTTAAAAAGAAAGAGAAAAACAACCTCAGCAATTTTAAGACAGTAGAATTAGGTCAGTGATAGGAACAGATCATGCATGAATGAAAAAAAGAAGAAGAAAATAATTTATGGATCAAGCTCCCATACAAGACAAAAGAAAATGCAAATGGCAGCCTTGGGAAAGAAGTATTCTTCTTCACTGCTGCTATTGCTGCTAAGTCGCTTCAGTCGTGTCCGACTCTGTGTGACCCCATAGATGGCAAACCAACAGGTTCCGCCGTCCCTGGGATTCTCCAGGCAGGAACACTGGAGTGGGTTGCCATTTCCTTCTCCAGTGCATCAAAGTGAAAAGTGAAAGTGAAGTCACTCAGTCGTGCCCGACTCTTAGTGACCCCATGGACTGCAGCCTACCAGGCTCCTCTGTCCATGGGATTTTTGAGAAATCAAGGTGAGTAATCAACAACATCTGTTTCTTTCAGTTCAGTTCAGTTCAATTGCTCAGTCATGTCCAACTTTTTACACCTCCATGGAATGCAGCATGCCAGGCTTCCCTGTCCATCACCAACTCCCAGAGCTTACTCAAACTCATGTCCATTGAACTGGTGATGCCATCAAACCATCTCATCCTCTGTTGTCCCCTTCTCCTCCCACCTTCAATCTTTCCCAGCATCAAGGTCTTTTCAAATGAGTTAGTTCTTCACATCAGGTGGCCAAAGTATTGTAGCTTCAGCTTCAACATCAGTCCTCCCAGTGAACACTCAGGACTCATCTCCTTTAGGAAGGACTGGTTGGATCTCCTTGAAGTCCAAGGGACTCTCAAGAGTCTTCTTCAACACCACAGTTCAAAAGCATCAATTCTTCAGTGCTCAGTTCTTTAGTCCAACTCTCACATCCATACATAACTATTGGAAAAACCATAGCTTTGACTAGATGGACCATTGTTGGCAAAGTAATGTCTCTGCTTTTTAATATGCTGTCTAGGTTGGTCATAGCTTTGCTTCCAAGGAGCAAGCATCTTTTAATTTCATGGCTGAGGTCACCATCTGTAGTGATTTTGGAGCCCCAAAAAATAAAATTTCTCACTGTTTCCATTGTTTCTCCATCTATTTGCCATGAAGTGATGGGACCAGATGTCATGATCTTAGTTTCCTGAATGTTGAATTTTAAGCAAACTTTTTACTCTCCTCTTTCACTTTCATCAAGAGGCTCTTTAGTTCTTTGATTTCTGACATAAGGGTGGTATCATCTGCAAATCTGAGGTTATTGATGTTTCTCCCAGTTACCTTGATTCCAGCTTGTGCTTCATCCAGACTGGCATTTCACACGCTGTACTCTCCCTATAAGTTAAATAAGCAGGATGACAATACACAGCCTTGACGTACTCCTTTCCCGATTTGGAACCAGTCTGTTGTTCCATGTCTGGTTTTAACTGTTGCTTTTTGACCTGAATACAGACTTTTCAGGAGGCAGGTGAGGTGATCTGGTATTCCCATCTTGTGAAGAATTTTCCACAGTTTATTGCGATCCACACGGTCAAAGGCTTTGGCGTAGTCAATAAAGCAGAAGTAAATGTTTTTCTGAAACTCTCTTGCTTTCTCAATGATCCAGTGGATATTGGCAGTTTGATCTCTGGTTCCTCTGCCTTTTCTAAATCCAGCTTGAACATTTTCAAGTTCACAGTTCACATACTGTTGAAGCCTGGCTTTTACAATTTTGAGCATTACTTTGCTAGCATGTGAAATGAGAGCAATTGTGCAGTAGTTGGAACATTCTTTAGCATTGCCTTTCGTTGGGACTGGAATAAAAACTGACCTTTTCCAGTCCTGTGGCCACTGCTGAGTTTTCCAAATTTGCTGGCACATTGAGTGCAGCACTTTCACAGCATCAACTTTTAGGATTTGAAATAGCTCAACTGGAATTCCATCACCTCCACTAGCTTTGTTTGTAGTGATGCTTCCGAAGGCCCACTTGACTTCACATTCCAGGATGTCTGGCTCTAGGTGAGTGATCATACCTTTGTGATTATCTGGGTCATGAAGATCTTTTTTGTACAGTTCTTCTGTGTATTCTTGCCACCTCTTCTTAGTATCTTCTGCTTCTGTTAGGTCCATACCATTTCTGCCCTTTATTGTGCCCATCTTTGCATGAAATGTTCCCTTGGTATCTTTAATTTTCTTGTAGAGATCTCTAGTCTTTCCCATTCTATTGTTTTCCTCTATTTCTTTGCATTGATCACTGAGGAAGGCTTTCTTATCTCTCCTTGCTATTCTTTGGAACTCTGCATTCAGATGCTTCTATCTTTCCTTTTCTCCTTTGCCTTTAGCTTCTCTTCTTTTCTCAGCTATTAGTAAGGCCTCCTCAGACAACCATTTTATCTTTTTGCATTTGTTTTTCTTGGGGATGGTCTTGATCACTACCTCCTGTACAGTGTCACGAACCTCTGTTTCTTTAGGCATGTGATTTCCTATTTCTACTCATGAATGTCCTCTGTCTATATTAACGATAAGGACAGGCCTGTTTCTACTATAGGTATAAGAGTGTCCTTTCAAAATCATACCCTCAGGAATTTCCTGGAAAGATACGCACACAAATAAAATCTGAATGAACTCTTCAACTCCTCACTGGAGGGACTCAGGGAAGATAGACCTACAGGTAGAGCTGGAGGTTTCCATCCACACTCAAGGCTGTCCAGAGATGCCAGGGAAATATAACCGTATGACTTTCCTATAATGAATGTGTATTAATCTGTAAACAGCATACGTAGAAAAAGAAAGTTTATCTAATTTTTGGCGGTGATAGTGTTAAAGTTTCTTCGGTTTACCAGTTGTATTAGTCAAGGTTCTTCAGAGAAAGAGAACCAACATAATATACATATTTAGCTACATATAAGAGCTTTGGGCTTCCCAGATGGCTCAGTGGTAAAGGATCCACCTGTAAAGCAGGAGAGACACAGGTTTGAACCCCTGGGTCAGGGAGATCTCCTAGAGAAGAAAAAGGCAACCCATTCCAGTTTTCTTGCCTGGGAAATCTCATGGGCAGAGAAGCCTGGTAGGCTACAGTCCACTGGGTCACAAAGAGTCAGACATGACTTAGTAGACATGACTAAACATAAGACATAAGAGATTTATTACAGGAATTAGCTTGCATGGTTGGATGATGCTCTCTTGCATTGTTGAGAGAAATCTTATTCAGTCTATCAAATGCCAGTCCCCCTCTCCCAGAGACACTCTTACAGACACACCCACAAGTAACATTTTAGGAATGTCCCTAGTGGTTCAGTGGCTAAGACTTCACACTCCCAATGCAGACTAGATTCAATCCTTGGTCAGAGAAGTAGATCCCACACACTACAGCTGAAGGTCTCGCATGCTGCAACAAAGACCAAGCAAAGCCAAATAAAGAAAATAAACATTTTTTTAAACAAGAAATAACATCTTACCAACTATCTGAGCATCCCTAGTCCAAATCAAGTAAAAATAAAAATAGCACATAAAGTTAATCATCATAGTGATGTAACAAATACTCAAGATAAATCAAAACCATTCCATGATATGCTTCCTTGGAGAATTTATCAGGGAAAATAAATTTTCATAAAGCTGGATAATAATACTATCCACATAACTATGCCTTAAAGCCTTTATTTTACAAACATCTCCTACTCTCATAGCCATTCTATGCTAAAGAGTCTTTCTCAGTCTTCCAAATCTATTAGTCAAGGGTGGCTGGTGGAGATAAAGCCCTGAAGTGGTCCAACATGTTTCCTTGCCCTTCCTCTGTGTATCCGTAGAGAATCTATAACATGCTAGACCGTTTTCTAACTCCTCCCTCTTCACTGAGGGCTCCATTTCCAAAATTCATCAGGCAGAAGGAGCCTGAGTTGTACTTCCTCCACCATGGACCCTCCATGTCTCGCATTCCACATCATTTTCAGGTATCCGGCAATTGCATTATGCTGTAAATTGCACAATTCTTTGGGCTTGGTTACTTGGTGCAACCACACACTTGCCATCAGTCCAACATCCCAGAGTCTCTTTCAATCAAAAAGCAGCAAGGTCATGGGAACTTTGTATTCTACTGAACCATAAATTAATTCAGGCAAAATAATGGCGTAACTTCTGACCATGCTGGGGATCACTCATCATTCCACCAGGTTGTCCCAATACTCCAGGGAACGCTGTGTGGTCACAGCTGAATACTCTCATCTGAAATTTATACTATATGACATGATCTTACAAGCTCTTGACTCTGTGGATCAGACAGTGTGCAACACGTAAAAGGTTGTCATTCTGATTTCAGCTTAAAGGTCACTTCCTCTGAGGGACCTCTCCTGACCACATAATGTAAATGAGTCACCCATTCAGTCTATCATTTCACTCTGTTTTAATTCTCTGCATAGCACACATGGTTACATGACATTTTTCATGCTCATTTAAGTTGGTCTACTGTCGGCTCCCTTCCACTCTATAAAGGATCTGGTCTATCTTGTTTATTGTAATATTATTCCCAGTGCCTGGGGAATAATTCTGGCCTTCCCAGGTGGCTCAGTGGTAGAGAATCTGCCTGCCAATGCAGGAGACAAGGGTTCAATCCCTGTGTTGGGAAGATTTCCCTGGAGGAGGAAATGACAACCCACTCCAGTATTCTTGCCTGGAGAATCTCATGGACAGAGGTGCCTGGCAGGTTACAGTCCCTGCAGTCTCAAAGAGTCAGACACGACGTACTGACTGAGCACACAGGCACACTAGAATAATTCTGAATGGCACAGAGGAACCCCCAGTATGAATATGTTAAATGAATTAAATCAAGGTAACAATAAAAATGACTAGGAGGCTACTTTTTAATAAAGGATGGTCAGAGAAGGTCATTCTGGGATGACAACTTTTTAGTTAAAATGTATATAATGAAAATTACATAAGAGTACAGGGTTTTGATTATTACATCAGCCTGCATGTTTTTAATTTGATATTAGACTGTTCTTGTGAACAAAAGCTTTATAACTATTGATGAGTGACCCAAAAAATTATGAACTTGGCCCAAGAATTCAACAGAACAGGTATAAGACTGAACCTACAGAGTGGGTTTAAAGGAGGTAATGAAACGGACTTCCCTGGTGGTCCAATGTGTTTAGACTTCATGCTTCCACTGCAAAGGGTACAGATTCAGTCCCTGGTCAGGGAACTAGGATCCCACATACTGGTGGCACAGCCAAAAGTAAATAATTTTTAAATCAAATAAAAGAGGTAATAAGAGAAATCAGTTCATGGGGTCGCAAAGAGTCAGACACAACTTAGTGACTGAACAATAAGAAAAATAATTGTCAATGCTTCCCCGAACATTTTCCTTTTCAATATTCCAGAATTTTTTTTTCTCTGAAGGTTCATCCATCACTTAATCACCTGAGGGAATGGGATGGCAGGTACCATCTAGAACAAAAATCCACAGCGGAAGACATGATGAGAGAAGTATCCGCCAGAATCCACCAGAATGGAAAGAACACATGCTCTTCTGATGAGCAGTGGGAAAGCCTCGTGGGGAACACTATGCACATTCCACCTGGATTCTTTCGGGTTTCATGACTCCTACCTACACTCCTAAGATTTAGCCAGTTGAGGTGCTGGTTGATTGTGGAGGCAGAAATCAGGCAAAGAAAGACAAGACAGAAGGCTCGGGATGGTGAATCGCGCCCTTTGTAGGAAAAGGCCCTGTACACTACAGTTACTATTTAAAACACATGAGCAGACCACCTCGGCTGACCTAAACCAACGTGGTTGTCTGCAGCTAAAGACAAATAAGTATGAGTGACTAGAGAGAGAGGATTGTGCTAACTATCCTCAAGTCTCCCATGTAGAAGGATATAGAAGTTCCCATTGCTCCCAGAGAAGGTCACGGAAGCTTACCAAGAGTCAAGTCCAGGGAGCTTGCCTTTGGGTCATCAGAGAGAGCTGCGATGACACTGAGGTCCACAGGGAGACAGGGGAGGTCAGAGAGCCTGGAGAGGACAAGGCTGGACATTTCAGCAGTGGATACAGCAAGAACAGGTCACTCCCTGCAGAGGGGATGGTGTATCTTGACCGGTGAGCCACAGATATTACATAAGCTCCCTTTTGCACCCAGACACCAACTTGGGCATAAGGAGGAAGAAAGGAAACTCTTCAGAAGAGAAACAACTCTGCTGCGTGCATGCTAGGTCACTTCAGTCATGTCTGACTCTTTGCAATGCTATGGACTGTAGTCTGCCAGGCTCTGCTGTCCAGGGGATTCTCCAGGAAAGACTACTAGAGTGGCTTGCCATGCCCTCCTCCAGGGGATCTTCCAGACCCAGAGATTGAACCTGAGTCTCTTGCATCTCCTGCATTGTCAGGCAGGTACTTTACCACCAGTGCCACCTGGGAAGCCCCAACAACCCTGGTAGGAAGTTGGAATTTTTAATTGCTTAAATATGAGTATATAGACACCCACACAAATGAACCTATTAAACTGAAATAAGCTAAATTACCTGTTAATCATGAGATTTAAAAAATGACTTTCTACAATCACCAGAAATTTAAGTAGGTGCAGAGGAAGAAGTCAAGTATAGAAACAGAGAAGTTAAACTTATCTTATAGTCACCTTAGATTGATTCCGGCTTTACTGTACTCTGTACATACAGCACAAGTGTCTGTTTCTAATGTTCCAAACTGAGATGCTCAAGCATGCTGAGTCCAACTCACAAATCTCCTCATCAAGTGTCCAAGGATCTTCTTAATCTTTAGTTGTCCTGGAGGCAGACATAGAGTACCAATAAGAGAGTAGCTTCCTCTATGTGCTGTAGAGTCAAGGAGAGCAGAAACAGGTAGGCATTGCTTCCACACCACAGCGGATGTATCATTTATGGGCAGGACACTTAAGGCCGGCAAAACGAAATTCCCAGTAAAGATGGGCAACATTGCTGGCGTAACCTTGAACTTCCCTGGCAGTGACGCCTCCCTCCAAGCCCTGTGTTCACCTCCACACCCCTGTATACACCACTTCTCCCTTCCTCAGCCTCTTCCAATTAAACCTTCTCCCTTCCTCAGCCTCTTCCAATTAAACTAACCTCTTCCAATTAAACCTTCCAATTAAACCTTCTTCTTCTGTTGCCTATTTACTCTTTTCCTAACATAGTGGCTATTAATGACTAACAGCTAGAGCTGTGACCATTTGGTAAACCTGGATGCCATAGCATCCATTTCTTCTGTTCAGGAGTAGGAAGTGTTTTCTCCAGAAGCACTATTTCCAGATCTCCCATTCCTGGAAGGAAAGAGAGAGCTTTGTTTCCCATGCTTCAGAAGGTCATCCAAACATTCTCCATCCCCAGTAAGAAAAATGACTTCTATTAATACCAAAAAGAAAAGACAGACCTGAGAGAGTTTGGTGGACAAAGAGACTGACTCTAGTAAAACAAGAGGGTTAACCAAAATAAGAGAAAATGTGAGATTCAGAAAAAACAGAGGCTCCAACACAGGAGAGAGGCAAAGAGACTTCCCAGAATAAGAGTGAAGAGAAATCCCAGGGTGACAGCTGAGCAGCAGCTGGCCTACAGCAATCAGTCCAGATGGGAGCAGGAGGACAGAAAGTTCTGGAAAGGGGGTCTTGTCTTCAGAGAAAAAAAGACAAAATTAGTAGATGATCTAATATTGTCCAAATTACAACTTTACTCCATTGGGGTAATTAGAGAAGGAAAATTGCATGTGTGTGTGTGTGTGTAAGACAGAAGGGGCAGTGGGATTGACTGAGGTAAGATCTCATTTACTCTGAAAAGAAGCTAAAAAGTAATGCATAAATTTGACAAATCCATGGAAATGCCATGTAACCATTGTTCAAAAATATGGAGTTAAATACTAGTAAAAAACTGTTAAAAAGTTGAAAGTGGTTGCGAACTATGGTGCTGGAGAAGACTGTTGAGAGTTCCTTGACAGCAAGGGGATGAAACCAGCCCATCCTAAAGGAAATCAACTCTGAATATTCATTGGGAGGACTGATGCTGAAGCTGAAGCTCCAATACCTCGGCCACCTGATGTGAAGAGCTGACTTGTTGGAAAAGACCTTGATGCCAGGAAAGATTGAAGGCAGGAGGAGAAGGCGACAACAGAGGATGAGATGGCTGGATGGCATCACTGACTCAATGGACATGAGTTTGAGCAAACTCCAGAAGACAGTGAAAGACAGGGAAGCCTGGTGTGCTGCAGTCCATGGGGTCACAAAGAGCCAGGCAGGACTCAGCGACTGAACAACAACTGGGGAGTAGGTCCCAAGAAAGGAAAAGGAGGGGCAGGGTCTTTTTTATTAGCTGTGGTGTATTAAAGATCATCACAAAGTCATTGAAATTCTTCCCACGGAGGCCTGGGATATATTTTGCCTCCCCACAAATGAATTCGGACTGGCCTGTAACTGCTTCCCAGTAATAGGCCTGACACGCTACCATTTCCAGTCCTGGCTTTTAAGATTAGAAGTTTCCAGTGTGGGCTCATGAATCCCTGAACCAACATGGAAAAAGACCAACACCTCCCTCAAGAGACCACACAGAGAGGCCCTGAGACAGCATTGAGAGAGAAATAACCAGCCAAGCCCAACCTTCTAGTCACTCCACCAAGACACCAAACATCTGAACAAGACAGTCTTCAAACAGCCAGACCGGACCAGACACAGGCTGATCACCACCAGCCAATACCACATGTAACTGAAGACTCACCCAGACAAGCCCTGCTTCAATTCCTCATCTGCAAATCATGAGACAATAAAATCACAGTTGGTTTAACCATTTACATATTGGAGTACTTTGTTGTACATCGATAGATAACTAGAACCTAAGTCTTTTCATATTGATACTTGAGTAGTAAGTTTTTAGTACTAATCTTTTAAATGTACATGAGTCATTTTCATTAAAACAGAAATTAATTTGAAATACTTTGGCGACTTTCCTGGTGGTCCAGTGATTAAGAATCCGCCTGCCAATGCAGGGGACACAAGTTCCATCCCTGGTCTGGGAAGATTCCACATGCCTAGGGGCAACCAAGCCTGTGCACCATGACTGCTGAAGCCCACAGTAAGAGAGCTCCACAAGAGAAGCCACTGTGATGAGAAGCATATGTGTCGCAAGGAAGAGCAGCCCCCACTCGCTGAAACCAGAGGAGGCCCAGGCACAGCCACGGAGACCCAGCACAGCCAAAAACAAAGAAATAAATAAAATTTTAAGGTTCGTTTGCTCTGAATAAGGTCAATATACCGGATTGATGTCAGTGTCATGGTTTCAACATTGTGCTGTAGTTATACAGCCTGTTACCATCCGGGGAGACGGAGGAAGGATGTAGGAGGTCGCTATTTTTCACAACTGCACGAGACTCTACAGTTCTCTAAAAATGAAAAGCTTAAAAAATAACAAGTTTGAATGTTTATATCTTGTCACATTTATATATTTTTAACAAAAAGCATGTCATACTTTACATATCATCTACATTTTTCCATTTAATACATTTTATACCTATTTCCAGTCCAGCATTTAAAGATATAGTTTATTAATTTAAGTGACTGCATAATATTCCACTGTGTGGATTTACTGAAAGTTAGTTAGCTAGCAATTTACTGATGGATATTTAAGTTATTTCTCTTTCTAGCGACAACATACTCGAACAGATCAGAATTTTAAGTTCCCTTTGAGTTACAAAATCAGAGGCTGGGAAATATGGCAATATTCACCCTACTCTAAACTGAAGGCGCTTACTTCTATACTTCTTACAATAATTCCTTTCTTATCTAGATATCTTCCACAATTATAGAATCATTAATCCTTTTAAATCCAGGAAATGCCCATATATATATATATATATATATGTATAACTAGCTCAGCTTCTGGCTAGCAAATTGCAACTCAAACTGCTAGATGTCTGGAAAAAAGCACAATAATTAAAACTCAAAACCTGAGCCCTGAGTCACCCTGCATTTGAAGGGGTTTCAGAAAAAAAATGAAACCAGGAAAGAACTGATCTTGAAAACTAGGTCTCAAATATCAGTGTTTCCAATACTCATCCTCCCCAAATAATTATTTAATCTGATTAGCATGTTTTATGTTAATGACATTGTTAAGATCTAAAGAAAAGTAGAAAGGATGTTCTAGGTGGATACACCCATGGCTTTCTGGGCAAGAATAACTCATGCTGCCTTTTAAAGACTCTCTGTGCTTTTAAGAAAGTGTATCTGAGGTGTATTATTCACTCATTCATTCAACAAATATTTAAGAGCCTAATAGTGTGTCAGAAGCAGACAAAGTCACCTGTTGCCCTGGAGGACCTCATAGGCTAGTGGAGGGACAAAGAATTAGATAGATGAGTATAAACAGTGTGGCAGAGAAGAATAGGAATAATAAGCACCTTGTACTTATGTGGCAGCCTGGATGGGAGGGGAGTGGGGGAGAATAGATACATGTATATGTGGGCTGTTCACCCGAAACTGAAACTATCACAACACTGTTAAGTGACTGCCAAAACAAAATGAAAAGTTACAAAAAATAAGCACAGTGTAGCATGGGGTTACACAGGAGGGCACCCAAGGCCTCTATGAAGGAAATTAACAAATTTTTTTTTTTTTTTAAGGCCAAGCCCTATGACATGTGAGATCTTAGTTCCCCGAACAGAAAACAAACCTGTGATCCCTGCACTGGGAGCATGGAGTCTTAACACTGGACCACCAGAGAAGTCTCAACACAATCTCAAAGTAGGAAAAGGCATCATTGTTGGGTAGAAAGAGGTCATTCCAGGAAGGGAGGAGCATGGGCAGCCCCAAAGCAAGCACTGGGTTGAGTACAGCTTGCAAGTGGGGCCGGTACCTGGTCAGGGATGGCTCTACGAGCAGTTACATGATGCCCAAGTAGGCACTGGAAGCATGGAGTGACCCAAGAGGACGCCCTACCTAGGGGCTATCACACTGGGCTGTGTGCCTTTCTGAGGAGTTTGACGTTTATTCCTCAACTACGCGCAATTCAGTGAAGAAGAGCTTTGCTTAGAGTGAACAGATGTCCCCATTCAACCAAAACTATTCCAGTTTATGCCTGTTGTCCCAGGATAATTATTAATTAATAGTGCTCATTTTCACATTCAAATAAATGTGTCCTCCTTAAGATGACAACCCTCAGCTATCACTGTAGTTATGCTAGATCTACTTCCAATGGTACTCAGGTCACTGAAAATCTGCTTAAGGGAAAAACAGCAGAGAATTTAAGGAAGGAAGGAAGGAGGGAGGGAGGGAGGAGAGAGAGAGGGAAAGAGAGAAAGGAAGGAAGGGACTTGTTCCCACTCTGAGATCTTGATCAATGCTTAATAGCATCAAAAGATCAGATGCAAAGTTTTCCTCAAAGACAGACAGTAGCAATTTTTATGAAGTCTTTTGCATTGAGAAACCCAAAAATATGGATTCTACAAACTTTTTCTTTGTTCTCTTTTTTTTTCATTTGCAAGATTATCTTTTCCATGAAATGATACTTGTTAATTTAGAAAGGAATACATGAACACGATAATAATTATAAAATTATAAAAGGAAAAATTAAAGTCTATCTTTCCTCTGCAACTCAGGCCCATTACTCAAGTGACACCATATGAATGCATCAGTTTACTAAACAGGATGAACCCAATTATGTAAAATAAAAGAAATATATTTTTATTCTTCTCCTACTGCCCCTTTTGTTGTTGTTTAATCACTAAGTCATGTCCAACCCTTTCATGACCCCATGTACTGTAGCCCTCCAGGCTCCTCTGCCCATAGAATTCTCCAAGCAAGAATACTGGAGTGGGTAGCCATTTCCCCCTCCAGGAGATCTTTCTGACCTGGGGATTGAACTCACTTCTCCTGAATTGCAGCTAGATTCTTTACCACGTATCCACCAATGAAGCCCCAGCTGCCCCTTTTTAGGATTAGCTAATTCCTAAGATAGAAAACAACTGACCTGCAAAGCTCACCTTTCGTATGAAAACCAGCTAACCTAGAGCCCACACCATCTTTACATGGCTCTCACACTCAGGGATACTAATCCCTTGCTCTAATCACCGAAGAACCAAGTACCAAACAACTTGGAACAGCCCCTAAGTTTCAGAGCTCTCCAAAATGAGTCATACTAGGAGTGACATCAGCAAGATGGCCAAATAAGACATCCCCTGCTCATACTGCCTCCCTCAAAGACAATGTGGCATTCACCCACAGACAAAAGTGCTTTTGTGGGAGCCATGGGGTTCCGCATCGCATGCCGAGAGACCCAGGAAAAGTCTTGGCCTGCCTCCCATTCTGTGCATGGGGTAATAGGCTTGCAGATCTTGGACCTGAAGTGGCCCATGAACCAGCTCCAACTACTCTCAGCCATGGACTGGGAGCCCCTGGGGAACACTGTCTTAGACAGTGATGACCCCATGCCATCCACAGATGACAGAGTGCTCATGGAAGTCCAAGTTTTCAGCAGAGAAGTTCTAGCACAGCCCTGAAGGGGAAGAAAAAAAAATCCATGTCTGGACACATGGGAGAGGGTAAGTGGAACAGCCTGACTTTACCTACACAACCCTTCCTGAGACAGCAGAGTCTAGGGCCAGGAGAGCCCTTCTCAGCTGTGACTCCTCCCATGGGGGGAGGTGATGGATGGTGCATGGGGAGGGAACATGTGAGTGAGCACCTGGCTTCTCCAGCTATGCAGGATGCTACCAAAGAGGCCCACTTCCCTCTCACACCAACAGAGTACTGAATCCTCAGAGGCAAGACTGGGGGCAGTAGAGAATGATGGAGAGAGAGGCAGATGAGACTCTCAGAGGGCATGAAAGGGAAGCAGATCCAACTGCACATGTCTCAGATTTCCTTCGAACAGCCCGTTCACAAGGCCCTGGGGACAACTCGCCTCAGATGTCCCCAAGTGGCCCTCAGACACCATGCCCCATGCCACACGCCTCACCCACACATGCTCCACCCCTGGCCAGCTGCCTTGCATGCTCACAACATGGTGAGCATGTTGTGAGAGTGAGCTTTGGCAGATTCAAATAGATAAAATCAGAAACAGAAGAGGAGACATCACAACCAATACAACAGTACTGTGAGGGATCATCACAGATGAATGTGAAGAATTATATACCAAGAAACTGGATAACCTAGAAGAAATGAATAAATTCCTAGAAACATACAACTTACCATGAATGAAACATGAAGAAATAGGAAATTTGAACAGATCAATACTGTGTAAGGAGCTTCAATCAATAATCAAAAACCTACTAACAAAGGAAAATTCAGGATCAGATGGTTTCACTGGTGAAATTCTACTAAACATTTAAGGAATCAACACTATTTCTTCTCAAACTCCTCCAAAAAATTTGAAAAGTGGGGAAAACTTCCAAACTCACTTTATGAGGCCAGCAAAACCTTGATACCAATGCCAGACAAGGACACTACAAGAAAAGAAAGCTACAGATCAATATTCCTGATGACTATAGACACAAAACTTTTCAACAAATAGTAGCAAAATCAATTCACTTAGGCTGTGAATCAAGGAGGATTCTCCACTCATCATCGATGAGTATCCAGTTGCAATAATGCTCATCAACCTTTGGAGAGTTTAACACTTTGTGGAATGGCAGTAACATAATGAGAAAGCCTCATCTTCCAGCCAAGATGGGACCAGGCAGAACTACCTAGAAATTGCTCTACAAACCAAAAGGGAAGTAAAAGTTGCTTTGGTATGTATTTGGACTATGTATGGGAGCCATGAAATTAAAAGACGCTTACTCCTTGGAAGGAAAGTTATGACCAACCTAGATAGCATATTCAAAAGCAGAGACCTTACTTTGCCAACAAAGGTTCATCTAGTCAAGGCTATGGTTTTTCCTGTGGTCATGTATGGATGTGAGAGTTGGACTGTGAAGAAGGCTGAGTGCCGAAGAATTGATGCTTTTGAACTGTGGTGTTGGAGAAGACTCTTGAGAGGCCCTTGGACTGCAAGGAGATCCAACCAGTCCATTCTGAAGGAGATCAGCCCTGGATTTCTTTGGAAGGACTGATGCTAAAGCTGAAACTCCAGTACTTTGGCCACCTCATGCAAAGAGTTGACTCATTGGAAAAGACTCTGATGCTGGGAGGGATTGGGGGCAGGAGGAGAAGGGGACGACAGAGGATGAGATGGCTGGATGGCATCACTGACTCGATGGACGTGGGTCTGAGTGAACTCCAGGAGTTGGTGATGGACAGGGAGGCCTGGCATGCTGTGATTCATGGGGTCGCAAAGAGTCAGACACGACTGAGCGACTGAACTGAACTGAACTGATGGGACAAAGCATTTAACTTCCTGTCTTCCATTTATTTTTTTGACAACTGAAGAGAAATATGCTTTCATGATATGAAGATGCTCTGTGTTCTTAATCACACCAGCTGTGGTTGGAAATAGTTTGCTTCTTAAAGACACTCTTTACAGAGCCGCTGTCTTCCTGTTCTATTATGGGCATTGCTTTCTGAGCCTCTATAGAACTGCCATCCTGCAGCCACTTTGCATTGAACTTCTGGCTGGTACTGCCTCTGGATTCAGTGTCATCCTCTCAAGGTTTTTTGTGGGTTTTGTTTTGTTTTGTTTTGGGTTTTTTTCCTGGTGAGTATCCTCAGGCAATTTTTTCAGATGGGAGAAAATGTCTTCCTTTTGAAAGTATTGAAAATGCTTTTATTTTTTTTTCTTTAAATGGAAATTATAATTTTGCTGCATAATGAACAAGGTACAAAATCATTTTCCCTTAAAATTTTGAAGGTATTGCTTGTGTCATCAGGATCCACAGATGTTGAAGAGACGTTTCAATTTCCATCAATATTATCACTTACTCGTGTACGACTCTTTGCGACCCCCAAGGACTGTAGCTCGCCAGGATCCTCTGTCCACAGGATTCTCCAGGCAGGAATACTGAAGTGGGCAGTCATATCCTTCTCCAGGGATTTTCCCAGCCCAGGGATTGAACCCAGGTCTCCTGCACTGCGGGCAGATCTTTACCATCTGAGCCAACAGGAAAGAGACATTTACTAACAATCAAATGCTTATTCTTTTGAAGTATGCTGTTCTTTTGTTCTCTCTGGTCACATTTGAGATTTTTCTCTTTTTCCTTGGTTTTGAGGCTTCATGGGAATATTTCCATCTGTTCATTCAGCAAGTTTTTACTGAACAAGTGATATAAGTGCAAGTGGCAGAGCTGTGAACAAAACAAATTAATGCTCTTTTCTGTTTTGTTTTAGTTTTTATTGTTATTTGCTCAGACCTCTGTGAGCCCTTTCCATTTTAAGATTCAGTTCAGTTCAGTTCAGTTCAGTTGCTCAGTCTTGTCCGACTCTTTGCGACCCCATGAATTGCAGCACACCAGGCCTCCCTGTCCATCACCAACTCCCGGAGTTCACTCAGACTGACGTCCATCGAGTCAGTGATGCCATCCAGCCATCTCATTCTCTGTTGTCCCCTTCTCCTCCTGCCCCCAATTCCTCCCAGCATCAGAGTCTTTTCCAATGAGTCAACTCTTCGCATGACGTGGCCAAAGTATTGTAGTTTCAGCTTGAGCATCAGTCCTTCCAATGAACACCCAGGACTAATCTCCTGTAGAATGGACTCCTTGAAGTCCAACCAAGGAGTAAGCGTCTTTTAATTTCATGGCTGCAGTCACCATCTGCAGTGATTTTGGAGCCCAAAAAAATAAAGTCTGACACTGTTTCCACTGTTTTCCCATCTATTTACCATGAAGTGATGGGACCAGATGCCATGATCTTCGTTTTCTGAATGTTGAGCTTTAAGCCAACTTTTTCACTCTCCTCTTTTTCATCAAGAGGCTTTTGAGTTCCTCTTCACTTTCTGCCATAAGGGTGGTGTCATCTGCATATCTGAGGTTATTGATATTTCTTCTGGCATCTTGATTCCAGCTTGTGTTTCTTCCAGTCCAGCATTTCTCATGATGTACTCTGCATATAAGTTAAATAAACAGGGTGACAATATACAGCCTTGATGAACTCCTTTTCCTATTTGGAACCAGTGTTGTTCCATGTAAGGACTCAGTATATAATTTGCAGGTCTTGGTGCAAAATAAAAATGCAAGATTCTTCATTTTAAAATTAAGAATTTCAAGACAACAACAGAGCATTAAACCAAGTTGAGGCTGCTTCTAAGCACAGGGACTTCACCACTATACAAATCACATACCCATGGAAACAGCCCTGGCTTCCCATTGGGCATTTCAGCATGTTTTTCTACCAGTGAAAGTGAAAGTCGCTCAGTCATGTCTGACTCTTTGGAACCCCACGGACTATACAGTCCATGGAATTCTCCAGACCAGAATACTGGAGTGGGTAGCCTTTTCCTTCTCTGGAGGATCTTCCCAGCCCAGGGATCGAACACAGGTCTCCCACATT
Organism: Bubalus bubalis; assembly: GCF_019923935.1. Taxonomy (NCBI): domain Eukaryota; kingdom Metazoa; phylum Chordata; class Mammalia; order Artiodactyla; family Bovidae; genus Bubalus; species Bubalus bubalis. The sequence goes on from NC_059173.1 coordinate 61,749,214, forward strand.
GCAGGCGGATTCTTTACCAGCTGAGTCACAAAGGAAGCCCTTTTCTACCAATACTGCTGCTAAGTTGCTTCAGTCGTGTCCAACTCTGTGCGACCCCATAGACGGCAGCCCACCAGGCTCCCCCGTCCCTGGGATTCTCCAGGCAAGAACACTGGGGTGGGTTGCCATTTCCTTCTCCAATCATGAAAGTGAAAAGTGAAAGTGAAGTTGCTCAGTTGTGTCCAACCCTCAGCGACCCCATGGACTGCAGCCTTCCAGGCTCCTCCATCCATGGGATTTTCCAGGCAAGAGTACTGGAGTGGGGTGCCATTAAATATCCTTAAATTTCTTGCCATTACATTCTTATGTTTTTCTACTGCTGTGCTTTTTCCATCAATACTATGCCTTCTGCCTTCTATCAGTCTGAAACTCTCCAGATCTTCTGGTTTGCTGCTGATAGTCCTTCTCTTCACCTTCCAGTGATTTTTTTCTTTTGGTCTTATTCTTTTATAAAATGTATTTTTTATTATTTTGGGACTTTGAGAAGAAGAGGAAACAGATGTCTATTTCAGCCAAAATCTGGTTTATTTTCATCACAAATGTTTAAATAAAATATGTGAGCTGTGTGAAAGTGAAAGTGTTAGTGGCTCCGTTCTTCTGACTCTGTGACCCCATGGACTGCAGCTCACCAGGCTCCTCTCTCCATGGGATCTTCCAGGTAAGAATACTGGAGCATGTTGTCATTTCCTTCTCCAGGGGGTGTTCTTGACCCAGGGATCAAAGCCAGGTCTCCTGCATTGCAGGCAGATTCTTTGTCATCTGAACCACCAGGGAAACCCTGTGAGTAGTATACTGACTTCAAAACAACCCAGTCTGTTATAATTTGCTTACCTTCTAGCCCCCAGAGCTTAAGTTAAACCCTAAAATAATACATTTCTGGTGCGCTTGTGAACTTCTCCTTTAATATTCCACAATATTTCTTATGTGAACTTATTTTAAAAACAAACTTTGGTATCAATTAAGTTCTGAGTCTTCAAAGTTAGTGAAGTTTCCCATTGCACAGATGAATATCACTTACCAGGAAAGTCAACTATTTTTAAGGTCTATTTTTCTTGAGCCAAAGGATGTGGTTTATATAGTGAAAGATAAATGAACACTATAAATCTGAGGGGGGAGAAAGTAATTTTCTGATTAAGCTTATTATTTTTTGCTTTCTATCTGTACATCTTCATAAACTCCACCCCCATCAAAAAGACAAAAAGTTTAGGTGATACTTTATTAGCTGGTAAAGCCCTTAAGTGGTAAAGAAGCCATCTGTCAATGCAGGAGACTTAGGTTCGATCCCTGGGTCAGGAAGTTCCCCTGGAGAAGGGAATGGTGACCTACTCCAGTATTCTTGTCTAGGAGATCCCATGGACAGAGGAGCCTGGTGGGCTACAGTCCATGGGGTTGCAAGAGTCAGACATGACTGAAGCTACTGAACAACAACAAAGCCCTTAAGGGAGAAGAGACTTCCATTTGTTTCTCTAACATATGCAGCAATTTTATTGAAATGACTTATCAGAAGGTGTTCAGAGTCCTAGGACTTTCTTGTACATGAACATATTTTTTTCTGAGAATTTTCTTTTGTGAAGGACAACTATATTTAGCTCTCTCTTGGTATACTGTGTCAATTAGTGAGAAGTGGATTTGACTAATGAAACATGACGTGAGGACCATTATTTAAAGTCACTCCTACTTCGTGACTTTTCAAACAAACCACTGATTTCCCAAGTTTTTTTTCTGGCAAATTCAGAAATGAAAATTGACAAGGAAAGCAAGACATAACAATATCCAATTATTTCTAGAAATAACACTATTTTCAATGGACAGAGCAAGAACTTTCTCTAGTTCAACAGTTTTTAAAGTCCTTTACCCACAGAACCCTTTGCTCAAGTGAAGTTATACTGGAAGTGTTCAGACAAAAATATAATGGATAAAAGCTTCTCTTGTAGAAATGGAGCCAGAAGGACCAAGGTCTCCCCTTCCTATTATAAGGATAGGAGCTTCACAGAATATTACTAGAAATCTCCTTATCTTCTTTTCTGTTTAATTCAGGAAGTAATTGATAAGTACCAGGAACACAGAGAAAATAGGTGCATAAGGGCTAAGAGGTAAAGGAAGAAAAAAGTGAATTTTTGAAGGGCTGAAGAGGAAATGGTTATGGCCATGTTCAGTATTTAGGAGATGGAAGGTCACAAAATAACCAATCTGTAGCCTCCTGGAAATACCAGGAGAGAGAGTAAAAAGATGAAGAGAAAAGGAAGGATGGCCCTTTTCATACAATGATTTAGAGTAGTAGCTAGTGTTTTTATGGCCCTAACATGGACTCATAGATGAAGCTCTAGAGTTTCCTGGGTCAAGTTTGAGGCAATTAACTACATAGTGCAGGCAAGTTTATACTAAATGACTTAGAGATCTTCAGTTTCCCAAATAAGTAGATAAACAAAAGACTTCAGTCTCCAGACTCATTAATCTAATACCTTCTGTGAGCACTCAGCATGCATACAAGGCCAAATAAAAGCATTCAAGATAAATAAATCAATAACAATTTATATCTTTTGATCTCTCCAAGGAGAAATGTTTATATGTGGAGAAAAAATAAATAAAATGACATTTAAAGGAAGAAACATCCCTCCACACAAACCCACAGAACATTAAAAAAAAAAAAGTGAGACACTAAGCCATTCGATACGTCTTTAGAATCTTTACCAAAGGGAGGAATTATCTGTCGAGACGCCAAGGCCTATGAGGCAACGGGTCAGCTAAGTTTTTCTGAAGTCCTGCTCCCAAGAAAGCACTTCAGTTTGTCGTCCTAGACAGTTTAAGAGTTTAATGTATTAATTCTCATATCTTAGAACTTGCTGAGTCTGATATAGGGCAAATAGCTAGTTGTAAACAACTTTAATATCAAAATATTGCTAAGTGGTGTTACAAACATTTTTGTGAGAACTGAACACAGGATATTTCACCCAATGGACACTGCCAACAGCTCCAACTTGACTAGTTCTTGGTACGAGGGGCTGTCTCTCTCTGAGTTCCTACAGGATACCATAGGCTTAATGGCTAAAAAAAAAAAAAAACTATTTCTCATGGTTCTAGAGCTGAGAAGGCTAAGATCAAGGTACTTGCAGACTGGGTGTCTGGTAAGAGTCACTTCCCGGCTTGCTGACGGCCATCTATCTGCTTGCTGTTTCCTCACCTGGTGGAGAGACAGAGCCATCCTCCTTTTCTTGTAAATGCATTAATTCCATCACGGGGCTGGACTCTCCATGCCTCCTCTAAACCTAGTTACTTCCCAGAGGCTGTACCTCCGCAGGCCATCACATTGGGGTTTAGGGCTTCAACACAGGAATTTGGAGGGCCACACAAACATTCAGACTTCAGCAGGGACTCTTAATATTTTAGGGGTCATGCACCCTTTTGGAAAGCCAGTGAAGAGTATTCTTAAATGCATTTTTGAAAACGTATGGAATGTATTTCTAGGGAAAATATAAAAACTCCAATAGACATGCCTGTGTATCTGTATGCACACGTATATCCTCACCTACATATATGACACTAAACATTACTTGGGGTAGAATTCTACTTTAGGGATCAACTCTGCACTCTCTAAAAAGAAAAACAATAGTATAATACATAGAATACCAATTACATATAATATGTAGAATACCATAGTATAATATAAGAATACCAATTACATTAAAATACATTTATGGGAATATTTTTAAATAATTTTATTTATTTTTGTCTGTGCCACATGTGGGCTTTCTCTAGGTTCGGCCACAGGCTCCTTGTGGTGGCTTCTCTTGTTGCTGAGCACAGCCTCTAGGCTGTGTGGGCTCAGCGGTTGCAGTTCCTGGGCTCTAGAACACACTCTCAATAGTTGTGGTGCACGGGCTTAGCTACTCCAGGGCACGTGGGTTCTTCCTGGACCAAGAATTGAATCTGTGTCTCCTGCATTGGCAAGCGGACCCTTTACCACTGAGCCACCAGGGAAGCCCCAGAATATTTAATCGATTTACAATGTTGTGTTCATTTCAGGTGTACAGCCAAGTGAATGTTATACATATATTTTATATATATAGCCACTCTTTTTAAGATTCTTCTCCCATACAGGCAGGGTATTGAGTAGAGTTCCCTATGCTATGCTGTAGATAACTACTAATAAGTAGTTATCTATTTTATATATAGGAGTGTATTAGTTATGTATTTTATATATAGTAACATGTATATGTCAATCCCAGTCTCCTATACTCCAATTAAAAATTTTTAGTAATTTTTTAAAAATAAAGATACTCAGAAAAAAAGAATTTTTTAAAAAATGAATTTGTGATATGGCAATATATGTCTTCTGTATTAGCACATTAAATAATAAGATCTAGTGGCAGGTCAAGTAACTATCAACATTTCAAGGTAGTGATGAGTAGAGGTGATAGTTTGAGAGACCTAGCAATAACTGTAATAGGACATGGAAATACTCGTGATTTCTACTGATCACAAAATCATCAGATCAGATCAGATCAGTCACACAGTCATGTTTGACTCTTTGCGACCCCATGAATCACAGCACGCCAGGCATCCCTGTCCATTACCAACTCACAGAGTTCACTGAGACTCACGTCCATCCTCTGTCGTCCCCTTCACCTCTTGCCCCCAATCCCTCCCAGCATCAGAGTCTTTTCCAATGAGTCAGCTCTTCACATGAGGTGGCCAAAGTACTGGAGTTTCAGCTTCAGCATCATTTCCTTCCAAAGAAATCCCAGGGCTGATCTCCTTCAGAATGGACTGGTTGGATCTCCTTGCAGTCCAAGGGACTCTCAAGAGTCTTCTCCTACACCACAGTTCAAAAGCATCAATTCTTCGGCACTCAGCCTTCTTCACAGTCCAACTCTCACATCCATACATGACCACAGGAAAAACCATAGCCTTGACTAGATGAACCTTTGTTGGCAAAGTAATGTCTCTGCTTTTGAATATGCTATCTAGGTTGGTCATAACTTTCCTTCCAAGGAGTAAGCGTCTTTTAATTTCATGGCTGCAGTCACCATCTGCAGTGATTTTGGAGCCCAGAAAAATAAAGTCTGACACTGTTTCCACAGTTTCCCCATCTATTTGCCATGAAGTGATGGGACCAGATGCCATGATCTTTGTTTTCTGAATGTTGAGCTTTAAGCCAACTTTTTCACTCTCCTCTTGCACTTTCATCAAGAGGCTTTTGAGTTCCTCTTCACTTTCTGCCATAAGGGTGGTGTCATCTGCATATCTTGAGGTGATTGATATTTCTCTAGGCAATCTTGATTCCAGTTTGTGTTTCTTCCAGTCCAGCGTTTCTCATGATGTACTCTGCATATAAGTTAAATAAACAGGGTGACAATATACAGCCTTGATGAACTCCTTTTCCTATTTGGAACCAGTCTGTTGTTCCATGTCCAGATCTAACTGTTGCTTCCTGACCTGCATACAAATTTCTCAAGAGGCAGATCAGGCGGTCTGGTATTCCCATCTCTTTCAGAATTTTCCACAGTTTATTGTGATCCACACAGTCAAAGGCTTTGGCATAGTCAATAAAGCAGAAATACATGCTTTTCTGGAACTCTCTTGCTTTTTCCATGATCCAGCGGATGTTGGCAATTTGATCTCTGGTTCCTCTGCTTTTTCTAAAACCACCTTGAACATCAGGAAGTTCATGGTTCACATATTGCTGAAGCCTGGCTTGGAGAATTTTGAGCATTACTTTACTAGCGTGTTAGATGAGTGCAATTATGCGGTAGTTTGAGCACTCTTTGGCATTGCCTTTCTTTGGGATTGGAATGAAAACTGACCTTTTCCAGTCCTGTGGCCACTGCTGAGTTTTCCAAATTTGCTGGCATATTGAGTGCAGCACTTTCACAGCATAATCTTTCAGGATTTGGAATAGCTCAACTGGAATTCCATCACCTCCAACTAGCTTTGTTCACAGTGATGCTTTCTAAGGCCCACTTGACTTCACATTCTAGGATGTCTGGCTCTAGGTGAGTGATCACACCATCGTGATTATCTGGATCGTGAAGATCTTTTTTGTACAATTCTTCTGTGCATTCTTGCCATCTCTTCTTAATATCTTCTGCTTCTGTTAGGTCCATACCATTTCTGTCCTTTATCGAGCTCATCTTTGCATGAAATGTTCCTTTGGTAACTCTGATTTTCTTGAAGAGATCCCTAGTCTTTCCCATTCTGTTGTTTTCCTCTATTTCTTTGCACTGATCGCTGAAGAAGGCTTTCTTATCTCTTCTTGCTATTCTTTGGAACTCTGCATTCAGATGTTTATGTCTTTCCTTTTCTCCTTTGCTTTTCACTTCTCTTCTTTTCTTTTTTTTTTTATTTTTATTTATTTATTTATTTTTTAATTTTATTTTATTTTTAAATTTTACATAATTGTATTAGTTTTGCCAAATATCAAAACGAATCCGCCACAGGCATACATGTGTTCCCCATCCTGAACCCTCCTCCCTCCTCCCTCCCCATACCATCCCTCTGGGTCGTCCCAGTGCACCAGCCCCAAGCATCCAGTATCGTGCATCGAACCTGGACTGGCAACTCGTTTCATACATGATATTTTACATGTTTCAATGCCATTCTCCCAAATCTTCCCACCCTCTCCCTCTCCCACAGAGTCCATAAGACTGTTCTATACATCAGTGTCTCTTTTGCTGTCTCGTACACAGTGTTATTGTTACCATCTTTCTAAATTCCATATATATGCGTTAGTATACTGTATTGGTGTTTTTCTTTCTGGCTTACTTCACTCTGTATAATAGGCTCCAGTTTCATCCACCTCATTAGAACTGATTCAAATGTATTCTTTTTAATGGCTGAGTAATACTCCATTGTGTATATGTACCACTGTTTCTTATCCATTCATCTGCTGATGGACATCTAGGTTGCTTCCATGTCCTGGCTATTATAAACAGTGCTGCGATGAACATTGGGGTACACGTGTCTCTTTCCCTTCTGGTTTCCTCAGTGTGTATGCCCAGCAGTGGGATTGCTGGATCATAAGGCAGTTCTATTTCCAGTTTTTTAAGGAATCTCCACACTGTTCTCCATAGTGGCTGTACTAGTTTGCATTCCCACCAACAGTGTAAAAGGGTTCCCTTTTCTCCACACCCTCTCCAGCATTTATTGCTTGTAGACTTTTGGATCGCAGCCATTCTGACTGGTGTGAAATGGTACCTCATAGTGGTTTTGATTTGCACTTCTCTGATAATGAGTGATGTTGAGCATCTTTTCATGTGTTTGTTAGCCATCTGTATGTCTTCTTTGGAGAAATGTCTATTTAGTTCTTTGGCCCATTTTTTGATTGGGTCATTTATTTTTCTGGAGTTGAGCTGTAGGAGTTGCTTGTATATTTTTGAGATTAGTTGTTTGTCAGTTGCTTCATTTGCTATTATCTTCTCCCATTCTGAAGGCTGTCTTTTCACCTTGCTAATAGTTTCCTTTGATGTGCAGAAGCTTTTAAGGTTAATTAGGTCCCATTTGTTTATTTTTGCTTTTATTTCCAATATTCTGGGAGGTGGGTCATAGAGGATCCTGCTGTGATGTATGTCAGAGAGTGTTTTGTCTATGTTCTCCTCTAGGAGTTTTCTAGTTTCTGGTCTTACATTGAGATCTTTAATCCATTTTGAGTTTATTTTTGTGTATGGTGTTAGAAAGTGTTCTAGTTTCATTCTTTTACAAGTGGTTGACCAGATTTCCCAGCACCACTTGTTAAAGAGATTGTCTTTAATCCATTGTATATTCTTGCCTCCTTTGTCAAAGATAAGGTGTCCATATGTGCGTGGATTTATCTCTGGGCTTTCTATTTTGTTCCATTGATCTATATTTCTGTCTTTGTGCCAGTACCATACTGTCTTGATAACTGTGGCTTTGTAGTAGAGCCTGAAGTCAGGTAGGTTGATTCCTCCAGTTCCATTCTTCTTTCTCAAGATCGCTTTGGCTATTTGAGGTTTTTTGTATTTCCATACAAATTGTGAAATTATTTGTTCTAGCTCTGTGAAGAATGCTGTTGGTAGCTTGATAGGGATTGCATTGAATCTATAGATTGCTTTGGGTAGTATACTCATTTTCACTATATTGATTCTTCCAATCCATGAACATGGTATATTTCTCCATCTGTTAGTGTCCTCTTTAATTTCTTTCACCAGTGTTTTATAGTTTTCTATATATAGGTCTTTAGTTTCTTTAGGTAGATATATTCCTAAGTATTTTATTCTTTCCGTTGCAATGGTGAATGGAATTGTTTCCTTAATTTCTCTTTCTGTTTTCTCATTATTAGTGTATAGGAATGCAAGGGATTTCTGTGTGTTGATTTTATATCCTGCAACTTTACTATAGTCATTGATTAGTTCTAGTAATTTTCTGGTGGAGTCTTTAGGGTTTTCTATGTAGAGGATCATGTCATCTGCAAACAATGAGAGCTTTACTTCTTCTTTTCCAATTTGGATTCCTTTTATTTCTTTTTCTGCTCTGATTGCTGTGGCCAAAACTTCCAAAACTATGTTGAATAGTAATGGTGAAAGTGGGCACCCTTGCCTTGTTCCTGACTTTAGAGGAAATGCTTTCAATTTTTCACCATTGAGGATAATGTTTGCTGTGGGTTTGTCATATATAGCTTTTATTATGTTGAGGTATGTTCCTTCTATTCCTGCTTTCTGGAGAGTTTTGATCATAAATGGATGTTGAATTTTGTCAAAGGCTTTCTCTGCATCTATTGAGATAATCATATGGTTTTTATTTTTCAATTTGTTAATGTGGTGTATTACATTGATTGATTTGTGGATATTGAAGAATCCTTGCATCCCTGGGATAAAGCCCACTTGGTCATGGTGTATGATCTTTTTAATGTGTTGTTGGATTCTGATTGCTAGAATTTTGTTAAGGATTTTTGCATCTATGTTCATCAGTGATATTGGCCTGTAGTTTTCTTTTTTTGTGGGATCTTTGTCAGGTTTTGGTATTAGGGTGATGGTGGCCTCATAGAATGAGTTTGGAAGTTTACCATCCTCTGCAATTTTCTGGAAGAGTTTGAGCAGGATAGGTGTTAGCTCTTCTCTAAATTTTTGGTAGAATTCAGCTGTGAAGCCGTCTGGACCTGGGCTTTTGTTTGCTGGAAGATTTTTGATTACAGTTTCAATTTCCGTGCTTGTGATGGGTCTGTTAAGATTTTCTATTTCTTCCTGGTCGAGTTTTGGAAAGTTGTACTTTTCTAAGAATTTGCCCATTTCTTCCACGTTGTCCATTTTATTGGCATATAATTGTTGATAGTACTCTCTTATGATCCTTTGTATTTCTGTGTTGTCTGTTGTGATCTCTCCATTTTCATTTCTAATTTTATTGATTTGATTTTTCTCCCTTTGTTTCTTGATGAGTCTGGCTAATGGTTTGTCAATTTTATTTATCCTTTCAAAAAACCAGCTTTTGGTTTTGTTGATTTTTGCTATGATCTCTTTTGTTTCTTTTGCATTTATTTCTGCTCTAAGTTTTAAGATTTCTTTCCTTCTACTAACCCTGGGGTTCTTCATTTCTTCCTTTTCTAGTTGCTTTAGGTGTCGAGTTAGGTTATTTATTTGACTTTTTTCTTGTTTCTTGAGGTATGCCTGTATTGCTATGAACTTTCCCCTTAGGACTGCTTTTACCGTGTCCCACAGGTTTTGGGTTGTTGTGTTTTCATTTTCATTCGTTTCTATGCAAATTTTGATTTCTTTTTTGATTTCTTCTGTGATTTGTTGGTTATTCAGCAGCGTGTTGTTCAGCCTCCATATGTTGGAATTTTTAATAGTTTTTCTCCATTGTGGTCAAAAAAGATGCTTGGAATGATTTCTATTTTTTTGAATTTACCAAGGCTAGCTTTATGGCCCAGGATGTGATCTATCCTGGAGAAGGTTCCATGTGCGCTTGAGAAAAAGGTGAAATTCATTGTTTTGGGATGAAATGTCCTATAGATATCAATTAGGTCTAACTGGTCTATTGTATCGATTAAAGTTTGTGTTTCCTTGTTAATTTTCTGTTTAGTTGATCTATCCATAGGTGTGAGTGGGGTATTAAAGTCTCCCACTATTATTGTGTTATTGTTCATTTCTCCTTTCACACTTGCTAGCATTTGTCTTACATACTGTGGTGCTCCCGTGTTGGGTGCATATATATTTATAATTGTTATATCTTCTTCTTGGATTGATCCTTTGATCATTATGTAGTGACCTTCTTTGTTTCTTTTCACAGCCTTTGTTTTAAAGTCTATTTTATCTGATATGAGTATTGCTACTCCTGCTTTCTTTTGGTCCCTATTTGCATGGAAAATCTTTTTCCAGCCCTTCACTTTCAGTCTGTATGTGTCCCCTGTTTTGAGGTGGGTCTCTTGTAGACAACATATGTAGGGGTCTTGTTTTTGTATCCATTCAGCCAGTCTTTGTCTTTTGGTTGGGGCATTCAATCCATTTACGTTTAAGGTAATTACTGATAAGTATGATCCAATTGCCATTTACTTTATTGTTTTGGGTTCGAATTTATACACCGTTTTTGTGTTTCCTGTCTAGAGAATATCCTTTAGTATTTGTTGGAGAGCTGGTTTGGTGGTGCTGAATTCTCTCAGCTTTTGCTTGTCTGTAAAGCTTTTGATTTCTCCTTCATACTTGAATGAGATCCTTGCTGGGTACAATAATCTGGGCTGTAGGTTATTTTCTTTCATCATTTTAAGTATGTCTTGCCATTCCCTCCTGGCTTGAAGAGTTTCTATTGAAAGATCAGCTGTTATCCTTATGGGTATTCCCTTGTGTGTTATTTGTTGTTTTCCCCTTGCTGCTTTTAATATTTGTTCTTTGTGTTTGATCTTTGTTAATTTGATTAATACGTGTCTTGGGGTGTTTTGCCTTGGGTTTATCCTGTTTGGGACTCTCTGGGTTTCTTGGACTTGAGTGATTATTTCCTTCCCCATTTTAGGGAAGTTTTCAACTATTATCTCCTCAACTATTTTCTCATGGTCTTTCTTTTTGTCTTCTTCTTCTGGGACCCCTATGATTCGAATGTTGTAGCGTTTAATATTGTCCTGGAGGTCTCTGAGATTGTTCTCATTTCTTTTAATTCGTTTTTCTTTTATCCTCTCTGATTCATTTATTTCTACCATTCTATCTTCTAATTCACTAATCCTATCTTCTGCCTCTGTTACTCTACTATTTGTTGCCTCCAGAGTGTTTTTAATTTCACTTATTGCATTATTCATTATATATTGACTCTTTTTTATTTCTTATAAGTCCTTGTTAAACCTTTCTTGCATCTTCTCAATCCTTGCCTCCAGGCTATTTATCTGTGATTCCATTTTAATTTCAAGATTTTGGATCAATTTCACTATCATTATTCGGAATTCTTTATCAGGTAGATTCCCTATCTCTTCCTCTTTTGTTTGGTTTGGTGGGCATTTATCCTGTTCCTTTATCTGCTGGTTATTCCTCTGTCTCTTCATCTTGTTTAAATTGCTGAATTTGGGGTGTCCTTTCTGTATTCTGGCAGTTTGTGGAGTTCTCTTTATTGTGGGGTTTCCTCACTATGTGTGGGTTTGTACAGGTGGCTTGTCAAGGTTTTCTGGTTAGGGAAGCTTGTGTCGATGTTCTGGTGGATGGAGCTGTATTTCTTCTCTCTGGAGTGTAATGAAATATCCGGTAATGAGTTATGAGATGTCTATGGTTTTGGGGTGACTTTGGGCAGCCTGTATCTTGAGGCTCAGGGCTGTGTTCCTTTGTTGCTGGAGAGTTTGCTTGGTATGTCTTGCCCTGGAACTTGTTGGCCCTTGTGTGGTGCTTGATTTCAGTGTTGGTATGGAGGCGTTTGATGAGCTCCTGTCAATTAATGTTCCTTGGAGTCAGGAGTTCCCTGGAGTCAGGGTTTGGACTTAAGCCTCCTACTTCCAGTTATTGGTCTTATTTTTACAGTAGTTTCAAAACTTCTCCTTCTATACAGCACCATTGATAAAACATCTACATTAAAGATGAGAAGTTTCTCTACTGTGAGGGTCACTCAGAGAGGTTCACAGCGTTACATGGAGAAGAGAAGAGGGAGGAGGGAGTTAGAGGTGACCCAAATGAGATGAGGTGGAGTCAATAGTGGAGAGAGTGGGCTAGCCAGTAGTCACTTCCTTATGTGCACTCCACAACTGGACCGCTCAGAGATGTTCACGGAGTTATACAGAGAAGAGAAGAAGGAGGAAGGAGACAGAGGTGGCCAGGATAAAAGGGGGAAATGAAAAGGAGGGAGACAGATCCAGCCAGTAATCAGTTCCCTAGGTGTTCTCCACCATCTGGAACACACAGAAATTCACAGAGTTGGGTAGAGTAGAGAGGGGTTAGGGAGGAGATACAGGTGACCTGGTGGAGAAAATGGAGAGTCCAAAGGGAGAGAGAGCAGTCAAGCCAGTAATCTCGCTCCCTAGTGAAAAATGGGTCCTGAAGATTGGGTTCTTAAAGGTACAAAATTGGTAACAAATACATAAAAGCAAAAATTAAAAATCTAGAGTTTGGAATTTCAAAAATACAATGTTAATGAAAAGAAGAAGGAAAAGAAAGAGAGAAAAAACGAACAAAGAAAAACAAACAAGGTTGCAAAAATCATAAAGAAACTACAGGTACAAAATTGATAACTAATACCAAAAAGCAAAAATTAAAAATCTAGAGTAGAGTTTGGAATTTCAAAAATACAATGTTAAAAAAAAGAAGAAGAAAAATAAAGAGAGAAAACAAACAAACCAACACAAACAATGTTGCAAAAATTATAAAGAAAATACAGGTACAAAATTGATATCAAATACCAAAAAGCATAAATTAAAAATCTTGAGTAGAGTTTGGAATTGCAGATATACGATGTTATATAAAAGAAGAAGAGAAATAAACAGAGGGAAAATAAAAGAAAAAAGAGTCACAGAAATTATAAAAAAGACTATAGGTACAAAATGATAACATATACCAAAAGGCTAAAATTAAAAATCTAGAGCAGAGTTTGGAATTTGAAAAATACGATGTTAAAGAAAAGAAGAAGGAAAAGAAAGAGAGAAAAAATGAACAAAGAAAAACAAACAAGGTCACGAAAATCATCAAGAAACTACAGGTACAAAATTGATAACTAATACCAAAAAGCAAAAATTAAAAATCTAGAGTAGAGTTTGGAATTTCAAAAATACAATGTTAAAAGAAAGAAGAAGAAAAATAAAGAGAGAAAACAAACAAACCAACAAAAACAATGTCGCAAAAATTATAAAGAAAATACAGGTACAAAATTGATATCAAATACCAAAAAGCATAAATTAAAAATCTTGAGTAGAGTTTGGAATTGCAGATATACGATGTTATATAAAAGAAGAAGAGAAAGAAACAGAGGGAAAAAAAAAGTCACAGAAATTATAAAAAAAACTATAGGTACAAAATTGATAACATATACCAAAAGGCTAAAATTAAAAATCTAGAGTAGAGTTTGGAATTTCAAAAATACAATGTTAAAGAAAAGAAGAAAAAGAAAAAAAAACAAAACACAGTCAAAAAATTATAAAATATATATATGAAGTTTGCTGAAGAAGAAAAAAAAATAGGGTCTTTTTTTTTTTGCAAAGTAATAGGTTATAAAAGTGGAAATTAAAGGACAATAGAGGACATAAAATTTTTTTTTAATTAAAAAAAAAAGAAAGAAAGATTGATCATAAAAATAGTAAAAATATATCTAGGTCTTTCTCTGGTTTTGTTGTGAGTATTGTGGGTTCAGTTCATTTTTGGCTAGTTCCTTGGTCTGACTTATATTTCTCAAGATCTATAGGCCCCTTCCTATGTAGTTCGTAGTAACCACAGGGTTTTAATCTATAGCCTGTAGCTTCCAAGGCGTTTCCCTCTGTTATAGCTTCTTCTGTTTGCTGGTTTCTTCAGTGTCTGGTTCCCGCCCTGACACAAAGGGGACAGTGGAGGACCCTATTTTTTATTTTATTTTATTTAGGCTCACTTGTTCAGCCGCGCTGTGGGGAGGGAGGGAGGGATGCTGCAAACAGATAACACTGGCGTGCGCTCGCAGTGCCTCAGCCACACTGGGTCTGCCCCCGCTCACGGCGCATGTAGCCTCCCTGCCCACACTGCTCGGGCTCTAGGTTGTTCCGCCGGGAACAATCAGAGGCCGGCCCTGGGCTGAGCTCCCAGGTCCAAGCCACTCAGGTTCAGGCACTCAGGTAGTCCTCAGAGGCGCAGACTCGGTTGGGCCTGCGTTTTGTACTTTTCCCAGGTCCAAGCAGCTCAGGTGATGAGGTGTTTGGCGAGTGCCAATGCTGCGACTTATCGCCTCCCCGCCACTCGGTTATCTGGGTGTAAAACCGGCGCACCTTCTCAGGCAGATGTTGACCGTCCAGACCCCCAAGAAGTTTTAGTTAGCAAAGAAGCCTGCTTACAGTTTTATAGATAGTGTCTCTCTTGGGCTGCGATTGCCCCCTTCCGGCTCTGGCTGCCTGTCACCGGAGGGGGAAGGTCTGCAGCCGGCTATCTCTGTTCAGTCCTTTGTTCCGTGTGCGGGCCTGGCGGTGTCTTAGGTTAGGGCTGGCTTTTCGCGTGGTAGATATCCCACAGTCTGGTTTGCTAGCCCAAATTATTTCGCTCAGATAGCGCTCAGGACATTTGGGCCTGATTCTTACTCTAAACGACGCAGCCCGCACCACGCTTCCCTGCCCAGCCCCCGCTTGCTAATGCCGTGTGCAGGCGTCTGCGCTGCTTCTCCGCTGGGGGAGTTACCGTAGGGCTCACAATCTGCGATTTTTAATTGTTTATTTATTTTTTTCTCCATTATGTTGCCCTCTGTGCTTCCAAAGCTCGGCACAGATTCGGCAGTGAGAAGGTTTCCTGGTGTTTGGAAACTTCTCTCTTTTTAAGACTCCCTTCCCGGGACGGAACTCCGTCCCTCCCTCTTTTGTCTCTTTTTTTGTCTTTTATATTTTTTCCTACCTCCTTTCGAAGAGTTGGGTTGCTTTTCTAGGTGCCTGATGTCCTCTGCTGGCATTCAGAAGTTGTTTTGTGGAATTTACTCGACGTTTAAATGCTCTTTTGATGAATTTGTGGGGGAGAAAGTGTTCTCCCCGTCCTACTCCTCCGCCATCTTGGCTCCTCCTCCTCTCTTCTTTTCACAGCTATTTGTAAGGCCTCCCCAGACAGCCATTTTGCTTTTTTGCTAACTACTGAGGTGTGTTGCCTATGTTCATAATTGAAGGAATTGTAATTGTCCAGTTGGAAGTGAGTGACTATAAAATTGCAGTTTTTTTCCCATTCACACACTCAGCCCCCCAGATTCAGAAGTGCACAAATTTCTCTTTGATTTCAAAAGTTCTACCAGTTTTCTGTAGCTTTACTTGGGGCAGAAAGACCAGGAGGGGTGACCATCTCAAAACAGCATAGACAAAACGTCATGAATACATAAATACTACATGAGATGTGATATATAATCCTGGTTCTAGAAGCAAAATACCTCAACTCAAATTTAAGGTCTACCACAAAACAGTTGAGTGAGCTTGGGTAATACCTGAACTTTTCTGAAACTCAGATTATTCACCTATGATGTAAAGATTCCATAACACTTGCTTTATCTGAACATAAGGTTGCTGTGAAAAAATAAGCAAGACACTGTATCTGAAAGTACACTATAAATTATAATGTGTTCTATAAATCTGTTATTATGATAGATATTTAAATACAAAATCCTGAAAAGTGGTTCCAAAAGTCACAATAATGGGACTTCCCTGGTGGTCCAGTGGCTAAGGCTCCAAGCTCCCAATTGATGGGGCCCTGGTTCCATCCCTGGTCAGGGAACTAGATCCCACATGCCGCAACTAAGAGTTTGCTTGTAGCAACTAAAGATCCTGCATGTCACAGTTAAGACCCAGAACAGTCAAGTAAATCAATAAAATAAATATTTTTTTAAAGAGCCAGTGAATTTTTTAAAATAGAGAAGCAGGATTCAAGACATCGACAGAAGGATCTTGCAACACATGATATAAAGCTTGTCTTCTTTAGTGGTCGGTCTCTTAGGCTGTCCTTATATACTGATGTCAGTATATATACTGACAAATTAGCACAAATACTTCATCAGTATTTGTGCTAATTCTTTTTGCCCTGTGCTGAAAGCAGACTCAATTCAATTAGAGATCTCAAAACTGATGAAAATGGTCCAGGAGTAGAAAATGGGAAGCAATTACCGGCAAATGAATTTTTAAAAAATTTAAAAATGAATGAACTGGAAAAAAAAAATAAAAAAGCATTCTACTTTCCTCAGGGCTCACAAGGGGCAACAAGCCTGGATGAAGAAACATACCCTTAGAAACCCCTCATCTTTCAGATCCTGCTCATGGCTGTTCAAATGGAGGACGTTCATGTCTATCCCACCTCTGCCACCATGTCAAGGGGCTACCACTCCTGGGGTATGGGAAAGAGGGCTGTTGTCACCAGCATCAGACATTCAATTAATAGAAAGGGAAATCTGATCTCTACTGGAAAAGCAGAAAGCGGGCAGAAAGCGAGTAGGGGTGCTTCACGGGCCATTGTGCAACTAACCAACCAGAGCACACTCCTACATGGGTCAGGCACCCTAGGATGTTCCAAGTGCTGTGTCCAGGAACCAAATGTGCATTGGCTCAATAATTCACATAACAAATGTGTATCGAGGACCTGTGGGCTAGGCACTGTGCAAGGTGCCAACAGTGAGCACCCTGGTTCTCCTGGGGTCCTGATCTACCAGACTGTGAAGGTGCCCAAGAGTTTATCAGTATGATTAGCAAGAAAGCACAGAGAGGCCACACAGGCCATGACCAAGAGCTCCATTTCCTAAATGATGCTTGGAAACCAGGATACAGGTGGTAGAAGGAGAGGAGGAGAACTAAGGTCTATTGAGAACCCGCTCTGTACCTGGCAATCTACTGCAGGCACTTAACATTCGTTATCTCAAGACATCCTTAGGAAAGGGGAAGAAAACGGGTCTCTAAGTACAGAAATGGTTGGTTGCCAGCTAGTACATACTTGGCCTTGGTTTTGAATCCAAGTCTGTCTAATTCTAACGTGTAGGATCTTTTTTGAGTCCATCATGTCTTGCTGACTCTGGGCTGACCTCTTGATCGTTCAGAATCAGTTGCCTTATCTGGACATAAAGCTCTTGTGGATCATTTGAGAATATGTACACAAGCGCTCTGTAAACTGTAAAACGCTAAGCACATGCTACTGCTGTTGTAATCACATGTCACTGTTGTTAGTATTATCATTATCATCTTCATAAATTTGGTATACAGTAAAACTGAGCTCACCAGAAATCCTGGGCATCTAGACAATTCTACAGTAGATGGGCCAAGGCAAGGAAGATTATGTCACAGTAATGAGGGAAATAATATATGCTGCTTTTTCCTGATAATCACTTTATTATTCAAGGAAATTGGGTCTTTTCTAATAAGGAAAATAATTTGCAAACCAAGTCTCACTTAATACAATATTTAGCTTCTAAGACGTTATGGAAAGCAAAACAAAGTAATAAAATTAATAACAGTCTAACTGTGATAAGGAAATCTCTTACTCAACAATGAAGTGAGATATAAGCTTTACCTAAGGAGGCAGAATTTTCTGCAATTCTTGGGCTGAAGTTCTGTGAAAACAGACACTCAATATCTTCTCAGCTGAAACTTGCTTTGATTTTGTTTCCCAGAAGATTTCACTGTGCTGGTGTTCACTGATGTGCATTTGCTTAAAATAAAATGGCTTGTTTTGTAAATGTTTTAATATTGTTTTTTCCTGTTTACAAAAATAACACTTGCTCATTATTGAGGGGGGGGCAGATAAATGTAGATGAAAATTAAAATACCAAAGACAACCATTACTAATACAGTGTAAACTTTTCAATAAATTCAATATTCTTTTCTGAACTCTGACTCCTTTTGGCAATCAGGCTTCCTTTAGCAGATTTAGCAGCACTGACTTTCTATATATGGGCATAAACATCTTTCCTAATAAAGGGAATTCATTCCAATGACCCAACGGTGCGGCAGTGGTTTAATAATATAGGAGAGCCATGGATCTATTTTTTTAAGTTAATTCCGCATCTAAAATTCAAACTAAAGGAATGTTGTTCTATCAGAAAACACAAAGAATATCTGAGGACCTTGGGGAGAGGTAGGAGAGGATAGAGTAGGTTAAAAGAGGAGGTTCACTTGCCCCGTGGCTCCTCCCACCGGGGGCGTGGCTCCCCCCTCCGGGGGCGTGGCTCTCCCCCCCACCTGGGCGTGACTCTCCACCCCTCCGCGGCGTGGCTCCCCCATGGGGCGTGGCTCCCCCTCCATGGGGCGTGGCTCCCCTCCATGGGGCGTGGCTCCCCCCTCCGGGGCGTGACTCTCCCCGCCTCCGAGGCGTGGCTCCCCCCTCCATGGGGCGTGGCTCCCCCCTCCGGGGGCGTGGCTCTCCCCCTCTCCGGGGCATGGCCCCCCCTCCGCGGGGCGTGGCTCCCTGGGGCCTGCAGGTAGTGCTCTGGCGTTCCCACCAGCAGACTGGACCTGGCTCCTCACCCATCCGATCCCAGCCTCACTGTGGGGCTGCGGAAAGCAGGGGGAAAGCTATGCCCCTTTCCTTCTGACCTTCCTTATTCTCATTCTGCAACGTATAACCAGTATTCGGGTCTTCTTGATCCACTGATTTCAATAAAATGTGAATTCTGGAGACTCCAGTGTTCCACATTTTCTCACCAGTTTGCTAATACTGGCATTTCTTTTAAAGACCAGGGCTGGCTGAGTCTTCAAAAAAGGAAATGACAAGATTAAATTCCCATAGTCTGGCTGAGGTAATACTGTGACATAATTTGCTTTAATCAAAGCTAATCAGGTGAGGTGTGAAGCCATTTCAGATGCGGGCAGATTAACCTGCGCAGGAAGAGAGTTGGCCTGAGGGCATTCATGAAGAAGACGTGATATTTCCTAGAATAAACTGTGTTTACTTTCCACTGGGAGCAAATAAAGGTCAGGAGGAACTATTTTTGTCATTGGGTTGCAAACATGGGCAATACCACACACACAGCTTTGAGGGTGTGTATGTGACATTGTCGGCTGGCACACAGGACTTCCCTTGCAGTTTATTCATTCATCAAGAACCCAAGATCCTGGGGCGGCCAGTGATTTTTTAAAATTATCGAGGGGCTTGGGTTATTGTGGTTTAGTCGCTAAATCGTGTCCGACTCTTTTGTAACATCATGGACTGTAGTCCGCCAGACTTCTCTGTCTATGGAATTTCCCAGGCAAGAGGACTAGAGAAGGTTACCATTTCCTTCTCCAAGGGATCATCCCAACCCAGGGATCCAGCCCACATTTCCTGCATCTCCTGCATTGGCAGGTGGATTCTTCACCACTGTACCACCACGGAAGCCCATGGGCTTGAAGGGAGGCATAAATTAGGAGGATGGGATTAACACATACTCACTACTATGTGTGGATAGCCAACAAGGACCTACTGTATAGCACAAGGACCTCTACTCAATATTATGTAATAATCTCTAAAGGAAAAAGAATATATATGAATATATATGCTGCTAAGTCACTTCAGTCATGTCCGACTCTGTGCGACCCCATAGACGGCAGCCCACCAGGCTCCCCTGTCCCTGGGATTCTTCAGGCAAGAACACTGGAATGGGTTGCCATTTCCTTCTCCAATGCATGAAAGTGAAAAGTGAAAGTGAAGTCATTCAGTCGTGTCCGACTCTTCGCAACCCCACAGATTGCAGCTCACCAGGCTCCTCCGCCCATGGGATTTTCCAGGCAAGAGTACTGGAGTGGGGTGCCATTGCCTTCTCCAATGAATATATATACATATATATATAACTGAATCCTACCTGAAACTTACACAATATTGTAAATCAACTATACTTCAATAAAAAATTTTTTAAAAACAAAATAATTTTAAATAAAAAATAAATTGATAAAATGAGGAGTAAAAAAAATAAAAATCATCTAGCTTTCAAAAGAAAACAGAAAATTCTCAAAAGATAAATCGCTAAAGACCAAATCTCTAATTAGTAACTAGAATGCAGTTTCACAGTCTTGATTTTATTTTGCTTATAGTCTCTCTTGCTAATTTCAGTGCTGAGCCTTCACACATACACTAAATAGGATTTACCTACAAAAAATGGGCTTCCCTGGTGGCTCAGATGGTAAAGAATCTGCCTAAAATGCAGGAGACTTGGGTTTGATCCCTAGGTTGGGAAGATCCCTTGGAGAAGGGAATGGCTACCCACTCCAGTATTCTTGCCTGGAGAATTCCATGGACAGGGGAGCCTGGTAGGTTACAGTCCTTGGGGCTGCAGAGAGTTGGACATGACTGAGTGACTATTTTTCTTTTTTCTAAAGTAGCTGACCTACATCTGTTTTTACTCAAGATTTTGTTGCCCACTATTTTCTTTACAACAGAAAAGAATTAATGGTGGCTATAAAAGAGTGACTTTGATGGCTAATCTTATGTCAACCTGATTGGGCTCTAGGGTGCCCTGATATTTGGTCAAACATTATTCTGGGGGTTTCTGTGGGAGGGCTGTGGATGAGATGAACATTTAGACCAGTAGGCCGAATAGAATACATGGTCCTCCCTCGTGTGGGTGTCCCTAATGTGGGTGGGCCTTACCCAATCAGTTGAAGTCCTGAATAGACCAAAAAGGCCGACCATACCCCAAGTAAGAAAAGAATCCCTGTCTGGAGCCTTTTAGCAGGGACATTGCCTTTTTCCCTGCCTGTAGACTTCAACTTAAACATCAGCCTGTCTGGGTCTCCAGCCTGCCAGCCCTCAGACTGGAAAACTACACCGTTGGCTCTCCTGGGCCTTCCCATCGTCAACTCACCCTGCAGATCTGGGGATTCATCAGCCTCCATAAACATGTGAACTGATTCCTTATAATAAACACATAAATAATCTGTTTCTCTGGGAAATCCTAAAAAGGGAGCTTTCCTAATATCCAGATGTTATGTTTCTCTGGTGCCTTAAAACATGCTTTCTAGGTAATTCTGCAAGCTTTTGCCCAGCTTCCATAGAAACCATCTGGTACCCCCACACCATAGTTGAGATACATTAATGGACAAAGAAGCAGAATAAATATGAACTTCCAAATGTTACTCCTAACGTGAGTACTATAATATTTTGGCTATCTTCTGTTGATTAGCTGGGAAATTTGGAGGTGAAGTTTCTGGACTGGTAAAAATGCTATTATTAGATCAAAAGTCCTCTGGAAAAGCAGGTCAGCTTGCGGGGAGCTGGCCAGGGAAAGAGAAGAGAAAAGAAATGCCTGACTAAAAACTAGCAATAACTAGCATGTATTTGGTGCCTACTATATGTCACGTGCTTTGCAATCATTCGTACATCCAACAGATATTACTGAGCGCTTTTAAAATAACTTTTTAATGTTTTTTAACTTCTTAATTTTTGGCTGCTCTGGGTCTTCTTTGTTGCATGGGCTTTCTCTAGTTGAGGCAAGGTGGGAGCTCCCATTCATTTTAGTGCTCGGGCTTCTCATTGTGGTGGCTTCTTTTGTGGTAGACCACAGGCTCTAGGTGCATGGGCTCAGTAGTTTTGGCTGGCAGGTTTACTTGCTCTGCAGCACATGGAATCGTCTAGCAGGGATTGAACCCGTGTCCCCTGCATTGGCAGGTGGACTCTTAACCACTGGACCTCCAGGGAAGTACACTGAGCCCTTTTTTACATGCCAGACGTTGCTCCAGGTGCTGGGGATAGGGCTGTGTAAACACAGACTTGTCTTCCTGCTCTTGAAGATCTTACAGTTTAGAGAAGGGAGACAGACAAGTAACAAATGTTATGCAGAAAAAGGAAGCAGGAAGAAGGGACAGGTAGTACTAGGTGGAAGGAATTATAATTTTCAATAGTGTCATCAGAGAAGACATGACCAAAGCCAAGGTGACATTTGAGAATAGTGCTGAATGAAGAGGTGAGGAAAGAAATGATGAGGGTCTTTAACAGGAAATAAGTGTCTTTAATTAGACATCTTAAGTCAGCATGTGCAAAGGACCTGAGGCAAGACGGTGTTTGTGTACTCAAAGAACAAGGAAGCCAGGAGGGCTGGAGCAGAGTAAACGAGGGAAGAGCAGAAGCAGATAAGGTCATGGAAACAACGGACCAGATCCTGCAGGGTCTTAAATATAGTAACAGTAATGTAAATGAAATAGCTGGAATTCAGAGTGGTTGGTAACTTTTTCACAATAACTTAGCTAGTAAATGGTGGCGCTCAGCATAGACTGAAGGTGCATCTGGGTCTAATGCCCTTACTCTTGCCACTTCATTGCGTTATCTTTCTCCAGAAAAAGTTTAGCGCCTCTTCAATTGTTTTGTGTATCCCTAGTAAAGTAACTGCAGTAAATATTTGCCTTTTTTTTACTACTCAACATACCACATATCCTTCCTATTTGGAGCCCCAAAGTGTGAGTCTTGGCTTGCCAGAGTAAAACCAAATGACCAGATAGTCCTTTTTCCTAGCCCAAGACAGCTGGACTGAGAGTATGGGACTTGAGCCAACTTGGTGCCCCTGCCCTAGACTTTGAATAGGGAGGGGGTAGCCCAATATGGGACCCAGAGCAATGCTGGGGACACGTGTCTGTCAGAGGGGGTGGCAGCAAGCAGCACCCTGGCCACAGGTGCCTACAGGAGGCCCTTCACTGTGCCGCTGACTCCTCCCATTTCATCAGCTGCGTTTCATCCCTTTCGTGAGCCAAAAGAGATGAAGGAGTGTCTTTTTCAGCTCCAATTATGCACTTCCATTGGGAGAAATTATGCAAGACTTTTTGGACTAGAAAATAAATAAGATTATTGTGTATCCTCTTCAGCATACCCTTCCTGATCGTATCTGCCCTTTATTGTTTCTGAGCTATTTTACAATGCTATAATTTGTAGACAGCTGAAAACAATGCAAATGATTCTTGTCCATACAAATGCAAATTAGTCGTGTCAGATAGAAGCAATTGATTATTGCCTGTGCATAGATTCATATTGCATGTGCTTTTAAGGTTAAAATTCATTTCAGCATTCCTTATGTCCCTATGTAAGTGTATGGTTCTTTGAATTCTCCTTTCAACCAGTTGTAACTTCTTATCAAGTTCCCTTAATAATTAATGAGTTCAATAAAATCTATGTCATGTTGCATTTATTTAATTCATTTCAGGATTCCTTGTCTGTGTATGTATGTTATACATATGTATATGTGTGTTACTTTGAATTCTTGCAACCTATAACATGCTGGTTCCCTCAACAATTAATGAGTTAAAATCAGCGATGCATATTCATCTTATATTTGTATCAGAGGCATGATTTTGCCACTTAAAAATACTATTCTCTAACAATAGTGAACAGGAAAATCATATCACTCTCCTGTCTTAGCTCAGAACTCTCCCCCACCCCCTGACCTCCATTCATTGCACATAGCCATGTACTTCATAGGACAGGAGACCAAGGTACTGGTTTTAGCTCTGACCTTGACAATTTACTAATTGTTCCCTCATCTTTGATATAAAGGGGATGGATTCGATATTTTTGAAGATTGAGCTCAGCTCTAACTCCTTCTGATTGACTGTGTTACATACCTTTATGCTTTCTTCCCAGTGTCCTTTGTGAGTTCCTCGTCCCTTTCCCAGGTTCTGCTATATTTATTTCTATTTCACTTTCCACCACAGCATGCCTTGTTTTCCTTCTTGCACTTTCTCAAGGCTCAGTTCCCCTGTTTTCACTTCCTGTGTCCCTACTCCCAACATACACACACACACACACACAGAATACAGACCTCTTTGTGGGAACCAAAAGACTATAACAAACTTGTAGTTATTACAGGATTACATGGAAGAAACAAGTCATTTCCACTCTGCTTTGCCCTAAATCCCCCCAAAGAAACTACCCCAAAACAAAACAAACAAGTACTTCACTAAAAAACAAATTGAACAAACAAACCATTTTGATCTCACTGTTCAGTTTAACCCAGAGGTAGATGAATAATAGCACCCGTAATTAATTTTTTTCTTCTCCACCATTTCTCTTTCCCAGCTGGGTCAGGAGAAAGCTCACCCTGCGGATCTCTTTGTAGCTGACTCAGGCCCCATATGGCAAAGACTCAGGAGTTCTCGATTCTTCTCCTGCATTTCACACAACAGACCAAGAGTCCTCAAGGTCAACCACCCTCAGGGAATATCTGCTCTTACAAAATGCTTTCATGTAGATTTTTCTACCGAGTTCAGTTAAGAATTCAGATGGTATCTTTTATCTAAAAGAAAAGACACAAGAGGAAAGCCAGATTGGATTCTCCCAAGAGTTGTTTCTAACATTTAATTGCAGGCCAGTGTGATGTGATATCTAAGGTTTCTCATAGCTCATAAAATATCATGGGGTGTTTGGAGGTTGGAGGATTTGCACCAAACAAAGAAGGCAAGAGGAATGGCTAGGCCAAGGATATGCATATGCAAAGCATGGACTCTTCGAGGTTCCCAGTGCTCTGGGCATGCAAGCAAGCAGTTCAGTTTGGCTGCAGCAAGGAGCACTATGGGGCAGGGGAGAAAGAAAGGGAGATTTGTTGTTATCATTTAGTCGCTCAATCATGTCCGATTCTTTACTACCCCATGGACTGTAGCCCGCCAGGCTCCTCTGTCCATGGGATTTCCCAGGCAAGAATACTAGAATGGGTTGCCATTTCCTTCTCCAGACAATCTTCCTGACCCAGGGATCAAACCCACGTCTCCTGCATTGGTAGGCAGATTGTTTACCACTGAGCCCTATGAGAAGGTAAGTCTTCAAAGATAAGTGAGAACCAGACTGCAAGGGCCAAACTGCCTCCGCACTGCCAGGGAGCTCACAAAAGGAGACCTCCCTCAGATCAATTTCCTTATAATCCAACAAAACATGGAGATGTGACTTTGGAAGCTTCCACTTTCGGGTACTTATTCAAACTAAAAACGTTTCCCCATACACAATACCAAGAAGTCATTGGACCCTCATGTTTGCTGAAAAGTACAACTATGAAAAATGATGTGTAGTTGAGACCTTTGTTTTTCTCCATGCAAACACATGCGGGTGATAATCTTTCCCTCCCTACGCCCACCCTCCCCCCAGCATCAAGAAGTCGTTGAGCAATCATCAGTCGAAGTAAACATGCATAGTTGCAGTAACTCCAAATATTTTATGGAGTGTTCATGACTTGGGAATTTGGGTCAGAGAACATGACCGTTCTTCATCAAAGAATTTCAAGTACATGTTCACTTTGATTTTGGTCTCCTGAGGGACATATGGACAGGTAGTACTTCAGATACCTTGTTTAACAGCCTGTACTGGGCTCTCTTCTGGGGCATGCCTCCCCAAGCCTGGCGAACTTATGATGAGAACAAGGCTGGTAAGGACTGCTGTTTTGAAAAGCTCACCCAGGTGCCTGAATCTAAGATCTCCTGCTCCAAGGTGCAACCAGCCTGGAACAAACACAATAGAGCAGGTCTGTCTTCAGTATGTTCCCACCTTATTTTTGGCCTTTTTCTTTTCCACTGAGACTCACTGAGTGTCTTAGGCAGGCCAGGCTGCCGTAACCAAATAAGACTGGATGGCTTAACTTTCTCACAGTTCTGGAGGCTGGAAAGCCAGGATCAAGGTGCCAGCAGGGTCACTGTCTGAGGATAGTTCTCTCTCTGTGGGTTGCAGACAGCTGCCTCCGCTGCATCTTCATATGGCCTTTCCTCTGTGCTTGCACAGAGAGAGATTCACTGTCTGTTGTTCTCTCCCTCTCCTCTCCCTTTCTCTTTATAAGGGCACTAATCCCATCATGAAGGCCCCACCCTCATGATTTTATCTAATCTTAACTGCCTTCCAACCACCCCATCTCCAAATACCATCTCACTGGAGGTTAAGGCTTTAACATATAAATGGGAGGGACAAACATTTAAACTATAACATTCTGCCCCTGGCCACTTCCCACTAATTCATGTCCTTTTCACATGCAAAATGTTTTCATTCTATCCAAAAAATCCTGTCAGTCCTAACTCATTCCAGTATTAACTCTAAAAGTCAAAGGCTCATTTAAACATCATCTAAATCAGATACAGGGGAAGCTTGAGAGATGATTTGTCCTGAGGCAAATTCCTCTTCAGCTATGAACCTACAAAAACAGAAAAATCATGTGCTACCAAGATACAATGGTAGGACAAACAGAAGACAGAAATCCCATCTGAGAGGGTGTGCTTAGCTGCTCAGTCGTATCCAATTCTTACAACCCCATAGACTATAGCCTGCTATGCTCCTCTGTCTATGGGATACTCCAGGCAAGAATACTGGAGTGGTTTGTCATTTCCTTCTCCAGGGGATCTTCCTGACCCAGAGATCAAACCCAGGTCTTCTGCATGGCAGTCAGACTCTTTACCAAGTGAGCTATGAGGGAAGCCCTCTTCGAGGGAGAGACAGGAAAAAAGGAAAAGGCAGCAGGTCCTAAGCAAGTCCAAAACCCAGCAAGGCAGACTCTGTCAGATATTAGAGCTTGAGAAACATCCTCTGTGGTTTGATGCTCTGCCTTTGAGACCTGCTGGGGTTCCAGCTCCAATGCCTTGACAGACAGGAGTTACCCCCTCAAGACTCTAGGAAACTTGGCCCCTAAGCTTCCACCAGGCAACTCTACTCCTAAGGCACTGGGTGAGACCTTCTTGACCCACAGAAATAGGAGAAGTGGTCCTACCCTTGGTAACTGAGGAAGAAACAGCCTTGCCCCCAGGAGTGGGAGCGCAGTCCTCAAGAACTCAGAATCCCATTTGGTATCATTCTTCCCTTTCCTTTAGGAACAGCACAAGCTCACAGCCATGTAGGTCCATGGTCCTGTCCTGTGGAATCCAAGAAGCCCAACAGCCTTCCTTCATTTTGTCCCATCCCTGTCCCCTTCAGCTCAACTGGCACTGTCCCTGCTCCTGTAATCCCACAGACTTTCCTCTATTGAGTGGTAGGGCAACCACACCCTTGGCATTCTCTTCAGGACAAGCTTTCTCCCTTTTTTCAATATGGGCAGGATGAGAATTTTCCAGGTCTTCAAGTTCAGGTCTCTTTTTACTCAACAATTTCTTCCTCAGTTCCTCTCTCTCTTCTCTCTACCTCAGTCAGAAGGAATCAAGACACTCCTTCAACACTTTGCTTAGACATCTCCTCAGCTAAACATCCAGTTTCATCAGTCACAAATTCTACCTTCCACAGAACACCAGAACACCGTTCAAGTCAAGTTCTTTGTCACTTTATAACCAAGATCACCTTCCCTCCAGTTTCTAATAATATGTTCCTCATTTCCATCTGAGATGTCACCAGAATTGCCCTTAATGTCCATATTTCCAGTGTGCACTCCAGCCTTACAGCCTCTGCCCATCACCCAGTTCAACTTTTTAGGTTTTTCTTACAAGAGCACCCCACTTCTCAGTACTGGTACCAAAATCTCACTTTGTCTGAGTTCTCCAGAGAAATAGAATATATATATTCTATATATATGTATATATATGTTTGTATACATATAATAAGGCATTGACTCACACAATTATGGAGGCTGAGAAGTCTCAAGATCTATAGTCAGCAAGCTGTAGGCCCAGGAAAGCCACTGGAGTCCAAGTTCAAAGGCAGGAGAAGACCCATGTCCCAGCTAAAGACAGTCAGGCAGAGAGAATTCTATTCTACTCAGCCTTCTTATTCTATTCAGGCCTTCAGTGGGTTGATGAGGCCATTCACAGGGGGGTGGGCGGGGGAGAGCAATCTGCTTTACTCAGCTTACTGATTCAAACGTTAATCTGCTTCAGAAACATCCTCACAGACGTGCCCCAAAATAATATTTAACCAAATATCTGGGTACCTCACAGTCTGGTCACTCTGACACATCAAACTGACCATTACACCAGGTGGAATCTCCCTTGACCCACTTCCTTGTTTTTTGCTCACATGTTTAACCCTCAGCTCAGCTCAGCTGTTGATCACAATTTTCTGATTTTGTCCGATAATCAGAATCTTTTTAAGACACTGCTTTGATTGCTTTAAAAATTACTACAAAGACATTGGTGAGTGCAAATGACTTAGCGATTATCCTCACTAGTGCCTTTGACCTGACCTTTAATTAAGGAAGAAAAAAATTTTATCGTGATAAGATACATAGAGCACAAAATTTGCCATTTTAACCATTTTAAAGCATAGAGTTCAGTGGGATTCACATTCGGTACCTCCACAATGTTGCACAACCATTACCACTATTTAGTGCCAGAACTTTTTCAATGCCCGGAAAGGAAACCCCATACCCCTTGAGCAGTCAGCCCCCTCCCCTCTCCCCCTCCCCCAGTCCCTGGCAACCTCCAAACTGCTTCCTGTCTGTGGAGTTGCCTTTTCTGATAGTTTATACAAATGGACGCACACACTACGTGGCCTTTTGTGCCTGGCTTCCCTCCTTCGCTAAGGGAAGGTGAAAAAAAAGGGAAAGGAGAATATCTTTTGTGAGGTTAACACTTTGAAGTATCTTTAAAATCACGTTAACTCCCTATTTAGTTGTTTTACTAAGATTTGGGAAACTCATCTGTGATGCCTGTATCCTAGACATTCTGCTTCATGTTATTCATTCCTTCTTTCCATGGGGGTCGGAGGCATCGGGACAGAGTGGCAAATGCGAAGACACTTCAGGGGGCCCACTCCCCAACCCCAAGCCCACCCCATCAGCCTATTCTTTGCCTGAAAGTGACCTGGCAGGACCATGGGGTCAGAAGATCATTCATCCCTGAGGGGCACAAAAATGTTGTCTCCCGGCGCTGTAGGTCTTGAGGAAAATAAAAGCAAGCATGTGTCTGGCAGCAAGGTATACCGTTTACGGGCTTTCTCCACCCCCAGAGCACACAGCACAACTACGGAGCTGTGGAAGGGCCCCAGGTTTGCCGAGATGCTGGTTTCTACCGTGTGGGTGACTGTCCTGCTCAGACAGCCAATCCAGGCTGTGATCCTGCTTGTGGGAAAGGAGCAACTCGGCAGGCTTCAGTCTAAAGGGTCTGAAAATGACAGCCAGAAGGGCACAAGGGCCCACTTCCAAACATCTGTGTCCCCTGGTGCTTTTCTCTGTTTTGGCCATATAGGGCAGCGTGCGACCAAGGGTTGAACCCACGCCCCCTGCAGTGGAAGCTCAGTCTTAACCACCAGGCCACTAGGGAAGTCGGTTCAAAATGTCTAAACCTGAGAATTCCCCGACTGTCCAGTGGTTAGAACTCCGAGCCTCCACTCCTAGGGGCCCAGGTTCGATCCCTGATAGGGCTGCAAGGTGCTGGCAAAATTTTATCATAAATAAATTTTTTTTTTTAAAAAATGAAAACTTCCAAACACTGGAGGTCCCCCTCAAGTGCTTCAGCCTGAGGTACATGTTTTACGTGCTGTAGGCTCTCCGGGTTTATATGATCTGACATTCCTAAGTACTTATGCTGAAGCTTTACTTTTCCTTTTCAGCTCTTCCTTTTTTTCTTAACCAATCTCGCATTTTTATTAATAAACAAACACAAAGAGATTATAAATATTTTTAGTCTTTCTATCCTGTTACTATTAATATTTTTGCTAGGACTAAAGTCTACAGTCATCCTAAAATGAGTTCAAGTTGTTTTTCAGCTTCTGTTTCAAAATATGGACCACACATCTTCATCATTTTATTCCCTGGTGACCAGCTTAGATTTAATCATATACACAGAGCTTCAGCAACTCGATAAACAAATCCACATGAGGGTAAAAGGAAGACCATACGCTGGACTGGGCACAAAAGCCTTTATATTACTCCCCTTTTCAGAAGCCTCTGAAGTCTACAGCTGAACACAGACTCTGGTTAAAAATCCACAATGCTTCCTTTTTAAATAATAGCATTTGTCTATGCAAGGTCCATTAACCCAAAATGATCCCTGTTTGAGTCCATATATATTTACATTCAAAAGACTTGACTACAGACAAGGCCACTGGATTTTAACAAACACTCCTGAATTTATCCATACAAATAAATGCTTTCCCCTCAAATAGGTAGCAATATTCCAAGGACTTTGCTATTGCTTGAAGTAGCTTTGGGACTCCAGTTAGGACCTGCCTTTCTCCTCACACTAAGGTTGCCAGCCTTCTGAACAAAGCAAACTTTCCATTCCTACCAGCACTTATCCCTCTTCTACTGGCTTTTGACCAGTGAGCAGCCAAACCTAAGTTCAGTAACATGAATACTATGCACAACAGATAAACACATGCTATGCTGCTGCTAAGTCGCTTCAGTCGTGTCTGACTCTGTGTGACCCCATAGACGGCAGCCCACCAGGCTTATGTACATATAAATATTAACAAAATGTTAAAATACTAAATCTACCTACTAGAATTTATACTTTTGGTTTCAAAGTCCTGTTTCCAAAGCTAATTTTAAACATGTCTATGACTAGATTGCAGAACGGCACATCCTGGAATGTCAGGTACCATGCAAATTAGTTTAAATAAGTTTTGTATTTGACCCCCTTAGAGATGTTCAATATGCAGATAAACGTGTTCTGCTCTTTGTGTTCCTGTTGGTGATGAAAGGCAAAGGGAAGTCATCACGCACTGGGCTCCCACTGGGCACGAAAAACTGAACACGGTACTGATTTAATTCTCACAACATCTCTGAGCTAAACAGCTCATCCCCATTTATGGATGAAGAAACTGAGATATGGGAAATTTAAGCAACTGGCACACCACTGGAAGGTGGGGGCAATGCATTCAGAATTTCCCAATCACTAAGAAAAAAGTCAAAGACTTTTGGAAAATGAAATGCAATTATCTTCCCACAGAGAGCCATTTTTTTTTTTCCCGAAAAAAACTGATGTTAGCATATCCCCTAATGATTTTTTTCATTAATCTCAGTATTCTTTTGGCCATAATTTTCCCCAAAATGAAAGTGCAGTTATCTCCCAATCTGGAAAAATAAAATGTATTATGAGTTTTTATCTTGTTATTTATACAGGAGTCTTTGGATACCAGTTAAGTGCTTGAACCAATTAAGTGTTTGGGTGGGACATAGAAAAATAAAGCAAGCTAAATAAAGAACTGTTGAAATAAATAGATTAAAGGGGGAAAAAAAAAAACCATGAACCCTAGTTAAAAGATATTAAGAGACTTAACCACGTATGGAAGTAACAGGTTAAAGATTTAAATTAGAAAAAAAATAAATAAAGAGATGACCCTTCAAATAAAACAAAGAGGAAGTTGGGAATCAGTGTCAGGGCATTTCAACTGACCTTAGAGACATATTTTACTGGTGACTTTTTTGTTTTTAAAATGTTTCTGATTGTTTTTTTTTTCATTTGTTAATGGCCCCAATTTTCCAGCTTATTCCCCAGTTTATTCTGCCTAGTAAAGCTTGTTCACTTTCAGCTTTATTTTCTTGTTCAGCCCCTAATGACTGACGATTTGAAAGGAAGCAAACTAAAAGAAGGCATTGGACTAAATAACGAATTGTTTTCATCATCTTGATGGATGGCAACTCAACTTTAAAATAAATATAAGCTCCAGTTTCCTAATGTTTTCTGAGATTCTTATTTCTGTGAGGATTTCATTGTCATTGCCTTCTGTCTAAAACTAACGCCACCCAAATCCTAAAAGGAGTTAAACCTAAAGTGACTGATGTTTTGACAGTGACAGGGCAAAAAAACTCTTACCCAGAAAAAAAAAATTTTTTTAACTGAATAAATTTGACAAGCAATATTCAGAAATTTAGACTTGTAAATATGTTATCTGAGGAGTTCGCAAAAATCTCAAAATTGCTTGCATAATTCTGGCTTTTTTGTTTTCAGTAAGTCTGCATCTGGTTTATACCAAAAGGCTATACAGAAACCTGTATGCATTGCTCAGCTTGAGTTGACATCTTACGAAGCACAGCTGAGTACAGAATTTTCCGTCACTTCAAAGGACATACCACAGGGCGCAAAGAAAGAAAAGATTGGGTCCTTCCAGCCAAACGCTGCCCTCTGGCACTCATACTCAACTCCCCGGGGAAACAAGAGGGCAAGCTCTGGCCCCTTGCAGCTCTAGGTAGCGTTCCCATAACCCCTGACTCATAAATATTGACATTTGGGAAAAACAAGAGCAGAAAAGAAAAAAAGGAGGAGGAGGAGGAGGTGCTTTTTTTTTTTTTTAAGTTGTTTCAAGTTGGAATGTTCATATATTTTCCAAAGCCTGATTTATATCCAAGATATCACTATGATTTTAAATTAGGTATACCTTATCTTGGTATGTTAAAAAATAGTCTTATCCATCACCAACTAGAGAAAATAGAAAACAAAACTTTTGACAGAGTTTTGTTTTGTTTTGCTTTGCTTTGTTTGCCATCAGGAAAATTGTTTTAACTAATAAAACTGAGTTTTATTAGTTGAATTCAATCTTTTCTAAAAAGGGTTATAACAATGTCTTCAGAACTTTCTTTTTTTGTTGTTGTTGTTGAACATCACGGTTTTCAATCAGAGTGAATTTGGAATTTTTTATATTCAGCAAAATCTTTTCTTTTTCATTTTAAGTATTTATCTCTACCCTTCTTTGCTTCAAAAAACAGAAATAATACGGTTTCAAGAACTCGAGAAATCCTCAGACCACAGACTGCTTCCATTGTGGAACTACAGCGCAACCTGGTGGTGATTGTCGATATTACCATAGTTTACGCCTGTGAATGGCAAAAATGACGAACAGAAATTTAAAAATACCTTATATCTAGGCTTTTAGAAAATAAACTACCAAGAAAAAGAACAGTGTAATGTCTCTCTTAAATCATAATTATGAGTAGAGCTTTTAATTTTTTTTAATATAATAGACTTTTAAGTAGTTCATAAGGTTGTGGATGAGTGACCCAAAATTTAACACACTTTTATGTTCACAATAATCCTCATCATTTTTGAAATTATATGAACAACACTTCTAAAGCATTTAAGAGGCTAAATATCTTCAGTGAGTGATAAAGGAAAGTAAATTAAGTAGTTTATCAGCCTTTTGAGGATTCTTTTCCCCTTTGTGCCTTGGATACAATAAGCACGTTTAGAAGAAAAAAAAAGATGCATTTGTCATAAGACTTTTTCTCCAGCCTTGAAATTTCAGCTAACAAAAATTTAGTTAATTAAGTTCATCTCCATTCTTAAAAAGAACATGTACTTTTTGATAATTTTTCCCTAAAAGAGAAGACACTTTTCCTCTCTTCTCTTTCACATCTAGCAACACCAGTGAGGCAGGACCTGATACACAAAATGGTGACTCAGTATCTGTCATCTTTTTTGTATTTATGGTACTTTATACTCATTCTCTTATCTAATCATGTCAACAACCCTATAAATTAAGGATCAGTGTGCCCATTTTACAGATTAGAAAACTGAGGTGTAGGGATATGAAATAACTTATTCAAAGTCACTCAGCTGGTGAGTGACAGAGGGGCTGGACCCTTCTCCAAAGCCCATGCTGACTCTGGTGTATGGGCAGCCCTCAGTAAATCATTGTTGACAGTGGAAAATGCACTTGTTGCAGGGATGGTAAAGGTACATTTGGACCGGATCCGAAGTCCTTCCACTCTACACCCAGCAATTTTTCCATCAAGGTTTAGACGTACTTTGACTTTCTCTTGCTTCTGCATGCAATTATACTCTTCTGAGCCTGCTAAGTGTCCCTTAGTTTCCGTAAAAGAACAAAGAAGTAAAATCAGGCAGGAGTCACCTGTGCCTCAAGCCGAAGCTGTGCCACCCATGAGGCACTCTCAGGGCATCTTTACAACTTTTACGCCATAGATCCCTTTGGATGTCTGGTGAAGTTTCTAGAACCCATTACAAAAAAATCTTTTTAAATATATTACAAGGGAGTCAACCTTTTAAAAATAAAGTTTTCAAAATATTTTTTAAAAAACTAATTTGCAACATATGTGCTCATTTATTAATGGATTAAATGAGATGTAGCAGTAGATTTAATAACTATTCTTAAAGCAACAATGAGTATGAATGATATTTTGAGATACCTGTAACCCTTATAATGTGATTCCAATATATCTTTGATTTCTATTGTTAACAGAGATACAGTTAATGTTAATATCTGACTTATATCCATAAGTAATCAAAATACCAAATTTCAGTCACTATGAAATTAATGAAAATAAAAATTTCTTCTCATCAAAGTTCATGGCCCCCTCACCCTCTTAAATTAAAACATCAATTGAAGTGAATTACTTATAGATAAATCTTTTCAAAAACTAAATTATAAAACAGAATTTAATTCAAAAATGCCCACAGCAAATATATATATCATATACATAAAATCCATTGATTCTCACGTGAAATATTCACTTCAATATGAATGATCCAATGTGAGGCAAGGCTCTGGTTACATAGCATCACTGACTCAGCAGACACGAAGCTGAGCAAATTCTGGAGACAGTGGAGAACCGGGAAGCCTGCCATGCTGCAGTCCATGAGGTCACAAAGAGGCAGACGTGACTTAGCAACCGAACAACAGCAAAACTCCAAAAATAAGCTTGTGTAACACCTGGTTCCAAATTGGGAAAGGAGTGTGTCAAGGCTGTATATTGTCACCCTGCTTATTTAACTTATATGCAGGGTACCTCATGTGAAATGCCAGGCTGGATGAAGCACAGGCTGGAATCAAGATTACCAGGAGGAATATCAATAACCTCAGATATGCAGGTGACACCGCCCTTATGGCAGAAAGTGAAGAAGAGCTAAAGAGTCTCTTGGTGAAAGTGAAAAAGGAGAGTGAAAAAGCTGGCTCAAAACTCAACCTTCAGAAAACTAAGATCATGGCATCCAGTCCCATCACTTCATGGCAAATAGATGGGGAAACAATGGAAACACTGACAGACTATTTTCTTGGGCTCCAAAATCACTGCAGATGGTGAATGCAGCCATGAAATTAAAAGATGCTTGCTCCTTGGAAGCAAAGCTATGACCAACCTAGACAGCATATTCAAAAGCAGAGACATTACTTTGCCAGCAAAGGTCTGTATAGTCAAAGCTATGGTTTTTTCAGTAGTCATGAATGGATATGAGAGTTGGACTATAAAGAAAGTTGAGCACCAAAGAATTGATGTTTTTGAACTGTGGTGTTGGAGAAGACTCTTGAGAGTTCCTTGGACTGCAAGGAAATCCAACCAGTCCATCCTAAAGGAAATCAGTCTTGAATAGTCATTAGAAAGTCTGATGCTGAAACTGAAACTCCAATACATTGGGCACCTGATGCGAAGAACTGACTCATTGGAAAAGGCCCTGATGGTGAGAAAGATTGAAGGCAGGAGGAGAAGGGGACAACAGAGGATGAGATGGTTGGATAGACATGAGTTTGAGCAAGCTCTGGGAGTTGGTGAAGGACAGGGGGAAGCCTGGTGTGCTGCAGTCCACGGGGTCGCAGAGAGTCAGACCTGACTGACTGAACTGAACTGAACTGAATTTTATTAGCTGTTTATTAAAATGAGTTCTGTCTGCACCAACAGCCCACACAATGTTAAAAATTATTTACCTTCCTTGTGTTTGGTAGTTAGAAATAGTAAAAAAAGGAGTCCAAAATGGCGGTGGTTAAAAGACAAAGAAAGGGAAAAGCCTGCAAAAGTGGAACCAAAGAAAATCCACAGACTAGTGTGAGAACCTCAGATGAAACAAACATGCCCCCTTCTTGGCTAGCCCAATTTGCATAGGGCAGGATCAGTAGGGAGGAGACAAAACATATAAAAAGAGGAAGCCAAGACAGACTGAGGCCTCTCCTTTGGGGTCGGTCCGCCCTCACGCCTCCAGGGTATACTATCCTTTGTTTGCCAAATAAAACTCTGGGCTGTAACTGAACTGTTACACTGGTCTGCGGTTTCAAATCTTTGCTGCCAGGAGACAGAACCAAGGAAATTACACACTCTCCTGATACTTGGCCACCCAGTCCTCCCCTCTATCTGCCTCCCACATCCAGTCTATTTGATTTACTTTAAAAAAAAAAAAAATCCAAAATTGGCCCTAGGAACACATCCTCCCTTATGTGGCCACTAACAAAGGAGGACCTCCAAAAAGAGGAGAGCATCAAATAAAGAGGCCCAGATGACAAGTGAAGTCCGAGCCAGACCTTGATTTCAGCCCAGTGAATGCTCAGCAGAGAAACTGCCACCTGACCTACTGAAATCATGAAATCCAGCAGGACCCTGTGGGGCTCCTGTGCACTGAAGCCTTACTATGTCTCCAAGATCCCTCTCCCACACCTGGCCATTTCTTGTGTGTAGGGAATAAATAGGCTTTAGCCTCCATGACCTTCCCTGAGTTCCAAAGGGCAAGTTCAAACAGTTGCTGATCAGGGAAGGGAGGAGATGCAAAGACAAGGGAGGAGCAGCCAAGAGACAATAGAGCAGCCTTGGGGCGGGGTCCTGGTCCCCTGGCAAGGGATACACAGAACAGTATCTTTGAGCTCTTCTGAGAACTAAGTGAAAGTGAAGTCATGTCTGACTCTTTGCGACCCCATGGACTGTAGCCCATCAGGCTCCTAAATCCACAGGATTCTCCAGGCAAGAATACTGGAATGGGTTTCCATTTCCTTCTCCAGGGAATCTTCCCGACCCAGGGATTGAACCCAGGTCTTCTGCATTGCAGGCAGACGCTTTAACCTCTGAGCCACCAGGGAAGCCCTCTGAAAAGTGAAAGTGAAGTTGCTCAGTCATGTCTGACTCTTTGTGACCCCATGGACTGTAGCCCACCAGGCTCCTCCATTGACAGGATTGTCCAGGCAAGAATACTGGAGTGGGTTACCATTTCCTTCTCCAGGGGATCTTCCCAACCCAGGAATCGAACCCAGGTCACCTGCATTGGAGGCAGACGCTTTAACCTCTGAGCCACCAGGGAAACCTGAAGAACTAAAACCCTCAACAAGTGGGAAACATGATGATGCATTCTTCATTCCAGACACAAGGTCACAGTTTGATAACCTTGAGAATCACAGAAGCTCATCAGACCATCTGAGGCCAGATTAAAGGAGTGCTGGCCCTGCACACACCCTGATCCTTATCAGCAACCTCCCCTCCCCTTGAACCATATCTATAAAACTCCTCACCAAGCCCCACCACCTGCCTCCATGGTGGGACACATGTATTTATTTGAGGGCATTAGCCCACTGTGCTCCCCTTTGTCTGGCAAAGCAGTACACCCGTGCTTTTCTACTTCACCCAAAACTCTGGCTCCCAGATTCAATTCAGTGTTTGTGCACAGTGGCCGACTTTTGACGTCAATCATGAGATAATCAGTTTGGATTGTTGTAAGCCACTAAGTTTCTGGTAATGTGTTACCTAGCAACAGAAAACAGATACAGAGTAGATGCAACAACTTGCCCTTCACCTTAAGAGGGATGCCTTGGCATGTCCTAAATGACTAGACCTTAGAAAATACACAAAATGATGACCAAGTCTACACATCTGGAGAAGAGCCCACCCTGACTGCTGGTGCAGAGCTCTCCTCCCTGTTCAATACTGGCCCTTGATCATCCACTGCAGTAAATATGATCAAAGCTCCTTCTAATTTCTTACACATAGCAAGAGTCTGTGTTCACTCTTAAGTACATTTGGTTTAGCAAGTGATAAAGAATTTGCCTGCAATGCAGGAGATGTGGGTTCCATCCCCGGATTGGGAAGATCCACTGGAGAAGGAAATGGCAACCCACTCCAGTATTTTTGCCTGGGAAATCCCATGGGCAGGGGAGCCTGACAGGCTACCATCCACTGGGTCACCAAAAGAGTTGAACGTGACTTAGCGACTAAACAACAGCACCAAATCAAAACAAACACCCACACTTGACAAAATCATGCAAACTGCTATTGACACTGTTTCAGACTTAAGAACCTTCAACTAGAAAGAAAGGTCAAAGCAAAGTGGAACAATGGCTTGGGAGTTTATTGTTTCTTTTCCTTCCAGAATTTCAACAACAACTAATATCTATTGAGCATGCTATTATAAGGCACTGTACCAGGCATAATAGAAAAAGTCGGTGTATAAAACACAGTCCTAGCCTTTTAAAATTTGATTGAGTGTTTAGAATACAAACACAGAATATAACCAAGTCTTTATGACAGCATATTCTAACTACTAAATGAAAGATACAGAATAAAGAATAATCAAGAGGCCCAAATAGTCAGGAAAGATACTATAGGGACTTCCCTGGTGGTCCAGTGGTTAGGACTCCACACTTCCAATGCAGTGGGTACAGCTTCAGTCCCTGGTCAGGGAACTCTATGCTACATGCCAAAAAAAATAAAGGTACTATGTATATCTGAATCCTTTTGCTGTATACCTGTAACTAACACAACACTGTAAATCAACTATACTTCAATAAGAGTAAATAGCAACAGTGTACAGCTGGATAAGAGGTGTCAGAGAATCATAAGAGATATTATTCCACTTGTCAACAAAAATTAATCAGGTGATCAAAGAAAGAGATGGAAGATTTTATTTGAACCAATTTGAGGATTATAACCTGGGAACAGCCTCTTGTCTATCAGAGGTCAAAGCAATTATATAAGTTTTTGAGACAGAGGGCTGTCCATTAAAAGATATGCTCATCTTTTAAAAAGTTTTAAAAGTTTCCTCAGGAAACTCAAACAAGGGCTCTCTATCAACCTAGAAGGGTGGGATGGGGAGGGAGATGGGAGGGAGGTTCCAAAAGGAGGGAATATACATATACCTATGGCTGAGTCATGCTGATGTTTGACAAAAAACAACAAAATTCTGTAAAGCAACTATCCTTCAATTAATAAATAAACAAATATTCTAAAAGATGTATTATTCACAGTTTATACAATCTAGTGAGCAGTAGGTTATGGGTCATCATGGTCTCTTACAAGATTTAGAAGGAGGTTTTAAGCTAAGGATACATGAATACTCGTGAGGGGTGTGAGTGATATATGCATATTCATCAAGGGGCTTAAGCAGAGGAAAATTCTGTATAGAACTAGGGTAACAGGTTGACAGCAGAGAAGGCAATGGCACCCCACTCCAGTACTCTTGCCTGGAGAGTCCCATGGACGGAGGAGCCTGGGGGGCTGCAGTCTATGGGGTCGCTAAGAGTCGGACACGACTGAGCAACTTCCCTTTCACTTTACACTTTCATGCATTGGAGAAGGAAATGGCAACCCACTCCAGTGTTCTTGCCTGGAGAATCCCAGGGACGGGGGAGCCTGGTGGGCTGCCGTCTATGGGGTCGTACAGAGTCGGACACGACTGAAGCGACTTAGCAGCAGTAGCAGCAGCAGCAACAGGTTGACAGAGTCCAGGCGTGGGTTCACTGGAGTCACGAGGGTCAGAAAGGTCAGCAGCATCATTCCTTAGGTTCCAGTTAATCTGGTGCTTGAGTGGTTTGAATTCTGTGAAACAGCTCAGGAAAGTGCTCCATGCCAATCTCTACTTTTGGAACAGAATTGGGAGTCTTTACAACTGATATATTGTCTCCTGGTACCGTTGGCTCCCTAGCCTGCTATTAACTATTTGTTTTTACTTTCTTTGGTTCCCTTAAAATCTTTTAATTCCTAAGGTCTATTCTACAATGGCAAGAATTGTCTTAGATCACAAAATGACTTCGGCCTAAAATAGCTTCCCTTATGTTAAGAAAACTATGTCTTGTCCTCCTCCCCTGACCTCACCCCGGGGACTCCTTGCTCTATCTGCTTACAGATTCCCCTTGAGCAAAAGTTAAAAAAAAAAGTAATGAGAAAAGCAGCTGAGAGGTAATAAGTTGTAACACTGATAACTCTTCTTGAAAGTGTTGCCAGTTAAGACGAAAGAAATCCTTTTCTTTTAGTCAGCACTAAACTGCGTGATGTGGTCTCCTCGATAAATATTATTCTATATTACTTATATGTAATACATAATATGAGAATTTCCCAGGTGGATCAGTGGTAAAGAATCGCCTGCCAATGCAAGAGATGCAGGTTTGATTGCTGGGTCAGGAAGACCCCCTGGAGAAGGACATGGCAACCCACTCCAGGGTTCTTGTCCAAAGAGCTCCATGGACAAAAGCGGGCTATAGTCCATGGGGTCTCAAAAGAGTTGGACATGACTTCAAAACTAAACAACAATAATATATAACATATTTGCAATAAATAAATAATATGAATATTAGAAATATGAGTTCATATCAGTAGGTTTCCATAAGACAGTGTCTAGCTTTACAAACCATCTTTGGGGAAAAAGCAAAAATAAAATCCTGCTCTATATAACAATTTGTAACTGTACACACACATACACACACACACACAAATCTCCTAAAATCAAAATAATCTGATTAAGAAACTATAGCTCCCCCCTTAAAGCTGAAATTTTTTATAAGGCCATTAGTGATGATGACAAGGATATAACTGTTGTAATATACCACGATATTTCTTTTTAGAGATTTTAAGGGTTAACTATAATTGTAAAGAAAACCAAACCACCATGCCTCATTTCGGTATTATATATTTTTGCATAAACTTTTAACTAGTCTTCAGTTGCAAATTTTGCTCTCACTCTGCTTGATTTCAACCTCTTTTCAGAAAATATATGTCACATAGTTCTGGGCTCCCTGAGGATAACCAGTATGGCCAGTTCAGTGTTGCTGTTAACTTCAGATCTAGATATTGTCACCCATTTGCTCTTTCCAAAGACAGGCACTTATTTCAGGACACCTGTCCTACTGTATTAGCTGTAAAAAAAAAATGCTGGTGACAGTGTAGTTGAAAATTCAAGTGGAAAAGAATTGGAGAGGGTCAGCATCTTTCCTTCTGCTGATTTTTTAAAAGTGATTCTTGAGAAGACTGTTTCCGTGCAGCACGACCAGGCTATGGCACCGCTGATCCTATCATTTGCCTGCAAGTCCCTTCGTTATCGAGATAGATGGCCACACAGTCCATTCAACCCGCAGTGATGAGAACCAAACGTGAAGACGGCTGAAATAATTGGGTCAACCCTGCAGCAGGCCAATTCAGTGGTCACATAAAATTGAGGGCATATTAAACAATTATAACAAATCACTCTCTGCAGGTAAAAGAGGAGTGATGCTGGTGAAGTACCAGCCCATTTCGGAAGGACACTAGCACGTAAAATGATGTAAACGATGCACTTACATAGGAGTGGAATGAAAATAAACATCACTGTTGATTATCAAAGGGATGTAGGCAGACTTATGTCCCAAACACCTGATTTCCAGTTCATTCCCGCTCATAATAAAAAAGTTAGTCAAGTAATGGAAACGTTGGGGAGTCAGGATATTTTAAGCTATTATTTCACATGCCTTCTCTGCTGCAGTCCCCAACATTTTTGGCACCAGTGACTGATTTCGTGGAAGACAACTTTTCAGCGGACCAGGGGGGAGAGGCGATGGTTTCAGGATGATTCAAGGGTGTTACCCTTATTGTACACTCTACTTCTATTATTATTACATCAGCTCTACCTCAGAGCATCAGGCATTAGATCCCGGAAGTAGGAGACCCCAGGTTATGTTACACTGGGTTGGCTGTGTCACTCCAAATCCATCCACTAACCTTCTTTGCTGCATTCTGTGCCCTGGGAGGCTCATGTGCTTGGACTACATCAACACACTCCTTTGTCCTCTGGTTCTCAGTTGGGTTGGGTCAATAAGAGACATGAATGTGAGATCAGGGAAGGCAGGAGGGTGGGGTCCAGCACTAATGGTTTCTGCTCCCCTTGGAGGGACCATCCCTCCACAGACAGTCATAACTCTTTTTTTTTTTTAATTCTTAGCAAGATTCTGACATTTTTACTTGAATAAACACTCCTAGGATTGTTGTGAACCTTTAGTTAATATCCAGAATTCTGAAAAGGTAATTTTGGCAAGTGTTGGCCAGTGCTTTTATCGCTTTTATGGAGGAACAGGTTTGGGACAGCCATTACTCTTATCATTCAGATGTTAACCTCCTTCTGATGTTGCAGGAAAAAGAGGGAGATGCAAGAGGATGGTCAGATTCCAGGTAATGTCCAAGTCTCTGGGACAGCCCCCAAGTGTGGGTTTTTGGCTTCACACAGGGAAGAATTCAACAGCAAGCCATAGCAAAGAGAAAGAAGGTTAATTCATGAAGGAAGCACACTCCATAGACAGAGTGTGGGCCATCTTGGAAGGAAAGAGGCCCCAGGGTATGCGGTTGTCAGATTTTATGGACATGGGTAATTACTTAGGCTAATGAGCGGGAGGACTATTCTAGCTATTTGGGGGATGGGGTGGGGATTTCCAGGAATTGGGCCATCTACCATGCGATCACTTTATGACCCTTGTGGTCATCATCGGAGAAGGCAATGGCAACCCACTCTAGTACTCTTGCCTGGAAAATCCCATGGACAGAGGAGCCTGGTAGGCTACAGTCCATGGAGTTTCGATGAGTCAGACACAACTGAGCGACTTCACTTTCACTTTTCACTTTCATGCATTGGAGAAGGAAATGGCAACACACTCCAGTATTCTTGCCTGGAGAATCCCAGGGACAGGGGAGCCTGGTGGGCTGCCATCTATGGGGTTGCACAGAGTTGGACACGACTGACATGACTTAGCCGCAACCGTGGTCATCATCCATATAGTCAAAGCTATGGTTTTTCCAGTAGTCATATACAGATGTGAGAGTTTGTCCATAAAGAAAGCTGAGCACCAAAGAATTGATGCTTTCAAATTGTGGTGCTACAGAAGACTCTTGAGAGTCCCTTAGACTGTAAGAAGATCAAACCAGTCAATCCTAAAGGAAATCAACCCCAAATACAAATTGGAAGGACTGATGCTGAAGCTCCGGTACTCTGGCCACCTGATGTGAAGAGCTGAATCATGGGAAAAGACTCTGATGCTGGGAAAGATTGAAGGCAATAGGAGAAGGGGGTGGGAGAGGATGAGATGGTTAGATAGCATCACTGACTCAAAGGACACGAATTTGAGCAAACTCCAGGAGATAGTAGAGGACAGAGGAGCCTGGTGTGAAGCAGTCCACGGGGTTGCATATGACTCAGCAGCTGAACAACAACAACTAGAATCATGGCACCCAGGGTGTGTTACAGTGAGTGTATACTGAGGCTCGAGGTCAAGTGGAAGCTGAGTTCACCACCTTGGACCTCATTGGTTCTAATCAGTTTACGTCATGTCCTGGGGCTATGTCATTCTTTTAAAGGTTGTGCCCTGCCCTCTTCCGGTCTCACTAGGACAACATTTTCGAGATTCATTTAAGGTGGATTCGGAATTTGCTCTTTTTTTTAATTCTACATAGTATTCCTACAGGCGCGCTAAAGCACAGGCGGTTGCGACGGGCGCGCTAAGCGCAGCTGAGAGGAGCCACCCCACGTCCGAGGTCAGGGGCAGAAGCTGGGAGGACCCCATGCCCAAAGGGCTGCGGCCAAGAGGAGTTACCCCACATCCGAGGTCAGGGGCAGTGGCCGAGAGTACCAGACTGCGACGGTGCAGGAATGGCCTAGAGGAGCTACCCCCTGTCCGAGGTCAGGGGCAGCGACGAGAGGAGTTACCCCTCGTCCAAGGCCAGGGGCGGCAGCCGGGAGGAGCAACCCCACGCCTGAGGCCAGGGGCGGTGGCCGGGAGGACCAACCCCACATCCAAGGAGCCGTGGCTGTGGGGGTGCAGGAGGGCCTAGAGGAGCTATCCCACCTTGAAGGTCAGGAAGGGAAGCGGTGAGAAGATATCCCTCGTCCAAGGTAAGGAGCAATGGCTGCGCTTTGCTGGAGCAGCCGTGAAGAGATACCCCACGCCCAAGGTAAGAGAAACCCAAGTAAGACGGTAGGTGTTGCGAGAGGGCATCAGAGGGCAAACACACTGAAACCATACTCACAGAAAACTAGTCAATCTAATCACACTAGGACCACAGCCTTGTCTAACTCAATGAAACTAAGCCATGCCCTTGGGGCAACCCAAGACGGGCGGGTCATGGTGGAGAGATCTGACAGAATGTGGTCCACTGGAGAAGGGAATGGCAAACCACTTCAGTATTCTTGCCTTGAAAACCCCATGAACAGTATGAAAAGGCAAAATGATAGGATACTGAAAGAGAAACTCCCCAGGTCAGTAGGTGCCCAATATGCTACTGGAGATCAGTGGAGAAATAACTCCAGAAAGAATGAAGGGATGGAGCCAAAGCAAAAACAATACCCAGCTGTGGATGTGACTGGTGATAGAAGCAAGGTCCGATGCTGTAAAGAGC
This sequence comes from Bubalus bubalis, assembly GCF_019923935.1. Taxonomy (NCBI): domain Eukaryota; kingdom Metazoa; phylum Chordata; class Mammalia; order Artiodactyla; family Bovidae; genus Bubalus; species Bubalus bubalis. The sequence continues at coordinate 61,793,464 of NC_059173.1, forward strand.
AATATTGCATAGGAACCTGGAATGTCAGGTCCATGAATCAAGGCAAATTGGAAGTGGTCAAATAAGAGATGACAAGAGTGAATGTCAACATTCTAGGAATCAGCGAACTGAAATGGACTGGAATGGGTGAATTTAACTCAGATGACCATTATATCTACTACTTCGGGCAGGAATCCCTCAGAAGAAATGGAGTGACCATCATGGTCAACAAAAGAGTCCGAAATGCAGTACTTGGATGCAATCTCAAAAAATGACGGAATGATCTCTGTTCATTTCCAGGGCAAACCATTCAATATCACAGTAATCCAAGTCTATGCCCCAACCAGTAATGCTGAAGAAGCTGAAGTTGAGTGGTTCTATGAAGACCTACAAGACCTTTTAGAACTAACACCCAAAAAAGATGTCCTTTTCATTATAGGGGACTGGAATGCAAAAGTAGGAAGTCAAGAAACACCTGGAGTAACAGGCAAATTTGGCCTTGGAATACAGAATGAAGCAGGGCAAAGACGAATAGAGTTTTGCCAAGAGAATACATTGGTCATAACAAACACCCTCTTCCAACAACACAAGAGAAGACTCTATATATGGACATCACCAGATAGTCAACACAGAAATCAGATTGATTATATTCTTTGCAGCCAAAGATGGAGAAGCTCTATACAGTCAGCAAAAACAAGACCAGGAGCTGACTGTGGCTCAGACCATGAACTCCTTATTGCCAAATTCAGACTTAAATTGAAGAAAGTAGGGAAAACCACTAGACCATTCAGGTATGACCTAAATCAAATCCCTTATGATTATACAGCAGAAGTGAGAAATAGATTTAAGGGCCTAGATCTGATCGATAGAGTGCCTGATGAGCAATGGAATGAGGTTCGTGACATTGTACAGGAGACAGGGATCAAGACCATCCCCATGGAAAAGAAATGCAAAAAAGCAAAATGGCTGTCTGGGGAGGCCTTACAAATAGCTGTGAAAAGAAGAAGCAAAAAGCAAAGGAGAAAAGGAAAGATATAAACATCTGAATGCAGAGTTCCAAAGAATAGCAAGAAGAGATAAGAAAGCCTTCTTCAGTGATCAATGCAAAGAAAGAGAGGAAAACAACAGAATGGGAAAGACTAGGGATCTCTTCAAGAAAATTGGAGATACCAAATGAACATTTCATGCAAAGATGGGCTTGATAAAGGACAGAAATGGTATGGACCTAACAGAAGCAGAAGATATTAAGAAGAGATAGCAAGAATACACAGAAGAACTGCACAAAAAAGATCTTCATGACCCAGATAATCACGATGGTGTGATCACTGACCTAGAGCCAGACATCCTGAAATGTGAAGTCAAGTGGGCCTTAGAAAGCATCACTACGAACAAAGCGAGTGGAGGTGATGGAATTTCAGTTGAGCTATTCCAAATCCTGAAAGATGATGCTGTGAAAGCGCTGCACTCAATATGCCAGCAAATTTGGAAAACTCAGCAGTGGCCACAGGACTAGAAAAGGTCAGTTTTCATTCCAATCCCAAAGAAAGGCAATGCCAAAGAATACTCAAATTACCGCACAATTGCACTCATCTCACACGCTAGTAAAGTAATGCTCAAAATTCTCCAAGCCAGGCTTCAGCAATATGTGAACCATGAACTTCCTGATGTTCAAGCTGGTTTTAGAAAAGGCAGAGGAACCAGAGATCAAATTGCCAACATCTGCTGGATCATGGAAAAAGCAAGCGAGTTCCAGAAAAGCATCTATTTCTGCTTTATTGACTATGCCAAAGCCTTTGACTGTGTGGATCACAATAAACTGTGGAAAATTCTGAAAGAGATGGGAATACCAGACCACCTGATCTGCCTTTTGAGAAATCTATATGCAGGTCAGGAAGCAACAGTTAGAACTGGACACGGAACAACAGACTGGTTCCAAATAGGAAAAGGAGTTCGTCAAGGCTGTATATTGTCACCCTGTTTATTTAACTTATATGCAGAGTACATCATGAGAAACGCTGGACCAGAAGAAGCACAAGCTGGAATCCAGATTGCCGGGAGAAATATCAACAACCTCAGATATGCAGATGACACCACCGTTATGGCAGAAAGTGAAGAGGAACTCAAAAGCCTCTTGATGAAAGTAAAAGTGGAGAGTGAAAAAGTTGGCTTAAAGCTGAACATTCAGAAAAAGAAGATCATGGCATCCGGTCCCATCACTTCATGGGAAATAGATGGGGAAACAGTGGAAACAGTGCCAGACTTTATTTTTCTGGGCTCCAAAATCACTACAGATGGTGACTGCAGCCATGAAATTAAAAGACGCTTACTCCTTGGAAGGAAAGTTATGACCAACCTAGATAGCATATTCAAAAGCAGAGACATTACTTTGACAACAAAGGTCCGTCTAGTCAAGGCTATGGTTTTTCCTGTGGTCACGTATGGATGTGAGAGTTGGACTGTGAAGAAGGCTGAGCGCCGAGGAATTGATGCTTTTGAACTGTGGTATTGGACAAGACTCTTAAGAGTCCCTTGGACTGCAAGGAGATGCAACCAGTCCATTCTGAAGGAGATCAGCCCTGGGATTTCTTTGGAAGGAATGATGCTAAAGCCGAAACTCCAGTACTTTGGCCACTTCATGCGAAGAGTTGACTCATTGGAAAAGACTCTGATGCTGGGAGGGATTGGGGGCAAGAGGAGAAGGGGATGAAAGAGGATGAGATGGCTGGATGGCATCACTGACTCAATGGATGTGAGTCTCAGTGAACTCTGGGAGTTGGTGATGGACAGGGAGGCCTGGCGTGCTGTGATTCATGGGGTCGCAAAGAGTTGGACACGACTGAGTGACTGATCTGATCTGATCTGATTCCTAGTATATCACAATCATTTATCTATGTATCTGCCAACATATGTTTCTGTTTCTTTTTGAATATGTCTTCTTCGTTCTTGGATAAAATCCTAATACTTGCTAGGTTATAGTTTTATAAGGAAGTAAAACATTGTAAGTAATTTTAGAAGGAACAACTACTTTTTCAAAATAATTGAATTATTTCATACTCCAAAAGTGATATTATGAGAGCCACAGCTGACATCACTTCATTATTGTCATATCTTTTTTGGTCAATCTTTTTTTAAATGATTTATAGTTGATTTACAATGTTGTGTTAGCTTCAGATGTACAGCAAAGTCGTTCAGTTAGATATACATATGTATCATATACATATGGTACATACATATCATACATATCTCATAGCTCTTTTTAGATGACCCATTCCTTCCACACAGCCTTCCCACCTTTGTGTTCCAGTAACTGCATCCTCCTCTTTGCTATTACTGCACCATCTCAAGTGGTTTCTATGCTCCTTGAACAAATCTTTGTAAATAGTCCCTGGAGTGGGAATGGATAAAAAAGATGTGGAACATGTATACAATGGAATAATACTCAGCTATAAAAAAGAAGGGCTTCCCTAGTAGCTCATATGATAAAGAATCTACCTGCAGTGCAGGAGACCCTGGTTTGATTCCTGGGTCAGGAAGATCTGCTGGAGAAGGGATAGGCTACCCACTCTAGCATTCTTGAGCTTCCCTGGTGTCTCAGCTGGTAAAGAATCCACCCCCAATATGGGAGACCTGGGTTCAATTCCTGGGTTGGCAAGATCCCCTGGAGAAGGGAATGGTGACTGACTCTAGTACTCTGGCCTGGCTTCCCCAGTGGTTCAAGTGGTAAAGAATCTGTCTGTAACACAGGAGACACAGGAGATGTGAGTTTGATCCCTGGGTCAGGAAGATCCCCTGGAGGAGGAAATGGCAACCCACTCCAATATTCTTGCCTGGAAAATCCCATAGGCAGAGGAGCCTGAAAGGCTACAGTCCAAGGGGTTGCAAAGAGTCAGACATGACTGAGAACACACTAGGGCTATAAAAAAAAAAAAAAGAAAGAAATAATGCCATTTGCAGCAACATGGACCTAGTGATTGTCACACTGAGTGAAGTCAGACACAGAAAGACAAGTATCATATATCACTTAGATGTGGAATCTACAAAACAGGCTCAAATGACCTTACCTACAAAACAGGAATGGAGTAACAAATGTAGAAAACAAACTTATGGTTACCAAAGGATGAGAGAAGGCGAGGGACACAACGGGAGATTGGGACTGTCATATACACAGTGCTATATATGTAACAGACAACTAATATGGACCCACTGAATAGCACAAGGAACTCAATACTCTGTCACAGCTTACATGGGAAAAGCATCTAAAAAAGAGTGAATACATAATATGCATAACTGATTCACTTTGCTATACACCTGAAACTAACGCAACATTGTAAATCAACTATATAGGGAAAGTGAAGTCGCTCAGTTGTGTCCAAATCTTTGCGATCCCATGGACTATAACCTACCACGCTCCTCCGTCCATGGGATTTTCCAGGCAAGAGTATTCAAGTGGGTTGCCATTTCCTTCTCCAGAGGATCTTCCCAACCCAGGGATCGAACCCAGGTCTCCCACATTATAGTCAGACACTTTACCATCTGAACCACCAGGGACGTCCATAAAAATAAACTACACTCCAATAAAAAAATTTTTTTAAGTCCCTCCATTGAATGCTCTTCAAATCACCTAGTTTGACCAACCATGACTGAATTGCACAACAGTAATCATTATTTAGAATTATTTGCCAACTAGTATTAATTCAAAACAACTGTTTGATAATAATAAAAGGTGTGGCTGTTTCCCTCTACCTTGTGTATACTTCCTTTGATAAATCTGAGACAAGATTCATGGAATGTATCTTCAATATTATCTCAGACCTTCCTCAGGGGTATGTGGCCTCACTTTTATTAAAATGGTTCTAGGTCTAAAAACTGCCTTGGGGGGGGAAAGCAAGTAATTCCATCAGGTCTACTCAAGTCAGGCTACCATTACCAAATGTGTAATTTTGGTGATACAAATCACCTGGTCATCCAATTTAATCTTTGCTGCTGCTGCTGCTAAGTCACTTCAGTTGTGTCTGACTCTGTGTGACCCCACAGACGGCAGCCCATCAGGCTCCCCTGTCCCTGGGATTCTCCAGGCAAGAACACTGGAGTGGGTTGCCATTTCCTTCTCCAATGCATGAAAGTGAAAAGTGAAAGGGAAGTCGCTCAGTCGCGTCCGACCCTCACTGACCCCATGGACTGCAGCCTACCAGACTCCTCTGTCCATGGGATTTTCCAGGCAAGAGTACTAGAGTGAGGTGCCATTGCCTTCTCCAAGTTTAATCTTTCAGATCAGATCAGATCAGATTAGTTGCTCAGTCGTGTCCGACTCTTTGTGACCCTATGAATCGCAGCATGCCAGGCCTCCCTGTCCAACACCATCTCCCACAGTTCACTCAAACTCACGTCCATCAAGTCAGTAATGCCATCCAGCCATCTCATCCTCTGTCGTCCCCTTTTCCTCCTGCCCCCAATTCCTCTCAGCATCTGAGTCTTTTCCAATGAGTCAACTCTTCACGTGAGGTGGCCAAAGTACTGGAGTTTCAGCTTTACCATCAATCCTTCCAAAGAACACTTTAATTTTTACTGGGGAACAATTCTCCATGGCATTTCTGTATGCTTTTGTTCTGGAATAGCTTTTCAAGGATATTCATATAGCAAACAGGCTTGCACACTAGGAATACTATGGACCTCCACCGGAGTTTCCTCTGGCTTCTCCCTGCCCAAGGATAGTTCACCATATTTCGGGTCCCAGTGAAATCTAACAATATATGTATATACTTTTTTTTCTTCCCTGGTGGCTCAAATGGTAAAGAATCTACCTGCAATGCTGGAGACCCAGGTTTGGTCCTTGGGATGGGAAGATCCCCTGGAGAAGGGAATGACAACCCACTCCAGTATTCTTGCCTGGAGAATCTCATGGACAGAGGAGACTGGCGGGCTACAGTCTCCTGTAAGTCCATGGGGTTGCAAAGAGTCAGACATGACTGAACGATTAACACTTCTACTTTGAAACAGCCTTGGGAGGCAGAGATAGCATTCCCTTTTAGGGCAAAGAAAACATGTGTTTTCCGACTAGGAGGATAAGACAGTGTCTCTCTCCAGGGCAAAGGTTGACAGGTTTACTTTCAGGTCATTATAAAAGATGGGGGTTTACTAAGCTCCGAGTTCCTCAGCTGCAAACTCCTTCCAGTACAGCACACCTCTGGGTGACTTGGGAGGCAAGAGGAACCAATGAAACCCGAAGCTCTTACAGCCTGCTGCACTGTTCATAAAAGAGTCCTTTGTCTCTGGTCCAGATAACTCAGGTCTTGTCAGTATCTATGAAACTGTAGTAGGCAGACCTATTCACTTGCAAATAGGTACAAATCTCAGACCCTTCACAGTTGTTAACAGTCCAAGGACTCCTAACCCGATGACCCAGCATCCTGAAGCCATGTGTTTCTACATCAGTCACTAATTTTGTGGTCATTTGTTATGGCAGCAACAGAAAATATATCAGGCAAGGTATTTTTGTACCAAGTCTTCCTTCCTGGGGGCACTGACCACACACCCAGGGTTCCTGAGAATAAGGAAAATTGAAAAGTTTAGTTCTGGGACACTTGCCTGACTCTTATATCCTGACTTAGCAAGGATCCTAGGAAGAGCATCAAGGAAGAAGGGAGAAAACAGACACTGCGCCCCTGTTTTCCTCTCCTCTTCAAGTGAGAAAATTGAAAAGTACAAATCATAAGGTTTACACATCTAGGAATAAAAGAAAAAAAGTCTAGTTCTACATCCACAAAGTAAAGAGGATACAAAAATATCAATAGAAGCACCAATTACACAGGCCCTGGCCTGGTGAACTCCACACAGAGCTATGCGTGCACAGAATAAGGGCTTCCCTGGTGGCTCAGATGGTAAAGAATTGGCCCGCACCACGGGACACCCAGGTGCAATTCCTGGGTTGGGAAGATCCTCTGGAGAAGGGAATGACTACCCACTCCAGTAAGTCTGGCGGGCTACAGTCCATGGGGTCTCAAAGAGTTGGACACAACTGAGTGACTAATATGCATAGAGTATCACTCTACAGGGCAGGAGAGGAATCAATCCTCGCCCCATCCCCTATGTTCGACCCATGTAAAACCATGTAGAACAGGTGCTCGTGAGTTTACTCAGGGCAACCAATATAGCCTGAAATGCATGAAAAAAGTAAGAGGTAAAACTAAAGCTCCACAGAGAGCTCTGCTCACATGTGAAAAAGGAAACTTCTCCCACTAGGGCAAAATCCTCCCATGAATTCTCCTTACTTCACAAAGAAAGCCTTCTTTCTGTGGGGATCACCCCAGTCGAGCATCTAAAGTACACTAAATGACACTGGGATTTTTGCTTAAATCCTAAAAGAATCTATCTCCATAAAAAATGTTTTCTCTCTAATGCACAGAATCTTTTTCCTAACCAAACACACCTTTTCTCCTCCCAAATCTCCTAAAGTATCTAGCCGTGAATCTCAAAATTGTTAAAACTTTTCACACTGCTTTTATCCTGTGACTTGATATTCAAGTGTCACTTAAACCAGTCTGAAAATAAAAAATCAATTAAAAAGGAAAACTTCCCCATCAGATAGAGCTACTGGAAAGTTCATCTCATGAGTAATAATTTATAGACAAGGTAATGTATTATTTACCAAGTAAGTCGTTTGCACCATTTACAGCGTCTTCTTCGCTTGAGCAACAACAACATATACCGCACTAAGGATTATCAGGTGGCTTAAGATACTTTATCGCCTTTCTTGTGAGGTAATTGGAGATCCTGACAGTCATTAATCCAGTAATTCCAGTAACATGCTTTTGAAGAAGGCAGCAAATGTGCTATTTAAATATTTCAGTAGTTTAAATAAAGAGCCTTTATAAAGAAAAGCCAACATAAAAGTTAATGTACTGATAGAATAAACCTAAATCAAGAAGATGAAAATTAGCAACTTCCCTGGCAGTCTAGTGGTTAAGACTCCACACCTGCTATGCAGGGTGCACAGGTTCGATCCCTGATCAGGGAACTTGCCAATGCTGGGTGATCATAAAGCAAAACAAAAAACAACAACAAATACAAAAATAAAAAGTTGGGAGAGTGATGGGGGAGTTTAAATTTTTGAGAGACATCTGGTCAGACACTATATGAATGTCTACAATTAGGTTGTTTGGACTTTAATTCCTTAATAAATGGAGCTACTAGAAATTTCACTGGCCGTAAGAACACCATGAAAAAATTACTAAGTTCTAAGGGTGCAATGAAACAAGATTTAGGGACAAACTGAGGTTTAAAGGACATTGAGAGCCTGCTCAGAGTAGAATCAGAAAAGTATCCATCATCCAGTCTCAGGCTTAGGGTCAGGGTTCGTTTCTACCTAATTATACATGGTGGGGCTTTCTCTTTCATGTGACCCGACTCTAAAGAAAAGGACCTTTGGGACTTCCTGGCAGTCCAGGGTTAGGACTTCCACTTTCACTGCAGGGGCCCAGATTCTATCCCTGTTGGGGAACTCACAACCACTTGTGAGATTTTGTGGCTTAAGATCTCACAAGCCACATGGTGTGGCAAAAAAAAACCCCAAAAACCTTGTGTCCTGGACTTACTTAGACACAAAAACAAGTCCTAATAGCAACAACAACAAAAACATGATTTTTCAGTGTTGATTTGGACACTATAGAGTTCCCTAAATAAGTGTGAGAAAGTCTTCTGAAATTTAAATATACTCCTCGTGAAGAAATGGCAGAACTTTATGTTGAGATTCATTCAACAACTTCATAACAGCCCATTATAAACTTTTTGAAATTTATTCTAAATTAGGAGTTGGAAGACTATTACTATAAAAGGCCAGATAGTAAATATTTCTAAATATTTTTTTAACAACTTTAAAAATGTAAAAGCCAAAAAGAAGTGAGTATATTCACATTATCCAGCCAGTCTCCAGATCGCTTTACATCTTGCAAAACTTAAATTCTGTCCCCACTGAACTGACAATCCCCCATTTCCCCTGTACCCCAATGTATAAGCAGTATTGGACACTGTTAGTGGATAGGAAGGAGGAGTCTCTGATCAAGGTCAAAAGCAGCAGAAAAGGGTCATATCCATACCTCCTCCTCCAGGTACATACACCAGTGTTCACAGCAGCATTATTCAAAATGCGCAAAAAATGGAAAGAACCCGATTGTCCTTCGACAAATGAATGGATATACAAAATGTGGTTTATACATACAGTGCAATACTGCAATAGTGCTCAGCTGCTCAGCCGTGTCCAACTCTTTGAGAACAAAACCAATATTCCATTGTATGTATAAACCACACTTTGTCCATTCATCTGCTGACGGACAACTGGATTCTTTCCATTTTTTGCCGATTTTGAATAATGCGGCTGTGAACACTGGTTTCCACTTCTTGCTTGTTGTGAATAATGCTTCTGTGAACATTGGGGAATGGAATATCATTCAGACTTTAAAACGATGGAAATCCTGATAGGTGCTACTGCCGGGGTCCAGCCCCAGCTGATCCAGGGTATTCGAAGGAGAGACGGCGTAGCCGAGGGTCAGGGAACAACTGCTTAATTAAACGTTAATTAAGGATATAAAGAGTAATAGAATGAGGATAGCTCAGTAGGAAAATTCAGTGGAGAAAAGAGGCTGAGTAGCTTGGTTTACGCGGGGGACCAATAAAACTTCAAGACAAGAAGCTTGCACCGCTTACGTAGGCCGCAGGCGTCCTTCCGTTCTCCCGAAGGAGAGGAGACACTGAGGCCTCCCCGGTCGGATCTTAGAAGCCCAGGCATAATTAGTAAGCATGGTGGGTTCCGCGCTCCAGATGGAGACTCAACCAGAGTGAGAGAGAGAGAGACATGGGGAGACCAGTCTTTCGAGGAACTGATCCCAATTCTTTATTTTCCATGGTCTACTTTTATACACTGAGATGTTATGCAAAAGTCACGTGGGGTCAGCAGTCCTGACTTTTATCAAAGTCAGGTGCTTCATACAAATGTATACAGAGGTCTTAGGGGTGTTACATCATCTTCTGGCCAGGGGGCCTGCTGACAATTTATGACCCTCTCCTTGTGACAGCGGTCAGTCAACCAGGACACTTATTTCTCCAGGGGTGATTATTCTTAAAACAGACGCCACCCAAATAAAGTTACATTCCTATAGGGTGAGGGTGTATTGGGTTTTAGTTAAGGAAAGAATTTACTTAGCCTAAGGTCTAACGTGATTTATATCAAAGGTTAATACTTATTTCTTCTATATATTCATTAATGTGTGTAAGGGCAGGGGATGTGGAGACTTAGCAGTAAACATTGGCTCAACAAATGAAAAACCCTTCACCAATACAATTTCTAATCAGCCCATTACACTTATACTAATAATTTTCTAACTTTTCTAAAGAACCTGTTTTTAGAAGGTTTAAAGCATCTCGTGCCTCTCACAGTTGGGAGGCTGTGAGCAATCACATGTGGCCGGACAAGCCTGTCAGGCAGGCTAGAGAACCTTCAGAGGAGTTTGTAGGTTAAAACACTCCTATCACGCCCAGGAATTATTATAAACTGGAGCTCTAAGTTAACTCCTTCTCCGAAAGAGGTGGTGGGGGACAGCCCCCCGTAAAGCCAGAGGTGTAGGTGAGAGCACAAAGTAGTAAAGTAGGCAGGCTCTGGTTATGGGGGTAGATGCTCGAGGATTTCCAGGGGGACTCCTGAGGCTCGATCCCGCCTTTGCGTATGTCGAGCCTCCTTCCTCATGACCTTTGCCACGGGCGGAGTGCCTCACGCCGGCTCCCAACATGCTACAACATGGATGAACCCTGAAAACTATGCTAAGTGAAGTAAGTCAGACACAAAAGGACAAATATTCTATGCCTCCACTTCTATACAGTATCAATACCTAGAGGAGTCAAATTCAAAGAGGCAGAAAGTAGAATAGTGGTCACTATTAGTAGCACAGGGACTGGGGCAAAGGGGAATGGAGACTTGGTGTTTAATGAGCACAGAACTTCAGCTGCATGATGAACAAGTCCAGAGGTGGGCAGTGCTGACGGATGCACAACAGTGTGAATGTAACTTATCACCACTGAATCGTAGCTACTTAAAAAGAGTCAAAATGCTAAATTTTATGTTATGTGTATTTTACCACAATAAAAAAAAAAAGAAACATAAACACTGTTCTAGGTCAGAGTCATACAGAAGCAGACTGCTGGCCGCAACTGGGTCCCATGCTATATAGTTTACTCTAAGTCATCGAATGAAATGAAGCCACTCAATGAAATGAACAAAATGACATAAAATAATTTTTTAAATTATAATTCATTTTTATTTCAACATGAACATGTTACGATTTCATATTTAATATACTTGTACGTACCAAAATTTATAAATGCAGCTACAGTATTTATGGATCAAAAAATACTTGAGTCTCTTTAAGATGAAGTAGAATATATGACGGAGGAGCCTGGTAGGCTGCAGTCCACGGGGTCGCTGAGGGTCGGACACGACTGAGCGAGACTTTACTTTCACTTTTCACTTTCATGCATTGGAGAAGGAAATGGCAAGCCACTCCAGTGTTCTTGCCTGGAGAATCCCAGGGACGGGGGAGCCTGGTGGGCTGCCGTCTATGGGGTCACACAGAGTCGGACACGACTGAAGCAACTTAGCAACAGCAGCAGCAGCAGAATATATGTAAAGACAGGGTATAAAGACAGGGTGATACACACAAGTATCCACAGCTTTACCTGTTAAGAGATGTAGGGAGGTACAGGAGAGGTAGAGATGAATTAATCATGGTGTCTGCAACAAAGCATAAAACTTAGCCTGAAAGATGTGGTGGGTAAAGCTGAAACAATGGGTGAAAATACCCAGTCTCAAAGTTCAGATTTCAAAGCCTGGTATTACAGCCTATACCACTTTTACCTTCTTCCCCACTCACCTGGTGCAGAGTAAATCATTTTCCTTCCATCTGGCCAGGGGAGGGGAGGGGGGCGGGGGAAGTGACATATTACAAAATTAAGCATACTGCCGGAGATCTGCCCCAGCTCCCCCCTGCATTCTTGCAACATTTAAACCTAAAACTCACTTAATTCTTTGATTGGTTGGCACAATCTCAGACTGTGAAGGCAACATATTCCTAAAGGAGAAAAGCCTGAGGCAATTTCTCTAGTCTTCAAGTCAGCTCAAAGCAAAAAAAAAAAAAAAAAAAAAATCAATAATCACTTTCAGACTAGGTAGAGAGTATATACATACATCGACAAAAGATATTGTTTCAGTTATCGATTCACTGGAACAAATCCAACAAAGAACCCTAAACTCAGTGATGGAAAACCATTTCATTTTACTCGTGGACTTTTTTTAACTTCAATTTTTTAGAGCAGTTTTAGGTTTACAATAAAATGGAAATAAATGTACAGAGAGAATTTCCACATCCCCTCCACTCCCACACATGCATGGCCTCCCCCCATCATCAGCATCATTCACCTGAATGGCACATTTTTCATCAAGGATGAATCTAAACTGATACATCATAATCACCCAAAGACAATAGTTAACCATCCAGAGTCCACAGTCTACCTTAGGGTTCACTCTTGGTTTTTGTACATTCTGTGTTTGGACAAAATTATAATGACATATATTCATCATTATCATATCATATAGAATATTTTCACTGCCCTAAAAACCCTCTGGGCTCTGCCTATTCATCTGGCAATTACTGATCCCATCCGACAATTATTCATCTTTTATTGTTTCCATAGTTTTGCCTTCTCCAGAACGTCATACACTTGGAATCATATAGTATGTAGGCTTTTCAGATTGGCTTCTTTCACTTGGAAATATGAATTTAAGATTCCTCCATGTCTTTTCATTGCTTGATAGCTCAGTTCTATTTTTAGTGCTGAATAATATTCCATTGTCTGAATGTATCACTGTTTATTAACCTGTTTATCTCCTGAAAGACATCTTGGTTGCTTCCAAATTTGGGCAATTATGAACAAAGGTGCTATAAACATCTATGTGCATATTTTTTTTTTGTGGAGATAAGTTTCAACTATCTTTGGATAACCAATAAGGAGTGTGATTGGTGGATTGTATAGTAAGAGAGTATTTCATTTTGTGAAAAACCACCAAACTGTCTTCCAAAGTAGCTGTACCATTCCTCACTCCCACTAGCAATGCGTGAGAGTTCACACACTGGTGAAGTCCTCACCAGCATTTGGTGTTGTCAGTTCCAGATTCTGGCCACTTTAATAGGGATGTGGTAGTATGTCATTGTTGTTTTAACTTGCATTTCTCAGATAACATATGATGTGGAGCATCTTCCCACTACGCTTATTTGACATCTGGATATCTTCTTGGGTGAGTTCTGTTAAGGCGGTTGGCTCATGTTTTAATTAAGCTTTTGTTTCCTTACTGCTGCATTTTAAGAGTTCTTTGTACATTTTTGGAGCACAGTCCTTTTAACAGATGTGCCTTTTCCAAATTTTTCTCCAAGTCTGTGCCTTTCTCCTAGTTCTCTTGAGCTCATGGGTTCTTCAGGCCAGGAATCAGGGTAAGGCAGAGCTGGAATGGCTTCCTCTGGTCCACAGGTTTAGCACCTCAGCTTGAAAGATGCAAAACGCTGATGGGTGACTCCAGTTCTGGGAGCCAGAATCAGCTTCTCCACTCGTGGGGCAGGCACCTGGGCTGGCTACCTGGAGGGCTGGGCTCAGCTGTGACTGTCACTCAGCATACTTTCAAGGGACCTTCTGATGTATATTTGGCTCTTCAGAGCACATCAGCCTCTGGCAGTCAGACTTCTACATGATGGCTGAGAGTTTGGAAAGCAAGTTGTTCCAACAGACAAGGTGGAGTGACCTAGCCTCTGAAGTCAAATGGTAACTATGATCACTTTTCACTATACTCTAGTGGTCCAATCAGCCATGCCCCACCTATATTTAAGGGATGGGATACAGAGTCTATACCTTTATGGGACAAGTAAAGAAATTGCAGCTACATTTTAAAACCATCACAGACATATTTACATAGAGAAATGGGAGGATACAGGCCAAGGGCTTAACAATGTGCACCTCTCAGAATTCCTCACAGTGAATTTTGTTAACCTATTATTTTAAGTCAGACTGATCCAAACATACCCTCCATGGATGGCAACATTTCACCTACTTATTCTCATATGACACAGTAACATATCAGCAGAAATTCATTTTCTCTATGTACACTGCATCAAGAATGACTAACAGCTTGCTTTTGACCCTAGAACCACCTGCTAGTCATAACCATTTACTATTCAAACACGATCAAGCTCAGATTCACCCTCAAACTTAGGCTAAATCATATCCAGAAAGAATACAGAGAATACCTATAGCATGTCAGGAGAAGAAACTGCCAGCCCACTCCAGTATTCTTGCCTGGAGAATCCCATGGACACAGGAGCCTGGCGGGCTACAGCGCATGGGGTTGCAAAGAGTCAGACACGACTGAGCAACTAAACATACCAAATAAAGCAAGGAGATGAGGATCAGGCCAACACTGTGGTTGCTGAAATCAGAGGCCATTCCCTGTCTCACTGATTTCATGGGCCAAGAATAATTTCAGAAGTAAACTAAATGGGAGCAAATTAAGTTACTAACTTCTTATTTTCCAAAGTAAAAATATTTAGAAAGCAACTATTCTATTACTATCCTCACATGAAAGAAAAATAGAATGAACAATTTCAAAATAAAGCATAATCTTTTAGAAAGAATAGATTAGACTAAATTAAAAACTACATAATTTTTTTTTTCCTCATTTCTCTGCTGAGCTGCAGAAACTTCACCGTGGATGAACCTCAGTTCACATACTGGGGTGGGAAACCACCTGTGTATCTGACATTCCCGTCCCTTCCCTCCCTTGCTTTATTCTATAGTTCTAGAACTTCAGCATGCTCCTAGAAATTCAATCTAAAAGGCAAATAAGGAAATGATTTATAACACACAACAAGTGCTATAAGCATATGGGGAGCAAGGGGGAATCAAGGAAAGTTCCACAAATTATGTGAAAAAGATTTGTCCAAGAGAAAGAATGGGGAAGATTAGTACGGATGCCAATGACTGTAGCTAAAAGGCACAGGGACAATCTATGTATCCAAGGCAACCATACTGTGTACCAAAAAAGTAAGTAGTGATTATATTTGGTTGTAGAATAAAGGTTACTTTTCTTTTATTTTTCTATTTTCCAAAATTTAAAAATGGAGCATGCATTAATTTGATGATCAGAAAATTTAAAAATAATGATTTCAATTTTATAGGTTAGCTTAGGAAGAACAAACAAAAGGCCACTTCCCCTTAAAAAAGCAGTCTGTATTTAAAAGAGGCCAGGTTGTAAAAAGGAGATGTTATCAAGCTGTAGGCTCTAGCTAGGACAGATGACAATAGGGAAGACGACATTCTGTCAGTGCCTCTGTCAGAATCCTACGCTGGGTATATTCAGTACCGTAGGCCTTCTTGTCCACGCTGCTGCTGCTGCTAAGTCGCTTCAGTCGTGTCCAACTCTGTGCGACCCAGTGGACGGCAGCCCACCAGGCTCCCCTGTCCCTGGGATTCTCCAGGCAAGAACACTGGAGTGGCTTGCCATTTCCTTCTCCAATGCATGAAAGTGGGAAGTGAAAATGAAGTCGCTCAGTCGTGTCCGACTCTTCGTGACCCCATGGACTGCAGCCTAGCAGGCTCCTCTGTCCGTGGGATTTTCCAGGCAAGAGTACTGGAGTGAGGTGCCATTAGCTTCTCCAAAACTCTCAGGTGGTAGGTATGGACAGATCCAATGCTTGAGTTAGATACCAAGGTTAGAATCCTGGCTCTACCAGTAACAAGTTCAATGAGTTCCTCAAACTTTATCCTTAAATACTTGAATCTGTTTTCTCGTCTGTGACATGGAAAACTGCCTACCTTTTAGGAATTTTGCACAGATCAACTGATATAATGTAAGAAAAGTGCTTAGTACAGTGCCTGACTCTCAGAAAATAACAGATACAATACATATTTGAGTATCAATTGAGAAGTAGATAATTTGTTTGCTCTATTGGTTTAAAAAGGCTTTAAGATACCACCATTGTTTGCCTCAAAAGCTTTGAGTACGTAAAACTTCTTTGTCAGTAGTAACGTAAACCTTTTGAAACTTAAATATATGCCAGTTTTTACCAAGTTCCAAATGCGGAAAACATATTCAGTACTGCTTCTAAAATTAAGCTATCCCTAGAATGTTCTTTCCGGAGAAGGCAAATGGCACCCCACTCCAGTACACTTGCCTGGAAAATCCCATGGACGGAGGAGCCTGGTGGGCTGCAGTCCATGGGGTCGCTAGGAGTCGGACACGACTGAGCGACTTCACTTTCACTTTTCACTTTCATGCATTGGAGAAGGAAATGGCAAGCCACTCCAGTGTTCTTGCCTGGAGAATCCCAGGGACGGGGGAGCCTGGGGTGCTGCCATCTCTGGGGTCACAGAGAGTCGGACACGACTGAAGTGACTTAGCATAGCAGAATGTTCTTTCGGAGCATCCCGAAATAACTAAGTGGCTCCACCCCTGCTGCTGCTAAGTCGCTTCAGTCGTGTCCGACTCTGTGCGACCCCATAGACGGCAGCCCGCCAGGCTCAGCCATCCCTGAGATTCTCCAGGCAAGAACACCGGAGTGGGTTGCCATTTCCTTCTCCAATGCACGAAAGTGAAAGGTGAAAGTGAAGTCGCTCAGTCGTGTCTGACTCTTAGCGACCCCATGGACTGCAGCCTACCAGGCTCCTCCGTCCATGGGATTTTCCAAGCAAGAGTACTGGAGTGGGGTGCCATTGCCTTCTCTGGGCTCCACCCCTAGATTTTAGCAATTGACACAAAACTAGGCGGACGTTTCCCATTTCCTCTTATTCCAGCGGACTCCCCTATCCACTTCCAGGCAGAATCGCAGATCTTTGGGTCAGAGAAAGGTTCCGCTCTAAGATAATGGCTTCTTACACAGCCTTTCTTAAAGCTGGAATACAGTCAGTATAACAGTGTAGTAGGAGTTCCTCAAATGTTTTCAAAAGACTTGTACAGCTTGCAGAATCTTCCTGGGCCACTGAGCCGCCGGGAGCAACTCCACAACTTCCGATCATTTCGAATTCCTCCACCCTGGTAGCTTGGAACGCACCTAGAAGCCCCGCCCCCGAAAAATGACCAATCACAGAGCGAGAAGTGAGCCGGATGGGGCGGGCCTATTTTGCTCAGTCCTCGAATCACCAACCTCAGACAGCGAGGGCGGAAACGGAAGCCCTGGTTGGGCCTTGGGTTCCGCCTTGGGGGACTGTCCCGAAAGAACAAGTGAAGAAATCCTGAGGCTGCTGGGTTGGCTTTCTCGTCTGTTATCTGTCCGCGGAATCGTCAGTGACGCCTGCAGCCGCCGCAGGAAAGGGACGCCACCACCCAAGAAAAGAGCGAGCAGGCCGGCAGCCGCGGGGCAGAAACGAACTGAGTGCAGGGTCTTTACAGGCTGGTCCCGTTCGGCGCCGCTCCCCTCGAGGCCATGGTGCCGGCAGAACTCTGGGCGATCCCCAGGTGAGGGCAGCGGCTCTGCCGGGGATTCCACCGCGGAAGAACTGGGTCGATGCTTTGTGGGGAAGAAAGAATGTTGCCCGCACTGCTCCCCGGTAGCCCCGTGAGCGGCCGCGTTTGTGGCAGCAGCAACAGTAAGCACAGCGTGGGCCGAGGAGGCGGTGCAAGCTGCTGGTAGAGTCGCTCGTCGGCTCTTTTACCGTAATATGCGAGACGAAAAAACAGCCCAAGAACAGGGCTCCGCGTTACCATCTACTTCGAGCTTCTTTTCCTTCCTACTCGGAGCTGATTTATGCGGAAACATGCCTTGCACTTGTACCTGGAGGAACTGGAGACAGTGGATTCGACCTTTGGCGGTGGTTCTCTACCTGTTGTCCATAGTGGTTGCGGTTCCCCTCTGCGTGTGGGAACTACAGAAACTGGAGGTAAGAGGGTCCCGCACCATCAGCCTCCTACCCTTTCTTCAACCTCCTGTCCTAAGGTAGCCTGTTTTTACCCGGATGCTCCAGGCTTGATATCCTGAAAAACAAGTCATGTAATGAACCCATAGCAGAACCGACGTGTGGCTTCTGGTTGTTCACGGTTTTTCAGAGCATGCTACTGGTGGAGTTAGGACTGAGAAAATAAAATATATTACTATAGCAGCTTCGGAGAGCACTGTTTTGCAGGCAGTCATCCATTTCCGGAAAGTAAGATAACTTTATTCCTGAAATCTGATCTGTTCAAATACTGAACTTAGTTAGGTCTACCTTAAGGACCAGGTGTAGAATTTTATTAGCATTTAACTAGCTTCCTGAATTAAAGGATTGAGTTGGTTCGACATTGTTCTACTTTAAAATTGAACTCTTAGCCCACAAAGTTTTCAGGGAAAATGCCTTGTATGTTTTTTGATGTCATATTCTTATTATGACATCAGGAAAGTACTATAAGCTGAAAGACCCCAAAGTAAATACTTAACCAAGCACTTTGTAAAAAAGTTGAACTTTCAAGTTTGACGTTAATAAAACCCAAGGGACTATTTTTACTTAGAAACAACTGTTTCACAAGAGTTATGGCAAGACCATAGCAATTTGGGGCCTTTTGTGTGAAAATATTTTTATATAATTAAACAAATTGTATTCAGTATGTGTTTGTTTACTGTATGTTCACTCAATTTTTTTGTTCACTTTCCCATACTAGCATAGTCCATATAGTTATATTTAATGTTACTAGACTATTACACTACATTAAGTATTTCTCATCCGTTAGAAATATAGGTTATTTCCATAATTTGTCTATCAAACCACGTATAGACATCTTAATACTAATAGAGATTCCTTACTATTAAGTATTTCTCTAGAGTATTTCTTACTCTGAAATAAAGGAACTATTTTAAAGATTAATTCTGTGTATCATAACCTAATTTAAGACTTCTCTTAGTTGGTGTCAGTGACAAATAGTAGTCAATCTAAGAAAGAGATGGAAAATTTTATTCAAGACAAACTGAGAATTATAGCCTGGTAGACAGCCTCTCAAAGAGCTCTGAGCACTGTCCTGAAGAGATATGGGGGAAGCCGGTGTATATGTGATTCTGGCTAAGGAGGCACATGCAGTCAAGTACTTGGTAGAAGATCGCTAGTCACAAGGAACAGGTGTGAATTTAGTGAGTTTCTAAGTATGGAAAGATGCAAGAATCCAGGTTCATAAAAAATTCCTCCTGAAAACAGCCGACTGTCTGAAGGCCAGTTTTGCCAGTTTTCGCAGAGTCTGCCCTGCCCCTCACCCCCCACCCTGAATTCCTTCCAGGGTGTATTGTATTGTAGGTCAGCACCCACAGTGGCTAGTGACTTAATTCTCAAAGAACTGAATGGGTAGTATTTGTTATTTTACAATCCTTTCCCTTTCGCTCTTAATTTAGACCAAAGTTTGGGAAGCATTTTGCTACCAATTTATCCCACGGGACTAGGAATGCTTGTTCTCAGGTCAAATGAGGATTTTCAAGTTTAGCCATTCAATGTACTGTTACTGAACTAAGCCCTGTCAACAGTAACCGAAAGCCTCTGGACCTCTGTCTTATGTCCAGGAAATGGTTCCCTCTTGTTACTTCTTCCCAGGAAGAAAAAGCTACACTGTTACAGTCTTGGATCTTATATAACTATATATTGGGTCAATCATTTCAAGTGGCCTAATCATTCGGACACATTTGGTAGTGCCAGAACCGATAACCATAAACAGGCATGAATGCAAGTAATATAGTTA
The DNA here is from genome assembly GCF_019923935.1 of Bubalus bubalis. Lineage (NCBI taxonomy): Eukaryota > Metazoa > Chordata > Mammalia > Artiodactyla > Bovidae > Bubalus > Bubalus bubalis. The sequence continues at coordinate 61,813,217 of NC_059173.1, forward strand.
GTAACATTACTAAGGTTATAAGTAAGTATTTAAGTTTGAACTTCGTTACAGCCCAGCATCTCCCCAGGTCTGACCACTCTTCAGCTCCAGTCATCATCTTTAAGGGGAGTGATAACGTTGGCATTGTACATAAAGCTCAGCAATGGACATGAACTTGGGCAAACTTCAGAAGATGGTGAGAGACAGGGAGGCCTGGTGTGCTGCAGTCCATGGGGTCGCGAAGAGTCAGACACGACTTGGCGACTGAACAACTACAGTAGAGCTCACCAGAGATGTCTGCGCTTACAAGTCAAGTGGTGGGTCGTCGTGACCCCTTTCAGAATCGAGAAAGGAATGCTGTCTTCTAAGTAGAGGCCAGAGGAGAGAAAGTGATCTTTATGTTTGAGCAAGTACTGCTGCCGCTGGAGAGGTCTGGCGAACACAGTGCAGACGCACAGTGCACCCCAGAGGGGCGGGGGGACGCCAGAAGGCAGAGAAGTTCTGTGTGAAAGTGTTTCTTGTTTTGCTTTAAAATGTAAATTTTTATTTCATCATTGATGTCAACTCAAACTGTACCAGCTTTTAAGGAATATTTTAATCTACAATCTCCACTGCTAACACCCTGAGCCAGATTCTCATCATGTATTGGCTGGACTATCCTGAGCACACCAGCCAAACAGCTAGTGAAGACATAAGTCACGTTATGGGTATCCTCGTAAAGTTTTCCAGTCACTGCTAGTCCCGGATTAAAAGCCAACATGTCCCTGACTGTGGTGCCAAGCCCCAGCATGATCTGAACCCACCCCCACCCCATCTCACTCTGACTTTCTCTCCTTAGTTCCTGAGCCGCCTCCACACTTGCTTTGCTCAAACGTGTAGGGCATGCTCCCTCCTTAGGGCCTTGGCATGTCATAATATGCCTTTCCCTAGATGGTATTTCCATTCCTTTGTGTCCTTCGGGTTTTTATTTCAGTGTCACCCAGGTTCTTTTCCTCAACTCTTCATATCCTCTTCCCTTCTTTACATTTCTTAGGACTCACCAGCATCTAACACGATTTATATTTTACTTGTTTTCTCCTTTTGCCCAAATGTCTGATACTTAGTAAATGATCGTTTGAGTCCCAGTGCTGCTGTATTCTGTATGGTTAGAGAGAAACATGGCCCCTGCCTTCATGGAACTTAGTGATAGAGGCAAACACAACCAGCACAAACAGATCAATAAATGATGTGAAATGCTATGAGGAAATTAAAAAAAGATCTAAAAAGTGAACAAGCAGGGCAGCATTGTTCACATCTTCCAAAAACAACTCTACCAGCCTGTGGAAAATTAAGTGGAAGTAGAAAGAAGTTAGAAAGCTCTTCAAGGTGGTTCAGAAGTAGTGGGTACCCAGGCTATGATGACTTATGACCCAAGTCAGGATAGCAGAAATAGAGATGGAAAAGTGAATTTTAAGCAGCATGGAAATTGAAGAAACAGAGCTTGACGGGGGATATGATCGGGGAAGAGAGGCAGTGAGAGAAAGGGGGACGTCAAGAACCACTCTGAGGTTTCAGTCTTGAACAATGGTGATGCCAGTTCTCAAGATGGAAACTCGATGGAAACTCAGATTTGAAAGCACTTGAGTTCTGCCTGGGACACATAGTTAAGGTGTGTGAGAGACATTCACATGGGCTCGTCAGAGATGCATGTGCTAAGTTGTTTCAGTCGTGTCTGACTCTCTGCGACCCCCTGGGCTGCAGCCTGCCAGTCTCCTCTGTCCATGGAGGTTCTCCAGGCAAGAGTACTGGAGTGGGTTGCCGTGCCCTCTTCCAGAAGGACAAAACAGTGAGAAGTCTGGTGCTGCTGCACTGTCCATTGGTCTTCACAAGTAAGAGGGTCCTTTGTGAGCCTCGTCATGGTTTCGATGGAAGCATCGGTGGTGGTGGTGGTTTAACTGCTAAGTCGTGTCCAACTCTTGCGATCCCCATGGACTGTAGCTCGCCAGGCTCCTCTGTCCGTGGGATTCTCCAGGCAAGAATACTGGAGTGGGTTGCCACCTCCTTCTCAGGGGATTTTCCCGACACACAGATTGAACCCGGGTCTCTTGCATTGCCAGTAGATTACCGACTGAGCTATGAGGGAAACCCTGGAGGCATCCGGGCAAAAGCTAAAAATAAATGTAGAGTGAAGAAGTGGTATCAGTATATGAAAACAGGTTTTTGTTCATTTTGTTTGTTTTGAGTATTTTTTTCACTCGGGAATGCATGGCACAGCAGATAGAAAGGAGTGTGGATTAAGGGAGGGTGTTTTGTTGTTAAGATGTTAGAGACACTAACTACAGCATGTCCCTAAGATAAGGTGTAATTTTCTTTAATCTTCTTTAAAGCCCTGAAACAGGAATTATCCCCACTTTACAGATGTGAACACTGAGACTAATAAGTGGCTAAAGTGACACTGTGCTAAGTACTTAGTCATTCTCATTATTTACTGGATGAGTTTATGTCTTTAAAATGCTTAGCACTGTCCCCAGCACATAGTAGGTACTCAGTAAGCCTCTAATTACCACTGTTGCTTTTAAAATAGCACTGTTGTTATTGCTGTTTATTTGCTATTTATTTGCTGTTGTTATTGTTATAGTGGGGTAGCAATGTGATAGCATTTTTGGATAGCATTTTCATTGGGATTAGGTTCACAACTGAGCACGTAAAGCACAGTTATTGCATCTGATTAAGCACTGGAACGGAGAAGGCGATGGCACACCCACTCCAGTACTCTTGCCTGGAAAACCCCATGGGCGGAGGAGCCTGGTGGGCTACAGTCCATGGGGTCGAGAAGAGTCGGACACGACTGAGCGACTTCACTTTCACTTTTCACTTTCATGCATTGGAGAAGGAAATGGCAACCCACTCCAGTGTTCTTGCCTGGAGAATCCCAGGGACGGGGGAGCCTGGTGGGCTGCCGTCTATGGGGTCGCACAGAGTTGGACACGACTGAAGTGACTTAGCAGCAGCAGCAAGCACTGGAAAAAGTAGTTGACATGTTTAGAGCCAGTATTGTATGAAAAAAAAAATACTTCTCTTTTAAACACTACGGTCACAGTGCTCATGCTGTGAGAAGTCAGTGGGAACTGAAGTTGTAGAAAACTGGAGGTCTGGCTAACCCGTCCCATGCACACGAGGAATACGCTCAGGCCTGGAGCGGCCAGGCGACCATCTGTGCCGCCATCTGTCACACTCTTACTGGGCTGAGCGTGTGTTTACATACATAGAGGTCAGTAAGGGACACGCCCCCGGGATGCCGCAGTGCCCTGCTAGCCCTGAGTCCCGAGTAGCCACTCTCCCTGAGAAGTGAGCCCAGAAGGCACTCTCCTATGTCCCTCTACTCTGCTCCGAAAGCCGCTGGCTGAGGGACAGCTGACTCACTTCTGGATGCTGGTCTTTATTGGTTTTTTCTTTCCTGTCTGCGTTCTTCAGATTACCTTAGGGAAAAAATCTACACTACTTGTCTCCTTTTTTCTAAGCCCAAAAGTGGCTGATAAGTTTAATATTAATCGCATCCTTCTATCAGTGTGTCTCAAGTGTGAATAATTTACAGAGAAATAGAAATTAAAATGTAAAAAAATAAAGTAAATGTAATAATCATATTAACAATTTGTGCAGATACCTAGATTAAGATCTTATTTTATAATACTACTTTAGTAGAACATATATAATTTTATTATATTTTATTATAACATTACATAAACATGTACACACATACGATAGGTTCAATTTCTTAGGCATACAGCTTTTTAAATAGCTCAAAAACCAAAACAGTTATAAGACCAGTGATACAAATTAGTAGCATTAATGTGGCTGGATGATGCTTTTCTAAACCGAAATTACCACTTGCAATGTAAAACTAGTACTAACTCTCCTATGCAGGATTTCTAAAATTTGGAATCACCATACTGAAATGAGTCAATTCTCCAGTCACTTGTTTTATGATCATTTGAAAAAGAACTTTCTTCTTTACAGCATACTGAGGATGCTTGGCTTTCTTTAGTCGTGAGCACATCAGTTTTCTCTCAAGTCTGCCACCAAGTTCTACCTTTTAGCACTAAAGCAGTCATAAAAACAAATGTAGGCATTAAAAGTACTTGGCAATACTGTTCTTAATGATCACCTTATAATAAAGAAAATCGAGGGTATGTTACTATTATTGCCGTCATTAAAATGAGTTGTTGTTTAATTGCTAAGTCATATCCAACTCTTTTGTGACCCCATGGACTGTAGCTCTCCAGTCTCCTCTGTCCATGGGATTTCCCAGGCAAGAATACTGGAGTGAGTTGCCATTTCCTTCTCAAGGGTGTCTCCTTGACTCAGGGATCGAACAGGAGTCTCCTGCATTGGGAGGCAGATTCTTTACCACTGAGCCACCAGGGAAGCTCAGTATTGAATTTTAAATGCAATTGAGCCAAGCAAAAATCTCTGGAAAATTATTGCTTAGACATTCTTTTTAGAATATTCACCTCTGCATATTCACTTTTGACTTACTGCTTTATTAATTTCCAGCATTCAGCAAGACTTTTTAGTCTGCTTTTCAAGTTTTCCATACAGTTGAATGTAGAAATTCATTGTTATAAAAATACATTTGTTCTCTATACTTTTGTTTTCTACTTCTGTAATCTTTGACTCTTGATGAAAAAAAAATCTTGTTCAAAACAGCAAAAGATAGAAGTTGTGGACTTCAGTTCTATTTCCATTAACTGCTCAAGCTCCTCAAATACTAAAAATAAATTCCCAGCTTTTTCACTTTAAAAAGCTAACATTTGCTTTTTTTTTTTAATTAGAAGGATTCACATTCAGGAGTACAAGGAATAAAATTTAATCTGGAGGGCTCCTCAGATAGAACAGAGGTTCAAATAAATTTTTTTTTTACCAGAAAATGAGTGGATTACTTTAGCTCTGCCTTAGGATGAAGCAGTTCAAATTATATTTTTAGAAATTGAGCTTTTAAAGGAAAAAAATATTGATCAGATATTGACCTTAAAAAGAAATTAGATCTTTTGAAAATGTCTTGTCCTGAGTTGATAATATTGTGTATAAGAGACACGCATGTGTGCTTGGTCGTGTCCAACTCTGTGACCCCATGTGGACTGTAGCCTGCCAGGCTCCTCTGTCCATGGAATTTTCCAAGCAAGAATACTGGAGTGGGTTGCCATTTCCTCCTCCAGGGGATTCTCCCAATTCAGGCATCAAACCTGCGTATCATGCATCTCCTGTATTGGCAGGCAGATTCTTTACCACCGAGCCACCTGGGAAGCCCGGTGTGCTCTTACAGGGGCAATCTGTACTAGCATGGGTCCTCTGGACAGGTCCCTTGGACACTGGCAGTGCTCATTAGCCAATGGGAGGATTAAAAGAACATGATGCATGTAAAGAACTTAGCAAAGTTATCAGGCAAACAGCACTCAGTAAGTCTTCTGTTCATATTTTGAGTAACAGTACAATTTGCAGAAAACTTTGGTAAATTTTATCCCAACGTAGAAGCAGAGGAATAAAACAGAAGATTTTTAGATTTGACTTATAGAAAATTCTAAAATTTCTATACATCCTTAATCAGAAAAATCAAATATAAAAGGCCAATAACAATCTGAGGGAAATGACATGGGATTAATATGCTTAATGTATGCAGTGCTATAACTAAAGACCATATGAGGGAAAATCCACCCCCTCCTTCTATAAAAGCACAAATAGGCTGTTATTGAAGAAGAAATAAACATAGTCACTAGTTATTTGGAAAATACTGAGCCTCGGTAATAAATAAATTAAAATTTAAAAAAATACAAAAAGCATATTTACCTGTTCTAATATCAGAGAATTATACTAATATGTTCTTTGCTTCTTAAAGGTTGGAATACACACCAAGGCTTGGTTTATTGCAGGAATCTTTTTGCTGTTGACTATACCGATCTCGCTTTGGGTGATACTGCAACATTTAGTGCATTATACACAACCTGAACTACAGAAACCCATAATAAGGTAACATGTTGATTCTACTAGTGTTGTGTTGGCTTATCTCATAAAATGTAAATGTTATGTAAAATGTAAAATTTTTTTAATCATGTAAAATGTTTTAAATGTATGTTTTTGCTTTCTAAATAGGATTCTTTGGATGGTACCCATATACAGTTTGGATAGTGTAAGTATGCTTCATTTTAACTCATTAACTAAAAGCTTGTTTTATAATACTAACTATAATTAAGGTAATAAAAGTAATGTTATTTGGCAATAAGGAGTTAGGTTTATAAGTGTTTTTAATGTTAATAAAGAAGATAAAGTATAACCATAGAAAAGGCAGATGTTTTAAAATTTCAAATGAGTTGTTCTTATTCCTCTATAGATTGTAATACTTAAAATTACCTTATCATCCTTTTTATTTATTACAATATTTATTTGGATCAAAGCAGAAATCTTCCCCAGTGGATCCTAGTATATGTAATTGTTACAAATAACTGCTTTAATTTGATTAAATATAAAGAAAATGTCTTTAACATCATTTTCTATATGGTCATGTCAAGAAGTTTTGGATTATATTAATATTGAAGAACTCAAGTACATAATATAACTTTTCTCTTCATATTCATTGTTTACCCCCAACAGAAATGTTTTTGTTTACCAATATGCAAGATCTTTATTGCTTTTAAAAATTAATTTCACAGATTACCTGGTAGCCCTCATACTGATAAAATTTAGCAAGTTTGATGTAAGTATGTGACAAGACAACTCAAGTTTTAAAATAGGCCTATTGCGAGTGCCATGAATTGCAGTGGTAATTCCTTTTATTGTTTCTAACATCTGTTAAAACAATATCTATGCTTCTTCATAGTGGATAGCTTTGAAGTATCCCAGCATTGCAATATATGTGGATACCTGCAGAGAATGTTATGAAGCTTATGTCATTTACAACTTTATGGGATTCCTTACCAATTATCTAACTAACCGCTATCCAAATCTGGTATTAATCATTGAAGCCAAAGATCAGCAGAAACATTTCCCTCCTTTGTGTTGCTGTCCACCGTGGACTATGGGAGAGTAAGTATGTTCGGTTTTAATTCTTTAAGTTTGGTTTACTTACACAGATGTAAGTGTCATTTCTCTGCAGTGTGTTAAGTGCTCTGTGCAGGACAAAAAGTGTAAGACAGAGTCCCTCCCCTCATGTAGTTCACAGTCAAGTCTGAATACTTAAAAACACATTTTTGTAATCCAAACATGAGTTAGTTTCTTTTACGTTATTTACCCTAAATAGAAAACTGACAAAGTTGGGGGGGGGGGGTGGGCGGGAAACTTAGACATCATTTAACCAACATTCTTTAAAGATTGGAAACCAGAGTCTGCACAGATTAACTTCCTCAAATCACATAGCAAGTTAATGGCAAAATCAGGTTTAAGACTCAAGGAGAAGATAGTCTAGGTGGGAAAACGGCATTGGACATGAGATAAGAGCAACAAATGGTGATTTTATTCTAGTTATATGTAAGTTAGTTGGCCTTGTTATTCATTCATGTAGGACAGAAAGGAAATAAAGCCTGCAAAGTTAAGTTGAACCTAAGATTTCATTTATTCTATGAATGAACCACTGGATGTTTTTCAGCAGGAAACATTTGAAGACTGGCATTTTAGAAAGATTAATTTTAAAATACAATGCAAGATTCATTAGGAGGAGAAGAGTCCAGAAAGGGAAATAAATTATGTTATTAGAATAGTTCGTTTGTGAGAGAAGCTGAAAAAGAGGGGCGTGGAATTGAAATAGAAAGGAAAGATAATAAGAGAATCCAACAGAGAATCAACAAGACTTGATTACTGATAGATGGAGATGTAGGTGAAATTTTCAAGCCAAGGTGGGTGGAATGACTTGGAGGAATCAGTGTAGATATACGCCCTAATAGCTACATTGCCTTCCATGCAATACAGAACCACTTCGACGACATCAGCACCAAACGTAAGTGTCTCTCCTTAACACCCTTGCAATGACAGGGAGCTGCCTGGCTATTTGAAATAATAAACTCCTAAGGTGTTTATTTGACAAATATGTATTGAACACCTGGTATGTGCTAGTATATAGGTATATCATAATACATATAACAGATGTAGAACTCATGGAACTTACAGCTTGGTTAGCAATTAAATGAAGACACAAATATATAGTTAGTTACTTCAGGAAACACTATGAAGGAAAAACAACAGGAGCCTATGAAGAGGATAGTGAGAATAACAGTTGGGGGTGGAAGGATATTGTACTCAACTCCAAATACAATAAGAACAAACAGGGATTTATAACCAAAGAGATTGGGGTGGTCACTGGGTGGAAAATTACTAAGAGGAGACATTAGGGTAGGAGAATTCTCTCAAAATTGCCCTAAAAAGAATGTTACTTAAGGCGGACCAAGAAGACATCAAGAGTGACGGATGAGGAGCTGGATTCGATATCAAGGGTAATCAGATATTGGGGGGTAGTGTGAGATGATGGAGCGGCAGTGGTAATAGGTGTCTTAGCAGGATTTTTTGCTCAGACTGGTTTCCCAGGCCAAGGACAGGGCCTAGCTGATGCCTAGTTGACAAGAAGGCTAAGAGGAACCCTGTCTAAAGTTTGGTCTAGGAGAGAGATTGTCAAGTGAGAAGCCATTATAGGATGTTAAGCAAAGGGCTGATATCCAGGTTTCATTTTCAGAGATTACTGTACTCTGTGTACTGAACTGGAAGTGGGCATAGATGCAAGAGATTGCAGTGGTCTAGTAAATATGATGACGATAGTGGAGGTGGCAATGGCAGCTTGGCTTTGATCAGGACTCCTCTGTTAATACAGAACCTGAGATGCGGTTCTGGCTGCCTCTTCAGGCTGGCTCATCCCAGTTAGTAGGTGGTCAGCTAAAACCCAGAACCTTTTTCAAGGTTTCAAGGCTGTAGACCAAAATTTCCCTTTTCTGTGCTTGTGCAATTTATTTGTTCCTAACTACACAAGCAATTACATTCATGCTTGTTTACATTTTTCTAAGCATCACTTTTATTCAGGGATAATTTTACATCAAAACTTCAATTTTTTTTAATCACATTTTCTCTTTTTAAAAAACTATATTAAAAGTTCCTGAGACTCTTGAGTTCTGACAGCTACTACCTGAATGTTATCAGCAGTGCGTCCATGACTATAAACCAGGTTTTCTTTCCTTTGAAGACTTTAAACATTACCAAAGCCATGCAGTTTGGGGATATGGTTTTAGTAATACAAAACTTCTCATTCTCTTGTATATAAATACAGTTTAGGTTACCAGTCTCCTTCTATTGGATAACTGGTGATATATGTCTGATCATTAATCAGCCTGTTGCTGTTGAGGATAAATCAATATGATGCTTTGGTTTTAAGCATTATACTGAATTTAAGATGCAAGTTTGCAGTCTTTAGATGTAAAACTGCATCTCCTTTTTAGACTGTGATTTCTGTGACATGCAGTGAGCACAGTGAGTTTCCTTGTAATGAATGTTAGATTTTATGCATGTGAGTTTATGAGAGGAGGGGAACATTTTACCTAGTCATTTAATACTGTTAGGAAACAAATGTTTTCATGAAACGGTACTCACTCTTACTGTGTATTCCCTTCCACCCTCTTGTTTTTAAAATTGGATCATAGCCCACCATGTTGAATTTGCCACACTTTGAAAAAATTTGCTCTAGGGTGTATACCTTGGAGTGGATATGCTACATCTTTGGCTTTTGTGTGATTTTGTGATAAATTATTTGCTGAAGTGACAGTATCAAGTTACTCTCCCATTACCAGTAGAAAAGATTTTAGAATTACCCATACTTCTTAATGTTTGCCTCTCAAGAGGTCATAAAGGTTTTACTGATTAGTAGTGAGGTTAAGCAAGTTTTCATATGTTTATCAGCCATTTGTGTTTTCCTTCTGAGAAGTGATTGTTTCTGTTCCTCATTTTTTAATGGGTTGTCTTATCCGTAGGGGATCTTTATAGATTAAGATACTAATTATTTAATGCATGTTAAAAATACCTTCTTCTAGTTTTTGGCATGTTTTGGCACTTTATTGAGGATGTTTATATTGTTGAATTTATCAGTCTTATTTCAAGTACTTTTTGTCTGGTTAAAAAAATTCTTCCTGACCCCAGCATTATAAAAACAACTCTCCTGTGCTTTCTTCCTAAACATTTTACTTTTCCATTAAGACTTATAAACATATATTGATTTCTTTCTCATATGTTATATGAAGTAGGAATGCACTTTCACTTAATTTGATTGACTGGCTGTGCTAGCACCATTCTCTCTCCTGCCTCACTGGTTATGTTGCCATCTCTGTCATATAAAGGTTCCATATATGTGGGTCTATTTGTGATCTTCCCTTTTTTTGTTTTATTGATTAACTTTTCAATCCCTGGACCATTTCCATTCATTGACTACTATATTTTATTAATAAGTCTTAAATGGGCTATTCTTAATTTGGTGCTCTTATGTATAAATTTCTGATTCAGCTTGTTAGGTTACTTGAAAAATCCTATTGGGACTTTTTGATTGGAATTGAATTCAGTCTTCAATTTACTGAATTCAGTCTTCAATTTATTGAAATCTTTATGGTTATTTGAATCTTCTTATCTATGAATATGGTCTACTTTCTGCTTATCTAGCTCTTCATTTATCTTTCAGTATAGTTTTCTCATAAAAGTCTTGTACATCTTTTATGACTTTTTAAATGTCTTATATTATATTTCTATTGTAAATAACATCTTTTTTAAAAATTAGTTTAATAACTACCAGTGTATAGAAAGGCAATTGGTTTTTGCATATGGAGCCTATATCCAAAAATCTTGTTAATTTTTCTTATTCTGTAGATCTTAAATTCTCTGTGTAACCAGTCACCTTCAAAAGAATTTGTTTCTAGTTTTTATACATGTTTCTCTTCTCACTGTGCTCAGTACCTTTAGACTTTATTGTATCATTCCTGGTTTTAATGGGAATTCTTATAAAATCTCACATTTGAATATAATGTTTCTAAAGAAGTTTTGTAGGCATCCTTTATTAGCTTAAATAAACTCTTTTTTATCCCTAGTTAAGAGTTTTTAATCATACCTAAGTATTGAATATCATCAAATGCTTTTTCTATCCCTGTTGAGATGGTCATAATTTTTTGCTTTTGACCTGTTAATATAGTGAATTAGATTAATGACTTTTCTAACGTTATAATCCACTTGGCATTTGAAAGACAAATTTTAAGTGGTTATGGTGTATCATCAACTTTTCTACATTATAAGTGTTGGATCGCTAATATTTTAGAATATTTAGATCTTTGTTCATGAACAAAATGAAGTTATGATTTCCCTTTCTTATACTGTCACTGTCTTCATGTCCAAGTTTTACTGCCTACGTAAGAGTTACTGCCTTTACTTACATATTACAGAAAGAGATGGGGTACTATATACCTTGAAAGATATGCCCTGGACTTTTCTTTCTGGGAGGACAAGTATAGAACTATTTTGGCTTCCTGTTGTTTCTAGAACAAAAATTTTCTTAATTACACCATTTAGGAATTAGGCAGACTAAATGAAGTTTTTAAATGTATGGACATATGTTTGAACATAGACTTTATTTTAAAGCAAATGAACATGATCTTGGTTCATGTCCAAGGCATGCCATTCAACATAATAGTAGTTCAAGTCTGTGCCCCTACCACCAATTCTGAAGAAGCTGATCAGTTCTATGAAGACCTAGAAGAACTCCTAGAACTCACACCAAAAATAGATGTTCTACTCATCATTGGGGATTGGAATGCAAAAGTAGGAAGTCAAGAGGTACCTGGAGTAACAGGCAAGTTGGGCCTTGGAGGACAAAATGAAGCAGGGAAAAGGCTAACTTAATTCTGCCAAGAAAATGTACTGGTCATAGCAAACACTCTTTTTCAACAACACAAGAGACGATTTACACAAAGATATCACCAGATGGTCAATACCGCAATCAAATTGATTACATTCCTTGTAGCCGAAGATGGAGAAGCTGTATACAGTCAGCAAAAACAAGACCTGGAGCTGACTATAGTTCAGATCATCACCTTGTCATAGCAAAATTCAGGCTTAAACTAAAAGTGGGGAAAACCACTAGGCCAACCAGGTACGACTTAAATCCCCTATGAATATTAGTAGAGGTTATAAAGAGATTCAAGAGATTAGATCTAGTAAAGAGTGTGCCTGAAGAACTATGGTCGGAGGTCTGTAATACTCTACAAGAGGCAGCGAACAAAACCATCCCAAAGAAAAAGAAAAGCAAGAAGGCAAAGTGCTTATCTGAGGAGCCCTTACAAATAGCTAAAGAAAAAAGCGAAAGCAAGCGAGAAAGGGAAAGGTACATCCCACTAAATACAGAGTGTCAAAGAACAGCATAGAGAGACAAGAAGGCCTTCTTCAATGAACAGTGCATAAAACTGGAAGAAAACAACAGAAGGGAAAGACTAGAGATCTCTTAAGGAAAATTGGAAAATCAAGGGAATATTCTGTCCAAAGATGAGCACAATAAAGGACAAAAATGGTAGAGACCTAGTAGATGCTGAAGAGATCAAGAAGAACTGGAAGGAATACACTTAAGAACTTGTACAAAAAAATCTTAATATACTGGATTAATAGGATGGTGTGATCAGTCACCCAGAGCCAGATATTCTGGAGAGTGAAATCAAGTGTGCAAAAGGAAGCACTGCTTTATTTTATTTTAATATAAATTTATTTATTTTAATTGGAGGCTAATTACTTTACAATATTGTATTGGTTTTGCCATACATTGACATGAATCCAACCACGGGTGTACATGTGTTCCCCATCCTGAACCCCCCTCCCACCCCATACCATCCCTCTGGGTCATCCCAGTACACCAACCCCAAGCATCCTGTATCATGCATTGAACCTGGACTGGTGATTTGTTTCATATATTATACGTTTCAATGTCATTCTCCCAGATCATCCCACCCTCACCCTCTCCCACAGAGTCCAAAAGACTGTTGTATACATCTATGTCTCTTTTGCTGTCTCGCATACAGGGTTATCATTACCATCTTTCTAAATTCCATATATATGTGTTAGCATACTGTATTGGTGTTTTTCTTTCTGGGTTACTTCACTCTGTATAATAGGCTCCAGTTTCATCCACCTCATTAGAACTGATTCAAATGTATTGTTTTTATTGGCCGAGTAATACTCCATTGTGTATATGTACCACAGCTTTCTTATCCATTCATCTGCTGATGGACATCTAGGTTGCTTCCATGTCCTGACTATTATAAACAGTGCTGTGATGAACATTGGGGTACACATGTCTCTTTCAATTCTGGTTTCCTCAGTGTGTATGCCTAGCAGTGGGATTGCTGGGTCGTATGGCAGTTCTGCTTATTTAACTTACATGCAGAGTACATCATGAGAGATGCTGGGCTGGAAGAAGCACAAGCTGGAATCAAGATTGCAGGGAGAAATATCAATAACCTCAGATATGCAGATGACACCACCCTTACGGCAGAAAGTGAAGAGGAACTAAAGAGCCTCTTGATGAAAGTGAAAGAAGAGAGTGAAAAAGTTGGCTTAAAGCTCAACATTCAGAAAATGAAGATCATGGCATCTGGTCCCATCTCTTCATGGCAAATAGATGGGGAAACAGTGTCAGACTTTATTTTTTGGGGCTCCAAAATCACTGCAGCCATGAAATTAAAAGACACTTACTCCTTGGAAGAAAAGTTATGACCAACCTAGATAGCATATTGAAAAGCAGAGACATTACTTTGCCAACAAAGGTCCATCTAGTCAAGGTTATGGTTTTTCCAGTAGTCATGTATGGATGTGAGAGTTGGACTGTGAAGAAAGCTGAGTGCCAAAGAATTGATGCTTTTGAACTGTGGTGTTGGAGAAGACTCTTGAGAGTCCCTTGGACTGCAAGGAGATCCAGCCAGTCCATTCTGAAGGAGATCAGCCCTGGGATTTCTTTGGAAGGACTGATGCTAAAGCTGAAACTCCAGTACTTTGGCCACCTCATGTGAAGAGTTGACTCATTGGTAAAGACTCTGATGCTGGGAGGGATTGGGAGCAGGAGGAGAAGGGGATGACAGAGGATGAGATGGCTGGATGGCATCACCGACTCGAAGGACTTGAGTCTGAGTGAACTCCGGGAGTTGGTGATGGACAGGGAGGCCTGGTGTGCTGCGATTCATGGGGCTGCAAAAAGTCAGACACGACTGAGCGGCTGAACTGAACTGAACTGATAGCAGTTCTATTTCCAGTTTTTTAAGGAATCTCCACACTGTTCTCCATAGTGGCTGTATTAGTTTGCATTCCTACCAGTGGTGTAAGAGGGTTCCCTTTTCTCCACACCCTCTCCAGCATTTATTGCTTGTAGACTTTTGGATAGCAGCCATTCTGACTGGCGTGAAATGGTACCTCATTGTGGTTTTGATTTGCATTTCTCTGATAATGAGTGACGTTGAGCATCTTTTCGTGTGTTTTTTAGCCATCTGTATGTCGTCTTTGGAGAAATGTCTGTTTAGTTCTTTGGCCCATTTTTTGATTGGGTCATTTATTCTGGAATTGAGCTGCAGGGGTTGCTTGTATATTTTTGAGATTAATTCTTTGTCAGTTGCTTCATTTGCTATTATTTTCTTCCATTCTGAAGGCTGTCTTTTCACCTTACTTAAAGTTTCCTTTGTTGTGCAGAAGCTTTTAAGTTTAATTAGGTCCCATTTGTTTATTTTTGCTTTTATTCCCAGGATCCTGGGAGGTGGGTCATAGAGGATCCTGCTGTGATTTATGTCAGAGAGTGTTCTGCCTATGTTCTCCTCTAGAAGTCTTATAGTTTCTGGTCTTACGTTTAGATCTTTAATCCATTTTGAGTTTGTTTTTGTGAATGGTGTTAGAAAGTGTTCTAGTTTCATTCTTTTACAGGTGGTTGACCAGTTTTCCCAGCACTACTTGTTAAAGAGATTGTCTTTTCTTCATTGTATATTCTTGCCTCCTTTGTCAAAGATAAGGTGTCTATAGGTACGTGGATTTATCTCTAAGCTTTCCATTTTGTTCCATTGATCTATATTTCTGTCTTTGTGCCAGTACCATACTGTCTTGATGACTGTAGCTTTGTAGTAGAGCCTGAAGTCAGGCAGGTTGATTCCCCCAGTTCCATTCTTCTTTCTCAAGATTGCTTTGGCTATTTGAGGTTTTTTGTATTTCCATACAAATTGTGAAATTATTTGTTCTAGCTGTGTGAAAAATACCGTTGGTAGCCTGATAGGGATTGCATTGAATCTATAGATTGCTTTGGGTAGCATACTCATTTTCACTATATTGATTCTTCCGATCCATGGATCGGAAGTACTGCTTTTAATAAAGCAAAGGGATGCTGTGGAATTTTGATAGAACTATTCAAACCCCTAAAGGATGATGCCATCTAGGTGTTGTATTCAATATGTCAGCAAATCTGGACTACCCAGCAGTGGTCACAGGACTAGAAAAGGTCAGTCCTCATCCCAACTCCTAGGAAGGGTAGTACTAAAGAATGTTGTAAACATCAGACAGTTTCACTCATTTCCTATGCTAGTCAGGGTTTCCCTGGTGGCTCAGCAGTAATGAATCTGTCTCCAGTGCAGGAGACCTGGGTTTGATCCCTGAGTAGGAAGGATCCCCTGGAGGAGGGCATGGCAACCCACTCTAGTACTCTTACTTAGAGAATCCCATGGACAGAGGAGCCTGGCAGGCTGTAGTCTGTAGGGTTGCACAGAGTCAGACATGACTGAAGCGACTAAGCAGCAGCAGCCCATGTTAGTAAGGTCATGCTTAAAATCTTGCATGCTAGGCATTATGCAAACCAAGAACTTGTAGATACCCAAGCTGGGTTTAGAAAAGGAAAAGAAACCAGAGGTCAAATTGCCAGCATTCACTGGATCTTAGAGAAAGCTAGGGAATTTCAGAAGAACATCTACCTCTGTTTCATTGACTGTGCTAAAGCCTTTGACTGTGTGGACCATAATAAACTGTGGAAAGCCCTTAAGAGAGGTGGGAATACCAGAACATCTTACTTGTCTCTTGAGAAATCTGTATGCGGGTCAAGAAGCAACAGTTAGAACCCTGTATGGAACAACTGACTGGTTTAAGATTGAAAAGGGAGTACGAGAGGGCTGTCTGCTGTCACCCTGTTTGTTTAACCTGTAAGCTGAGCACATCATGAGAAATGCTGGGCTGGATGAGTTACAAACTGGAATCCAGATAGGCGGGAGCAATATCAACAACCTCAGATATGTGGATACCACCACTCTAAGTCACTTCAGTTGTGTCACTTCACTTCAGTTGTGTCCAGCTCTTTGTGACCCCATGGACTATAGCCTGCCAGGCTCCTCTGTCCATGGGATTCTCCAAGCAAGAATACTGGAGTGGGTTGCCATGCCCTCCTCCAAGGGACCTTCCCCACCCAGGGATTGAACCTGGGTCTCATGTCTCCTGCACCTGGGATTATATATATATATATCCTTAAAAACCAAAGCTTTCTCATAGCTTCTCCAATGTTAAAACTTTATAGTCTTTGAGTATTTGTAGTTTGAATGTGGCTCTTACCTGTGCTTGGGGTACAGGTGCTGCTCCAAATGTCCCTGCTAGTTGTTTACCTGTTTCTGTTGATGTTTTTCTTATGCTGTTTTTTTTGCCCTCATTACTAGTTTGGAAGTTATACTTTCTGTTTCTAGTCTTTAATCTTAAAAAAATAGATATCAGTTTGTATAGAATGTTTTTGTAATGCTTTTATAGATTTAACTACAGTGTAACAGTTAGTTCATTACTCCTCGCATCTCAGATATTCTATCTGGGATCATTTCCTTCTCTCTAATGTATGGTTCTTAAAATTTCTTGCAGCGTCAGCATAGCAGTGGCAGATGTTCTCAGATACACTTAATCCAAAAGTGTCTTTATTTTGCCTTCATTCTTGAAAGATTGTTTTGCTGGATGTAATTCCTTGTTGACAAGAATTTTCCACAAACATTGTGGAGATTTTATTCCACCCTATACTGGCATCAGTTGTTACTGTTAAGCCTTTACTTTCAATCTAGTTGTCATTCCATTATATTAGTAGGTGACCTGTCTTCAGCTGCATTTTTAAGACCCTGTCTTTGATATTTCGCAGTTTCACTATGGAATATCTAGGGGTTTTTTGGTTTTAGTCCTATTTAATGTACAGGGTGCCTCAGTCTGTAGCTTTGCGTTTCTGATCGGTTTGGAAAAGTTCTCAGCCATAGTCTCTTCTGAGTCTGCTCTTCTCTGCTCTTCCCTCACTTGGCGTGTGTGTTGGGCCTTCTGAGTCTGCTCTTCTCTGCTCTTCCCTCACTTGGCGTGTGTGTTGGGCCTTCCGAGTCTGCTCTTCTCTGCTCTTCCCTCAGTTGGCGTGTGTGTTGGGCCTTCTGAGTCTGCTCTTCTCTGCTCTTCCCTCACTTGGCGTGTGTGTTGGGCCTTCTGAGTCTGCTCTTCTCTGCTCTTCCCTCAGTTGGCATGTATGTTAGGCCTTCTGAGTCTGCTCTTCTCTGCTCTTCCCTCACTTGGCGTGTGTGTTGGGCCTTCCGAGTCTGCTCTTCTCTGCTCTTCCCTCAGTTGGCATGTGTGTTAGGCCCTCTGCGTCTGCTCTTCTTTGTGCCAGCATTGTTGCACTCTGGAAAATGTCTTCAGGTCCATCTTCCAGCTCATTAATTCTCCACAGCCTTCAAAGGTATCTAATTGACCAATGCATTTGCTTAGTTTCCTAGTGGTCTAAAGTTTGTTTTGACAATCAGTTCACAGAGCACTACAGGTGGGAGCACAGCGTGTGTGGCCCAGACATTGTCATCAGGAGTTCTTGCTGCGCCCCCAAGTGCAGCTCCCGGACCACCTCCCCAGGGGCACTCGGTTATCAGTGGGAGTGAACGACCCCGGCACAGAGAAGGCTCTCAGCATGTGGAACCCCATCAGCTTTTAATTCAGTCCTGGTAACTCCAGGCCTCAAGATGTGTGTGTCAGACTCATTCTTCTCAGTCTAGATGTAATTCTTAAACTAGGGCATTTATAATACATAGAATTGATGAAGGAGTGTTAAATAAACATTTGCCCTCAGAGCATCTTGGTCTTTTTAAGAAAGTTCCACAAGGCTCTCAGGTAGAGGGCCTTTTTTTTTTTTTTTTTTTTTTGGTGGTAGCTGTTTGGGGACTTTTTTGTTTTGTTTTTGTTTGTAGATTTTCCCCTACATTAAGTGAGCTCAGTGATTAAAAACTGTTTTATGCAGGATCTTTGTTTTGTTCTTGCAGAGTATCTAGTCAGTGATACTGTCTGGAATGATATATAATGGCCAAGCTTGAAAGGAAACTGAATCCTAAATGTAAATATTATTTTCTCAATACACTTCCATATATGCAAACCTACATGTAATTTATTTGTTACTTGGTTTTTCTTCCAGAAACACACAGGGACCCACTTCCATTCTTTTTGTTTCTGTTCTGTGCTGCACTACTCAGGAATTTGAAATTAGACATAAAAAGGGAAATCTTTCAGATGTCGTTGTTACATAATTTAAAAAACAGTATTTAAGTAATGTGTTTGCTTCCATCCACATTCTTCCCCAGTAGCCATTTAGAATGACTAAATTAAAAGAATTATTCTAAAAGGAGTAGATGTATGTATATGTATAATTGAATCACTTTGCTGTACAACTGAAACTAACACAACATTGTAAATCAACTATACTACGATAAAAAATAATTTTTAAAAATTAAACATAAATATGGCATCATTTGTCAAACTGATTTTAATTTGGGGGCTTTGGAGAAAACCTGATAGTATGAAATGAGTAATTCAAATGCTGAATTATTTTTCTTTGACAGAGTATTGCTGTTTAGATGCAAACTGGGTGTCTTACAATATACAGTCGTCAGACCATTCACCACCATCATTGCTTTGTGAGTACACAGAACGCACATTATTTTGTTTTTTTTTAATTCTCACGCTCTTACCTAAGTGAAACAACTGAGTAGAAAGCACGTAAAACTTGTTGCTTGTTTATAACACATCTAGTTTATAACACATCTATACATACATAAAAACAGTATGTATAAACCCTACTATGTTAGAATAAATAAGGTGACCATAGGAATGGTCCAAGGAATCACCATATAATTTTTTTTAAATAATATTCCCTGTAGAGATTTCTAGAAAGCATTTTCAAAATAGTCTTTTTCAAGTATGCACACAGCTTTACAGAAACATCTAGTACATGAAGTTGAAGTATGCCACTTGAGATTCATTACATGGCTTGATTTTCTAAATGAATACTGTATTTTAAAGAAGAAAACATATCTTTCCTTTTTAAAAATTCTGTCAAGTCTTAGCATTTGAGGTAAAACGGGGCGTCATTAAGCTGCCTGGTAAAAACTATTCCCTAAGAATGTAAGAGCATCAGATAGACTGTGTGTCTCATCTGCTTGTCACGCTAGCCTGCTGTCTGCTCACAAGAATGGGAAGAAAGCTGAAGGAAGCATCCAGCTCTTTATTCTGCTTTTGTGCTAGCAGTTCTTTAGCAGCATTTGCCTTGGAATTAAGATTAATTTACCTTTTTTTAAGGCTACTTTATTTCTCTGCTGTTTAGAAATTGGGTAACCAAACAAGTAAATACTCAGATCTGGGTTATCATAAAAGTTGCCTGCAAAACAATTTGGCAGAAAAAAATATAGTTTAGTTATAAACCTGCATTACATGTTTTTAAAATTAGGCAGCATCATTTTTTTTAATCTAATAATTACCCTTTCTAATTCAATGTTTTTGTCTTTTGGATTTATTTCAGATTGGAGGGATAATCATATGGTACATCTCTAGAAAAATGTTTTTAATTTTTGAACCACCTCTATGGCCAAAATCAAGTGATTATCTACAGAAACTTTGAAATAATCTTACTTCTAAATTTAAGTATTGGGGCTTCCCTAAGCGGGCCAGTGGTTAAGACTCTGCACTCCTACTGCAAGGGACATGGGTTCAATCCCTGGTCAGGAAACTAAGATCCCTCATGCCATATGGTAGGAGAAGGCGATGGCTCCCTACTTGGTACTCTTGCCTGGAAAATCCCATGGGCGGAGGAGCCTGGTAGGCTGCAGTCCATGGGGTCGCGAAGAGTCGGACACGACTGAGCGACTTCACTTTCCCTTTTCACTTTCATGCATTGGAGAAGGAAATGGCAACCCACTCCAGTGTTCTTGCCTGGAGAATCCCAGGGACGGCAGAGCCTGGTGGGCTGCCGTCTATGGGGTCGCACAGAGTCAGACATGACTTCAGCAACTTAGCAGCAGCCATGTGGTACAGCCAAATTAATTAATTAAAGTATTGCTATCAATGTTGTATTTTAAAATATATTTTTGACTTAGTTATTCATAAAGTCTGATTTTTACCATCTTTTTTAGAGTCTGTGAGTTACTTGGTATATATGATGAAGGGAACTTTAGCTTTTCAAATGCTTGGACTTACTTGGTTATCATAAACAATATGTCTCAGTTGGTAAGTAAATATTCATCTTAATTGTACTTAATTTACATCTATAACTAAAATTTTTTAGGGAAAGTTTCTTCTGGAATAAAGCTTAATTGTGACTTTAATATTGAACTTGATTTGTAGGAAGAACTTGAAGAAACTTTAAGTCTTTATACATATGCAAAGATATCATATCTGTTGATTATCTTGTGACTTATACATTGAATTTTTATGTAATGTGGCTCAGGGGCACAGTGGTTTTTTTTTGAACACCAAAACCATTTTGTATTGGGGTGTAGTCAGTTAACAATCTTGTGATGGTTTCAGGTGAATAGAGAAGGGACTCAGCCATACACATGCATGTATACATTCTCCCCCGAACTGCACTGAATTGTTGATTGTATTTTTTCATTGGTTCTGGTATTTATTGCATAGTTCTATGGATATGTCATTAATAAAAGCATAATGTCTCTCTTTAAAACAAAAATCCTAGGTATATTCAATAAAAAAATGTCTTACTGGTATATGACAGTGTAGGGTTTTAATAAAAGTGGGAGAGTAAAATTCTCTCATATATTTGGAATTGAAAATTGAGAATGCCAAGTTTTAAAAAATGTTATAGAAACTGAAATGAATCCTTTCAACTTAAGGTGCACTTTATTGAAAATCTTTTAATGTAAATGTTGCGATTTTTTAAATTGTAAGATAATTGCTTTACAATGTTGTGTTGGTTTCTTCCATACAACAACACAAATCAGCCATAATACACACAGACACACACACATCTTCCCTCTCTCTAGAGCCTCCGTTCCCCTCCTATCCCATCCCTCTAGGTCATCACAGAACACCATACTGTGCTCCCTGTGTTACACAGCAGCTTCCCACTTGCTAATTATTTTACACATGATTATGTATATATGTCAGTGCTACTTTCTCAGTTCGTCCTACCCGCTCCTTCCCCTGCTGTGTCCACAAGTCAGTTCTCTACATCTGAGTCTCTGTTCCTTCCCTACAAATAGGTTCATCAATACTTTTTCTAGATTCCATATATATGCATTAATATAGGATATTCATTTTTCTCTGACTTACTTCACTCTGTATAACCACCTGTGGGTTCATTCAGCTCACTACAACTGACTTTAATTCTTCCCTTTTTATGGTTGAGTTATATTCCACTGTATATATGTATCACATCTTTATCCATTTAATCTGTCGATGGACGTCTAAGTCGCTTCCATGTCCTGGCTATTGTAAATAGTGCTGCAGTGACCATTGGGATACACGTGCCTTTTTGAATTGTGGTTTTTCTCAGGGTATGCCCAGGAGTGGGATTTGCTGGGTCATATGGTAGTTTTAGTCCTAGTTTGTTAAGCATTCTCTATACTGTTCTCCATAGTGGCTGTATCAATTTACATTCCCACCAACAGTGCAGTAGGATTCCCGTTTCTCCACATCCTTTCCAGCATATATTGCCTGTAGTTTTTTTGATGATGGCCATTCTGATTGGGGGAGAAGGCAGTGGCATCCCACTGCAGTACTCTTGCCTGGAGAATCCCATGGATGGAGGAGCCTGGTGGGCTGCAGTCCATGGGGTCGCTAAGAGACACGACTGAGTGACTTCACTTTCACTTTTCACTTTCCTGCATTGGAGAAGGAAATGGCAACCCACTCCAGTGTTCTTGCCTGGAGAATCCCAGGGGCAGGGGAACCTGGTGGGCTGATGTCTATGGGGTCACACAGAGTCGGACATGACTGAAATGACTTAGCAGCAGCATTCTGATTGGTGTGAGGTGTGCTGAAAATCTTTAGTGCTTTCTCCAAAATAATAGTTTAGGTACAGTGGCATGCATGTGAGTTATTAGAGATTTATAATAAAAATTAAATGCTTGTGTATTCAGAGCTTTTCCACATGTTTGTATTTTCTGGAACCAACAATTCCATTTTGGGGAATGCCTCAAGAAATGGCCAGAAGTACTTTTGCTTTCACTATGTTTGTATAGAAGGCCTATTGTTTGCAAAAGCCTGGAAACAGTCCAAAGTCTAGTGATGAGAACTGGTTAAATATTCTGTGTCCTTCCATTGGTCAAAACATTAGGCAGTTATTTAATCAAATATATGGAAAGGGGTACTTTAAGTGGAAAAACATAAAGCAACAAAATTTTATACTTATGATACCTGTTAAAAACCATATTATGTGTAGAAAGGAATGGTTGGATGATGGGACTATGAACAACTTTATACTTAACTGCTTTCATATTCTAAAATATTATAAATAAGCATTTTATAATGGGGAAAGTAAACTTTTAGAAAAATGTTTATTGCTGTGCAATGCTAATTACAACTGATTTTTTTAAATAATTACTCTCTTGAGCTGCTAATTACCTTTAAAAAGTAAATTCAGCAGGATTAACACACTGCCCTCAAGAAAAATGGTCTCCCTGATTCCTTACTTTTTGATTTCACGGGCATAGTTTTACTGAAATAGTACTTATTTAACGTGTTCACTTACAAATAATCTATGTACAGTTAGTGGTAAGCTCAACCCTTATAAAATGAATGGTAACTTGTATATAAAAGCTGTTAATAAGCAGACAGTGTTTTTATTTTGGTTAAATGGGAGCCTTTTCTTCCATTCACGGCAGTCACTTCTTACTGTGTTTTTTTGTGGGCCCTGTAAATGAACAATTAAAATCATTTTCAGAGATGATGTTACACGTCTCTTCTGAGAAATTTCATATTGGATATTTGCATCCATAGTAAACTATTTAAAAGCCTCTTGTTAATCTAAAAGGAGCATAATAAAGCCTAGAAAATTTTGCCTGAAAAATTACTCTGTGCCAGGTCTGGTCTGTGATTTTGGTATTTCTAATACCGAATTTATTTATTCTTATTGAATATGTTTGATTGTTTCTAGTTCGCCATGTATTGTCTCCTGCTCTTTTATAAAGTGCTGAAGGAAGAGCTGAGTCCAATCCAACCTGTTGGCAAATTTCTTTGTGTAAAGCTGGTGGTTTTTGTTTCTTTTTGGTAAGTGTTGCTTTTTCTTGCATGTTGCCATTTTCTAAAGGGCAGTTTAATGAGAATTTGTAAGTCTTAATATGGAAGAGGAATTAAAATGTCTACTTCCCTTTTTAAAAGTTCATTCTTTTAGCCGCCCTTGCTTTTTCATAAATAATCAAATGGTCACCTAACATTTATAAGAAGAAAATAATTTGAGACACTAAATGTCAACACTAAGGGAATCATTAAAATAAGTCATGGTTTTTTCATATAGTAGAGTTTGGAAGATACCCATGATATAGAATACTTAATAATGTGAGAAAATATTCATTAGTAAAAATTTTAAAACAGACAAAACTGTTCATGGTCCCAGTTTAGTAAAGGGGGGTGGGTGATAGGGTCCTGGAAACAAATATACCAAATGTAACAATATACAAATAATACAAAGTGGGGGGAAGAAAAATCCTTGCAATCCCACCACCCAGAATGAATGACACTGTGCTCCACATCATTTATAAAACCACAGAAAGAGCGTCATACTATAAAAACCTGTAGAACTCAATGTTTAGTATACTGTAGTTATAGTTCTTCGTAAATACAGTGAGAATATAGTTTTGTTGTTACTGGGTTTTTTGCTTTTGCCATGCACAGTATTCTAATGTATGGATACAATTTTTTAATTAGTTTCTTATTGACATTTAGATTGTTCCTAATTTATTTTTTTACCATTACAAGTAATATGGAAGTGAATATTCTTGCATATAGATATATGAAACCTTATCTCATTTTAGCTGTTTAACAAGACTGGTTCCAAAAAAAAAAGACTGGTTCCAAAATGTTCTTTAAAATAATCTAAATAACCAATTTATGTGTGCATAAATTAACATTTAAGTATCTTTCCTTTATTTCATTTTAAATTCCTATTGTGTAAGGTGTTAGGCATGGTCTGTGTATAGGACCAACTTAAAATATGACGACTTATGCACACTTTCAAAACAAAAAAAGACTATAAACCAAGTCCCGAAGTTCTAAGAATACAAAATCAAAATTCATATAATGAAACTGTACTGGACGAGTCAGTGTGTAAAGCAGATGTATCTAATGCAGTTATACAGTGTCTTCGGGAATATGCTGAAAGGCAGGGTGGTCATGGGCCACAGGTTGTGCTGGGGTTTCACTTTTTAAATGGCGTATTTTTTAAACAACTGCTGGTTTTATGCTTGATATAGATTTGGCGTTTACCTTTTCCTAACATATAGGCAAGCAGTAGTTATTGCTTTGTTGGTAAAAGTTGGCGTTATTTCTGAAAAGCATACATGGGAATGGCAGACGGTAGAAGCTGTGGCCACAGGACTCCAGGTAAGCAGTGCCCTCTGACTCCCAGCAGAACTTTGCTTTGTTGCGCGTTTTTACATATTCTCTCCTGAACCTGACAGCATGCGCGTATGCAGGCTGTGGGGCTAGAGTTACCTCACTTTACACATGAGGGAACGGGGAACCCCACAAAAATTGGCCCAACTTCCTGGTTCTTCTACAAATTAGTAACAGAACCTAGATTTTGTTATTCCTACTCAATTTCTTTTTTCTGCATTTCTCCTCTAAGTCCTTGGATAGTGGAAGAGAATACATTGTACTTGGCCAAGAAATACCTGTGGTGATTGAAGTAGTACAAAATTGAGTTAAACTTCTGGCATTTTGTGTTTTTATGAAGAGGTCAAAAATCGTTATTTTGGAAAATGAAAATATGAGGACAGTCTTGTGAGGGAAAAAACAGCTGTTGATACATTTTTGAAAAGAGACATAGTGCTTTTTGCCTGCAAAACTAGATTTAAAATCCAGTATGGCTGATGATGATGTTGATGTTGTTGCAGGACTTTATTATCTGTATTGAGATGTTCCTTGCTGCTATCGCTCATCACTACACTTTCTCATATAAACCGTATGTCCAAGAAGCAGAAGAGGGCTCATGCTTTGATTCCTTTCTTGCTATGTGGGACGTTTCAGATATTAGGGATGATATTTCTGAACAAGTAAGGCATGTTGGTAAGTACCAGCCATTTTATTCGAATAGGCTATTGGAGTTCTCCTGTCCAGTCTGTAGAAGAAGTTTTTGAAAAGCCTTTGTGTAAATGGGTACCACAATAAGGCTCTCCAAATTGGGAGGGGGGGAAAGGAGCTTAACGTTTAGCATGGCAACATCTTAGTGGATTTAAAAATAACCTAACTATTGGCTAACTCGGACACTTTTATTTTACTTTAAAGGAAGGACAGTCATGGGACATCCTAGGAAAAAGTTTTTTCCTGAGGATCAAGATCAAAATGAACATACAAGCTTGTTATCATCATCATCGCAAGATGCACTCTCCGTTGCCTCTTCAGTGCCGCCCTCACCCGTGGGTCACTATCAAGGGTTTGGACACACCGTGACCCCCCAGACTACACCAACCACAGCTAACGCATCTGACGACACAGGTAACGATGCTGCAGGAGCGAGAGAAGAGTCGTCAGAGAAGCCCGTGGCCTCCTGAGCAGTGTGCAGCAGCAGACTGTGCTACTACCGTGTTACTTCACTACCTGGTGTCCCGTTGCTCAGGATCTTGTGCTTAGGACAAGCCATTAATGATGGAAAATTTGAACACAACGGCAAAAACCAGGTACAGCCACCGGATTTATACAACTAGGTTTTGTATATCACAAATAATCAGTCTAAATGTCCTAGACTTAGACTTAACACTACAGAGTATCACATACTCAACTGGTAGACAATGACTACTAACCATTCCTGACGTTACTTTATCAAGAGGAGGACATTTTAAGAAATCTGTGCTTCCTACCACTGCTGCATGAATACAATGCTCTGGAACTAGCAGAAAGTATAATTCAGAAATGCGAGTTAGTGGACCTCAATCATAATCATGTGCCATATATGCTTACCTAACAATTATTTCTCTATTTCTCAAATGAATGTCTTTCAATAAATGAGAATTTATCATTTATTTTCTGCAACCTTTTATGTCTCTTGTGATTAGAGGCACAGCAGAAAAACTTAAGCCCCCAAAATTAAAGGGTTGAAAATCATTTATCTACAATGAGAGATGCCTGTGTCTTACATTCCTACTAGGAGAAATGTCTAGGACCTAATCTATTAATCTTAAAACAACTACTGTCTAAAAAATCATTATCTGCACCAAGGCGAACAGATTAATAGGTTATCTAGGACTTGGAGATGAAAAGAATAAACTGGACGAAAGAGTGGAAGAATAAGAAACTTGTGATAGATAAACAGAGTCTGCTTTTCTTTAGGGCTACTAAAGGTGTCAGCAAATGTAAATCTGGGCTGAGTAGTCCTAACTGTTTATCAAACCACAGTCACAAGACTTGCACATACTCTCTGGGAGAAATTTACTACTTAGGTTAGATCGAGTTCCTCTAATTGTTAATCACAACCCCTTGCGCCTAACATTTTACACTGAAAATAAATATAGAAAGTGCCAGAGCAGTATGTTGCAAATAGCAAGGGCAAGTATTTATTTCTCAAAATCTATGCTTTATATATTTAAGCACACACACAGGTACACAGTAATTAGGTACAAAGTTTTTATTGTCTATTATAAACGAAACATTTCTACTGAAAGTTAAGTTGGGCAGTATAACCCTAAAGGCAAGGAGAACAGGCAGTGTGGAGAGAAGGAAGGTACATCTTATTTTCTGCGTGGCTCACCTACAGAGCACACAGTATATACAAAGCACGATAATCTTTATTAATCTCCCTATTTCGGGTCTGGACTAATTTTTTTTTTTTCTACTGTGTATTCACATCAAAACCTTTAAAAATACTGGTTTAGGTTTAACCCTTTCTGAATTTATCAGCTTTAAAATTTTTCTTTGCCAAAGGCAGACCAGGAAAAATGCTGCCTCCTAAGATTTCTTTTGTCCTTCTTTTACCCTGTAATTACATTTAGGCTGTAGCTTAAAAGTCTTAACACAAAACTGAGAAGGTGGCTCAGAAGTATTTCAACATTTACAAGAAGCAAGCTGAGAATTTACAGGTAAACATAAACCCTCAATCTTCAGTGGAAACCAACTTTTTGAGGTATCCTCACCAAAAGTTCAGATTTAAGGAAAATAGCCAAGATGTCTAAAAAATGGATAAGAGACTCAAAATTCCTTATCTTTACAGCTTTAGAGTACAGACTAACAAGTTTGGCAAATTTTAATTATAATAAGTAAAACCAAGCAATAAAAAGTTCTTAATTTGAAAAATTAATGACAGCCTTTGCCAGAAAGGAAGTCTGCAGTAAGATTTTTGTAATAATGCTACTCTTTAGTTAGGGTCTTTAAATACACTTTATTAATGTCAATGTTTTAAAAATATTTGACCATTTCAAGGACTAAAATACACCTGCATTTTATGGTTACAATCCCACTACTAATTCAGACTAGAACTGGAAACCCACTGCTCTGCTTCCACACTTTTTCATTAGACGTCTGCTCTTCATTGCTTTATGGTGATGCTGACGTTGCTTTTGTGGTGCTGGATGCTGAGTACAAGTTCGTCTCCCATTTCCACTTGGATGGGATTATCTAAAACAACTGCGGCCTGCTTCCAGTGAGAGGCTTCACTCGAAGTATCTAACCTAATCTCATTGTCGAGGTACATATGATACCAAAATGGAATGGCGGTCACTTGTCCAGATTTACAAATGCGTACCTATGAAAATTAAGAAATCGCAAGAATTTCATCAGATGGAGTAGACCTGGATAAGTCTTTGTCTTTTTAGTAAGATTTAGATCCAAATTTTATAAAGAAATACATTTAATCACCCAATTCAAATTAATACCAACCTATTCTAGTCACTGATATTTACCCAAACTCAGGTCTGCATACTGTTTAGAAAGTAACATTTAAATTCAAAGAAAGTGGCTAAAGCTATTTTAAGTATGTAAGGTATTACATAATTTAAGATAGTTCTGAATATGACAAGAATAACCATTTTACCTTTACTTCTCTGTTAGAGGTGTTCAGATATGGCGTCATTAAGTCTAGTCTTAAGAGTTCCACTGGTTTACTTAAAGGTATACAAGGCAATGAGGACAGGTCCAAAAATACACGTACAGGTACCTAAACAAAGTATAAAATTTTTGCTTTTAATTCAGTCCTTTTTGTGACCCAAGTTTCTTGTTTTGTACTTAGCTCAATGATATGGTGCTTTTTATATCAATAACCTCATTTGCCACATCAACCTTAAAGCAAAAAAAGAAAGACTTCCACGATTCCAGTTGTATAAGAAGAATGAACAAACCAAGTTCTAGGTTTGTTAAATAATTTTCTATGATTTCAATTATCTGTAGATTCTTTGCTTGGATAAAAGCAGATTAAACAGCTCCCAAAACTGTTAAACAGGGATGTGCTTATGTGTAAAGATGAACTACTAAGCAAACAGCACAACATTAATTATTATACTATTTAAGAAAATATGCCAAATTCTACTGAACAATAGTAGATTTCATTTTGAAAATTGTTTATTATCTAGAAGACAGTGGTTCTCAACTTTGCAAATTATGATTAAAAAAAAAAAAAATCAATCACTTCCTTAGTGGCTCAGACAGTAAAGAATCTGCCCATAATGCAGGAGACCTGGGGTCTATCCCTGAGTCAAGATCCCCTAGAGGAGGGAATGGCAACCCACTCCAGTATTCTTGCCTAGAAATTCTATGGACAGAGAAGTCTGGCAGGCTACAGTCCATGGGGTCACAAATAGTGGGACATGACTGAGCAGCTAACACTATGATGAAATCTGTTGCATCAGTTTTAGTAACAACTGAGAAAGTGAAAGTTGCTCAGTCGTATCCGACTCTCTGTGACCCTATGGGCTATACAATCCATGAATTCTCTAGGCCAGAATACTGAGTGGGTAGCCTTTCCCTTCTCCAGGGGATCTTCCCAACCCAGGAATCGAACCCAAGTCTCCTGCACTGCAGGTGGATTCTTTACCAGCTGAGCCACAAGGGAAGCCCAAGAATACTGGAGTGGGTAGTCTACCCCTTCTCCAGTGGATCTTCCCGACACAGGAATCGAAGCAGGGTCTCCTGCATTGCAGGCAGATTCTTTACCAACTGAGCTATCAGGGAAGCCCTTAGTAACAATGAAACCTTCCTATTAACTTTTAGCCTTCTCATTTGAAATAGAGGAGAAGGTGATGGCACCCCACTCCAGTACTCTTGCCTGGAAAATCCCATGGACAGAGGAGCCTTGTGGGCTGCAGTCCATGGGGTCACTAACAGTCGGGCCTGACTGAGCAACTTAACTTTCACTTTTCACTTTCATGCACTGGAGAAGGAACCGGCAACCCACTCCAGTGTTCTTGCCTGGAGAATCCCAGGACGGCTAGTGGGCTGCCATCTAAGGGGTTGCACAGAGTCGGACACGACTGAAGCGACTTAGCAGCAGCAGCAGCACTTGAAATAGAAAGGAAACTTGTTTTAAAAGTGCCCTCTTAGGGGTTCCCTGGTGGCTCAGTGGTAAGGAATCCGCCTGCCAATATAGGGAACACAGGTTCAATCCCTGATCTGGGAAGATCACACATGCTGTGAAGCAACTAAGCCTGTGTGCCCCAACTACTGAGCCTTTGCTCTAGAGCCCGTGTGCCACAACCATTAAGCCTACATGCAGCAGCTGTTGAAGTCCAGGCACCCTGGAGCCCATGCTCTACAACCAGAGAAGCCACCGCAATGAGAATCCCACACCCTGCAACTACAGGGTGGCCCCTACTCTCCCGCACAGCAATGAAGATCCAGTACAGCCAAATCAATAAAAGTGCCCTGTGTGCTTTGAGTAATAGAGTAGAGAACAGCTGTTTGCAGGGAAACAGGACACAGATCCATCCACCTCTCCCTGGGCATCCCACCTTCCCTACCCGTAAAACAGCACTGCCATGCTCTTGCCAGGACTCCTGCCCTGTGTCACTCTCATAACCTGCACGCTAACCCTCACAAGCTGCATCCATCCCTCATCATCTGTCCTCATTTCTGTTTCTCCAGCAGCCTACTGGCTTCTCCTGTCATCGTTGCCAATCTTCCTAGATTTCCAATCCAGAGCTCATCACTTTGTGAGTTCTCTAGAACTTAGTTCTCGACTCTATATTCTCTTTCTACACATCCCCAAAGTGCTTTCATCCCAGTCTTATGCTTTAAACATCTGCCAAATCTGACTGCCGAATTTATATCTCTAGGCTAGCTATTTCTCTGAATTCTTATCCAACTGTTTAATGAGCCCATAAAAACACAAGCACAGCCTGACCCTCCTGCTATTTTCCCCTTATCAGTATATGGTAACTGTCCTTCCAGGCGCTTCCTCATACCCCAGGTCCAATCTGTCACAAAACCTACCTTCAGAATACGCCAGCAGTCTGAACTGTGCACCACGTCCATTGCTACCACTCAAGTCTAAGCCACTCTCACCTCTCCCCTGGATTATGGCAATAACCTCATGCCTTTGCCTGGTGGCTACAGTGGTCTCCAACACAGCAACCACAGCAAGCCTTTCAAAACAAGTCACACCTTATCCCTCCTCTGGCCAATACCCTCCAGTTTTTCCCCACCCCTTTCAGAGTAGAAGCCAAAACCCCACGATCCCTATAGGAGGCTCCACAAGATCTGGCTCCTGATACTTTTCTTACCACATCCTTCACCTGACTCTTCCTCATGGTTTCTGCCATTTTTGAGAACTCCAATCATGCTCTGTCCGCAGATCTTTGCACTCGCTGATCTTTGGACTTTTATATGGTTTGTTTCCTGATTTCTCTCTGATCTCTGCTTAAATATCACTAATTATCCATGAGTCCTTTCCATAGGCATTACCTAAATAAAATAGAATATCCCATACCTCCAACTCCATTATCCTCTAACCTCACTTCTCATTACCTATCATACTAATCTTTTCACTCCTTTGTTTACTGTCTGTCTCGTTTATTTACAATCAATTTGAATACCAGCTCCATGAGAGAAGAAACTTCTAATTTCATAACTATATTCCCCAAACCTAAAAGAGCACATGGAGTCTTAGACATTTGTTGAATGAATAAATTTCTGCTGTTTTCTGTATCACTTTTTTTTAACCTCTCATTCTGTCTTGTTGGTTCACTCGGTTGTCAGCGTAGTAGTCAGCTCATCATCACGTTAGATGGGAGAAGGGCAGGGCAACCCACTCCAGTTCTTGCCTGGAGAATTCCATGGGCAGAGGAGCCTGGCGGACTACTGTCCATGGGGTCACAGAGTCAGACACGACTGAGTGACTAACACATTCATACAGTAAGTGGGGCTTACAGGTGGCTCATGGAAAAGAATCCACCTGCCAGTGCAAGAGATGTGGATTCGATCCTTGGGTCGGGAAGATCCCCTGGTGGAGGAAATGGCAACGCACTCCAGAACTCTTGCTGGGAAAATCCCATAGACAGAGGAGTCTGATGGGCTACAGTCCATGGGGTTGCAGAGAATGGGGAAAGCCTGAGTGACTGAGCCCGCACACCACAGAGGAGGAGACGAGACAATAGCTCAGAAAATGAGTGAGCGGACTAGGAAAGGTAAAACTGCCCAGCGAGTTTATGGAGCCTCCTGAGGTGACTGGTCATACGTTGAGGCCACAGTCAACATGCTCAGCTCCGGGGGTACCGGTGTAGAGAAGGCAGAAAGTTGGGTTTAACCAAGGTGGGACTGCCCCAGGCCAGCAGAAAAATGGCAGGGAAAAGATACATGAAAAATGTATCGACTGTGGAATATAAGCTGTTGAGGATTTGAGGTGGGAGGCAGGGTGAAAAGATGGCAGGATTAAAATATTGTAGATTCTGATGGAATCAAAGAACTGTTGACATCAGGATCAAAGAAAAGCTAGACAGTAGAAGGTGGTATTTTTGGACTACAAACTTACACTTAGACAGTAGAAGGTGGTATTTTTGTACTACAAACTTAAACTTATGTCTTCTGGTAAGTACGTTTTCTTTATTAAACTCTCCAAAAAACTGAGATTAAATAAACTCCAAAACTTTAGCCTGCTCTGAAAAAAATCATTTCCTCAAAAAAATTATATTTGTTGAGCAAATACTGTTCATGCAAGATCTAACAATGCATGTTCAAGAGCTCACTACCACCTATAGGCTTTAGATATCACTCCTTTAATTCAGTACTCAACACCCCACTTCCCAAAGTGCTGTTCTGGCTTACTCAGAAGATTCCACCTCTTCCCAACCCCAAGCCTCTTCCCTAGACATTCCATCCACTCCACAATTACAACTGACAAATTCTACTTTGCTGCTGGTACTTTTGCCAGCACTTTATCCTTGTTTTCCGCGCCCCTTTTCCTTGAGCTCCTACACTCACTCCTGCTCCCTGCGATCTGAATGCCCGGACATGAGCTGCTCCCGCCTTCCCCTGCCAGCCTCCAGTCTCAGTGTGATTAAGGGCTCATGTTGAGAACAGAGGTCTCCTGGTGGCTGCTTTTTTAAGGCAAGGATCATAATTTTTCATAAACCCAGTACCCTATTTTCATTTACAACATTGGTTCAGAACAAGAGTTGTAGGCTTCTGTCAGGAACAACAGAATTGTTGGCTATACTAACCCCAAGGTTTGATTTTTACCACTAGTAAGTTCCTTGGCTCTAGAAAACAGTACCAGAGCAATCCAGTTAAACACAGTGACTATAAACCTAGAGAGAGAGAGAGACTGTGGGTGACGGCCACCGGGCTGAACTTCTGTTGGAAACGCTCACCTGAAACTGGTTAATAAAAGGCGCTATGTTGAAGCCAAGAGTTCGTTCTGAACCCTGCACGGCACTCTCCTCCATCAGAGTCTGCGATTCCACGAGCAACCCAAACATCAGCACGTACTGGGGAAAGATCTTGCCTCCAGACTGTAGCAAACACCTGGAGGAAGGACAAATGCTTTAAAAAGCATCTTGATGCCCTACATTTTATAAATATCAGTAACTAAATCATTGGGGATCTAAGACAGTATACAGTGTAATGGTCTTTAGACTGGTAGCTGGCTGGTAGTTCACAATGGCAGACTCGTAGACCCCCCTGAAAAGTAACCAGTGAGCTGCATGAGTACAAGTTTTCAGGTTCAGGAAGAGTCATCAGTGACTATTAAAACTAGAGGCTGAAAGTTTAATTAGGACAAGGATATTTAAAAGTCTCAAAGTTTCACCCCCATAAATGACTTATTACAAAGGGAAAATAGCAACTAAAGAGTGGAAAAACCTGATGGATACAACTTAAACCAACTGATCTAAATTCACACCCACAGATCTAGGATAAAGCAACATATATGCCTCCTAATGTGACCAAACTTGTGTGGTCTCTAAAATGAATAGTCTGACTCTAGTAAGAAACATGAGGAACCTTTTACAAAATAAAAGGCCTCCACTTTTCAAAACTGTGAATGTCATGAAAGACTGAGGAGCTGTTGCAGAACAAAGGAGACTGAGACTAAATGCAGTGTGTGACCCTGGACTGAATTCTGGACCTATGAAGGGCATTCCTGCCACAAACGGTGAAATATCTGAGTGAGACTGTTTCCCTTAGATATCAGTACTATAACCATAGAGATTTCCTCATTTTGATAAGTGTGTGATGATTGTAATGTCCTTTTTCTTACAAAATACACACCGAAGTATTGAGGGGTACAGGAATATGGTATCTGAAGCTTAAAGTGTTCAGAGAGAATACTAAAGCATATGTGGCAATATAGTAACAATCTGTGACCCTGGATGTAGGGTTCATGTGTGATTTTTTGTACTATTCTCTAACGTCTCTGTAAACTTGAAATTATTTCAGAATAAAAAGTTAAATACTCTGAAAGGAAAAAAAAAGTGATTAAAAATCCAAATACTCTAAAGTATATGAATAAAGGGCTAACAAAACAGCTTCTCTTCCTACATTATCCTGGATTCACTTTCTGTTTCCCTGGAAATTCTATAAAGGTGGAATGTCAGCTGAGTTATCAACAACACTGCTTATGATGACAAAAGAAAAGTTTTTCCATGTTTCTTAATGGGTAGATGCACGTGGACTAAGAAAACTATAAACTAGAGACGCCTGATGGGAAGGTACACCACCTCTGGGCTTCCCTGAGTGGGGGTAACTTGTAACCACGTGTTCCTATTGCTAGAGCTTGGAAGCTATGCCTATGGGAGAAGTTCCCATCTGAAATATGAGGCTCTTAGGCCAAGGCAGTGCCCACGCCCACATATACAGTCTTGTTTCCGCAGCCCTGAGCTCTGTGGGAGGTGTGAGAGCAGTGCGGGGTGGGGTCCGGGGCGGGGGGCGGGGGGTCTCCTGCTGCCATCAAGTGAACCAGACGTGGAGGATACTCTAAGGTACTTTAATCATTTGCCACATTTGAAATCAAATGTTAAATCCCTCATCCTTACTGAACAATCCAAATCGGTTTCCACTTGAACTCCTAGACAGCTGGACTGCATACTCTCATATATACCTTTCATAGTAAGCTTTTACTCTTAAATATTTCTAGTCAGTAAGGATCTATTTATAAAAATACAGGACAAAGTTTCTGACCAATACATTTGTGCATACCTAAAAAATTAGTTCCTATAAGTTTCTAAAATTGTTTGCTATGCAGTTTTCCTGAATAGATCATTAAAATCTTGACAAACTATAAAACATCACATTCCTCAAAACCACTTTGGCACTTCAGCTCTTAGTTTAAAATTATTTTAATATTAATTCTGTTTTTACTAAACTGATTATCTCAATGATTTAAAATGATCTAAAAGCAGAATATCAACTGAATAACAGTCAAAAGACATGGCAACTAAATGTAATACAGACCCCTTGATTAGAACTCAACTGGGAAGGAAAAAAGCAATAAAGAGTATTACTGGCATAAGCAGGGAAAATTTTAATACAGACTATCTGTTAAATAATAGTATTTGATCAGTGTTAAGCTTCCTGAGTGTGGTCATCTTACTACGATATGCAGGGGAAAGCCCTTGTTCTAAGGAGACATGTGCTGAACTGTTAAGGGGGAAGGTAAGGAGGCCAACAACCATCATATGGTTCAGCAGAGAAAACAGTCTCGTGTTTGCTGCTCCTTTTCTTGCAATTTTTCTCATGTTTGAAATTTTTCAAAGTAAAAAATTGAGAGAAGTTTACAAAAGTTAAACAGGCTGCTCTCATAACAACTTTCCCTAAAGACTAGCTGATAGGGAGCCAAATCATAACTAGGTCATTTCATGAGCAAAGAATCAGCAAAGAGAGAGAGGAATACTAAGTGTAATGGCATCAGACTGACTGAGACAAGTCTTCATCAGAAATCAGAAATCTGTCTTCACGAAACATAAATACATGATCATTTAAGTTGTGATAAGTTCTTACATAAATTAGCCTAAAAGGGGCCCCCACTGACCCCAATGCTTTACTCATTTTCATTATTCCTGTCCTACCAACTTTTTTTTTAGCATTTTGGGTAAAGTCTAGTAGAAACTGAATCTCCACACAATCAGTAAAAGTACATACCTCAACAAAATCACACAACTCACAATCACACAGCTCTTAACAAAATTCCAATCTATGCCTTTACCAAATCATATACAATTTTAACATCTCCCTGAAGAACTGAAAAAACTTACCCATTTCCCTCAAATGGATCAAGTTTAATCCTGACAACTCACGGTACTAAATTTTCTGAACTGAAGTTCTCTGCTAATCGTGATCCATTTAAAGGAAACCAGATCTAATTTTTCTTAAGATCACCAAGTCTCAGATGAGATACTAAGCTGCAGCGTTGCATGATGCCTGACTAATTCCACCCACCCCTATACCGCCACAAGAGGGTAGTGTTCCATGAAATCAGTAAACAAAAAGCACACAGGTCAGTAACAGCCAGCCTGCTGCCGTACAACCTAGGAGAGAGAACAGGAGGGCGGGTAATACAGGTAAATCACTTAGGGAGCAACCAGAAAATCAGGCCAAACAAACTGAAAAATACATCAGGCAATACCTAAAAAGAAAGGCTGGATCATGTACTAAAAGCCATGCCAGAGATGAAGACTCCACAAAAGCAAGTATGCAAAGTATTTTAAAAGGCCATGTTCACACTATTTTAATCTACAATCTTGTACAAATCCTTCTTCCTCAGTGTTAACCATTACTAACTGGAATGTGTCTTAGTTATGTGTAGATAAAACAGTAACTCCCTGAAGCTCTGCTTGGCTTTACTGACACTGTTGTGTTGTCACACCAAGGCAGCTGCCAGACTCCTCAGTGGAATCCTCTGCAAAGCCAATAATATTTCTGAACCATCTGTGCCTTCAAGGAAAAAAATAAAAATTGTTCCAACTCAAAAGTCTAACCATAAATGGCAAAAATTCTGAAGAAACTCTTCACTGTTTCCTTGTGATCCAACACAAGTGTTTTAAAACGGGTTTAAATTTTAAAAAGTTCACCAAGCTTTTAAACTGTCTCCTGTATTTTAATGTAGTGGGACTGAAAAAAAAAAAAGAATAAACATTTAAAACAGTAACAACAAAGGAACTTAATAGTTTGTGAAATGGCTGGTTTTTCCCTTGACCTTTCTTTAGGAGGGTTGGTATCCAGTGATGTAACAGACGCCTTTTATCCTTATCCTAAAAACAATCTCTCCTCCCAACCCTGAACTTCATCCTCTTTGACCGGTCCTGAGGCCTCTCTGCTGTCAGTAACTAAAGATGATGATGAAAGGCCTGGGTGAGAGTCTGCACACCACTGGCCCCACGACCAAGGGAGGCCGTGTCCACCTCCAGAGGAGCTGGTAAGGAGCCCGTGCACAAGCTTCGGCTGAAGGGACGGACGCTGGTTCTCTCCCGTTACTCAGGAGGTGTCCGAGGGAAGAGCGGGAACACTGGCTAACACGCTGATCAAAGGGCTACGAGCCTTTTTTTTTAATTGATTTATTTATTCTTGGCTGTGCTGGGTCTTCGGCACAGGCTTCTCTCTAGTTGCAGAGAGCGGGCTTCTCACTGCAGCAACTTCTCTTTTTGCCGAGGACGAGCTCTCGGGCTCTAGAGCACAGATTCAGCAGTCGTGGTGCACGGGCCCAGATGCTCTGCTGCATGTGGGATCTTCCCTGACCAGGGACTGAACCCATGTCCCTGCACTAGCAGGTGGATTCCCGGCCACTGAACACCAGGGACGCTCGCTACTAGCATTCAGCTCCCAAAGGTGCCAAACGTCCTGCGACACACTGTCCCCCTCCCACCTCTCCCTAAAAGCCGTCCCGCCCAAACCACTGGGAGGACCCTCCCTCCACTCAGAGACATACGGAAGAGGAATTGTGGGCAGCATGTAAGTTGTTTCCCACTAAAATAACTCATCAGTCCATCTATGCGAGGATAAGCAAAATGCGACAACACAATACATACAAAGGAACATTATTCCACCTTAACAAGGAAGGAAATTCTTACATGTACTACAACACGGATGAACCTGGAGAATAATATGCTAAGTGAAATAAGACAGTCACACACAAACCCCAAAAACCGCATGATTCCAGTCATATGATGTAGAATAGTCGAACTCACAGAAGCAGAGAGTAGAATGGTGGTTGTAAGCAGCTGGGGGGAGGGTGGGGTGAAGAATTACTGTTTAATGGGTATAAAGTTTCAGTTTTACAAGATGAAAAGAGTTATGAGAATGGTTGGAGGTAATGATTGCACAATATTACTAAAATATTTATAATAATACCACTGAACTTAGAGATGGCTAAGATGAAAAATTTCATGTTATGTTCATTTTACCACAATAAAAAAAAATCAGAAAAAGAATTAAATCAAAACTAAACTGTTAGGAAAATAGTACATCTTTCCACGGTGATTCTGCCAAATAAGTCAAACCTCATTTATGTGACAAATTCGGAGAGCTAAACTGCCTTCAAAGTCCAGTACCCCTCATTTCATAACTGAAGACAAGAGGTATTAAATGGCTTACAGAAAATTTTACTACTTTAGGAATTCAGGGACAAATTCGAGACTAGATTCTAACCCTTTCAGCTCCTTGTTCTACAATCTATCTAAAATACACCTGTTTAAAATTTTGAGAGAGAGAATGAGTGTATATTTCTACATATGCCATGTATGTCAGACCTCTATATCCCCATAATCTAGGGTATGTACAAGTTTGTTTTAAAGAATAGAAAATGGTAGTGATTTTGACACCTGACACATCATATGAAAGGGTAAATGTGGTTAACGAAAGAAAATGCATATGAAACCTAAAATATAGTTAACTATAGAAGCAAATGCTTTTTCCCCAACAATCTGCCTTCTGCTGCCACAATTAGGTCTGTATTCTCACCAGTGCTCCTATACTGTTTGCATAACAAAAGTTAAAACCTATAAATTCAGGGGGGATTCTTTTGAGGTGGGGGCGGGAAACAACTCAATAGTAACATGTATGGAAAAAGAAAGACATGAAGTCACAGGTCCTGAAAAGCCAAGCTTGAGGAACACACAATAATCATGACTCATTCATGCAGTTACACTATTAAGGAACTAAAAGAGTTTACAAGAAGTCTGAGCTCACATAATCCACAGGTTGTATTTTGGTGTTTTACCTGGATATTGCAGCCTTTTCCATTATTTCCTGCTGAATGAGTCCAGATGGCTCAATGACATCCAATATAATTATACTCCACAACTTGTCTGATTTTGGCCTTTGCAACACAGCAGACTCATCTTCCACGTGTCTCAACCAAAACTCAAGTGTGTCTTTAGGAAAGTGATTGGCTTCACATATGAGGTCCAGAGTTGCACGATGCTGGTCTTTCTCCACAGAACTGTAAGGTTTAACCTGCCCGAGGGTGCCAGCAATTACAGGCAGAACAGAGAAGCCCTCAGACACATCTAACACATACAAAGGCTCAGCGGTGCTCTGGTCAGAATTACTCGGTCCACTTTCACAGCTCATCTCGTTATTCTGACACTGAGTATCCATGGCCTGACCCAGTTTCTCAGGAGTCAATGAAGACAACACTTTCTTCATTGCCATTTTAAAGCCTTCGTGGTATGGGATGTTATTAAGCAAAGCAATTTCTGTGGATTCCAATACACATAGCTGCTCCACAACATCTGGCTTACTGGTCTGAAGGTTGGCCAGAGCGCTACAGAGTTCAGCCTCATTTCCGAAAGACAGCAAGTCTTTATTCCTGGTAAAACTTTTCCCGACCTCCATCTCATGTTCTGAATGGAAGACACTGATACTCTGGATTCTTAAGTAACAATCTTGACAAGACACTTCCATCATCACCTCGTCCCCAGGCTTTATCCAGTAGTCTTTGTAAAACAGGAAGAAAGAAAAAAAAAATGTAATCGATGACTATGAGTGTTTATAAGCCCGAGGATCACACAAACACCTCGGTCCTCCCTCCATTTTTTAAACAACTACAGGAAAGACTACATTTACGGACTTAATTACAATTAAGTGAATTAATCTATGTTTAAAAAAAAAAAAAAATAGGGAAACGCCTTCAGCTTTACATAAGGAAAAAATGAGGTTTGAAGAGCCAGTTAACTTACAGCAAAACCGACTCAACAGCTCGTTACTGGACCCTGACTAACAGCGTTACAGTGCTCTTACTGTCCTCACTACGTGCCGTCAGTGACCCCAAAAGAGAGGCTGGGGAGCACTACAGGAGACTCCCAATCTCCTTTGTAAATGAAGCCAGCAATCACAAAGGTAAATGAAATTCAGAAATCAATACCAAACCTCACTTTAGCTTAAAGGGACATTCTTTTCTCTAGAGAAATTTCTGAAAGAATAAGGCAGCGTTCAATAGCACCTTATCAGTAATATTTCTTAACTGTATTTAGATATCCTTGAATGTTTAGAAATTTGAAAATGTAAGGAAGGACTGAGTCCTACAATAAAAACTACATCGTGGACTTCCCTGGTGGTACAGTGGTTAGGAATCTGCCCGCCCATGCAGGGGACACAGGTTCGATTCCTGAACCGGGAAGATCCCACATGCCATCGGCTCTAAAGTCCACGACTACTGAGCCCACGCTCTGGAGCCTGTGAACTGCAACCACTAAGCCCACAGATGCAACTCCTGAAGCCCATGCGTCTAGAGCCTGTGCTCCGTACAAAAGCAGCCACTTGAACAAGAAGCCTGGGCACTGCAAAATAGAGTAGCCCCCTCTCATCACAACTAGCAACGCGGACCCAGTGCCACCAAAAATAAATACATAAAAGTAACAATAATAAAAAGACTGTATTGATGAGCTTTCACAGGTGGTAAAACTTTAAAGTGTAAACATATAATTGCTCCTCCTTCTCAGCCATAGAGCCAGCTGAAAATACAAGCTGCCTTTCTTGTGTTTACACACTTAAAATATCCTTTCCCTAAGGATTTTTTTTTCAATGCCATCTAAGTTAGTGAGAGTTAGAATAAATAAACAAAATTTTTAAATGCTGCTTACTCAGCGCTAGTCACTACGGTAGGCCTTTCACCCCTGGTGTGTCTAATAACTCCCACAACAGTCCTGCAAGGTAGACAGCACTGTCAGCCCCTCACGTTTCTTTTCAGCACGACTGCAACACAGCCTACAGGATCCCAGCTCCCTGACCAGGGACTGAA
This sequence comes from Bubalus bubalis, assembly GCF_019923935.1. Lineage (NCBI taxonomy): Eukaryota > Metazoa > Chordata > Mammalia > Artiodactyla > Bovidae > Bubalus > Bubalus bubalis. The sequence goes on from NC_059173.1 coordinate 61,854,327, forward strand.
ACCGGCGCCCCCACGACAAACGCTGGGAGTCCTAACCCCTGGACCACCAGGGAATTCCCAGCACCCTTCCATTTTTATAAATCACATAACAAAAGCTCTAAGAAATAACCAGCAAGACCAGCCAAGGAGTCAGTATTAGCAAAGATCCGATTTCAAATTTACCTCATTGACTCTAGAACCATATTCTGCCACAATACTATACTGATTCCATGACTTAATGGCCTTGCCAAATTAGATCCTTGATTGAGAGACTATACAGAAATAAATATTACCTTCCAGTTATAAAACAGTAGAATTTTTCTATGTAATACAGCTACTGTAAACTATACTGAACCACATCAAATTACTACTAAAAACTTTCTTTATAAAAAAGTTATCTTTGGGACTTCGCCTGGTGGTCCAGTGGCTAAGACTCCATGCTCCCAATGCAGGGGGCCCAGGTTCAATTCCTGTTCAGAGAACTAGATCCCATATGCCACAACTAGGAGACCCCACATGATAAAAAATAAATATATTTTTTAAAAAATAAGTAAATAAAAGGTATCTTTAACATAAGACTTCCCTAGGTAAGTCCATGGATTCATGAGCTCTAAACCGCAAGATTTTGTATTTATGTGAGTGTGCATATTTTTAGGGCCTGGGGCTCCACAGATGCCGTCAGATTCTGTGAGCGATAAGAACTTCTGCTCTGTAAGTAATATTTCTCCACTGTGTTCCAAAAAAGTGGACTAGCATTTCTCTCATCTACTCCTATCAAGAGTAATAAGAGCTGAGAAATGATTTAATGATAGATGTTTTTGAGTGGTATGCAGCAGATTTGTGTTTTCACCTTTTTTTATTTAAAATATTGGAGTATAGTTGATTAATAACGCTGTGTTATTTTCAAGTGTACACGCATCTGTTCTTTTTCAAATTCTTTTCCCATTTAGGTTATTATAGAGCATGCAGCAGAGTTCCCTGTGCACTGCAGTGGACCCTTGTCAGTTATCTAGTTTAAATATAGCAGTGTGTACATGTCGATTTTAGTCTCTCTTCTTAACTATACATATTACTTAAAACTACTTTTAAAAAATAAAGAGCAAATTCTAAAAGATTTAACCAATCTTCCTTGACTAGAAACTTCAAAGTGAATTTTTGACACTGACTCAAATGCTTAGACGATTAAGACAACATGTTTTTTTAAAAGAGAAAAACAACAAAAAATTAGACAAGATATACCTTCAAGATCATGAACAGGGTATATAGCCTGTTCCCAGCACGTTTCCTCACTAGGACTTGTGGATAGACTGTGTTCGTCATCAAGCTGGAGTACAAACCAAACCACGATAGCATCAAGTACGCCTTCTTTAATAACAGGGACGCCAATTTTATCAGGTTTTTTAGTTGCAAGGCTTTTTAATTCCTGACAAAAATGTAGAAGGAACAAGAGGATTTTAGACGTTTAATACATGCATGTCCCAGTGTCATATCACGTCCCATCAGCCCTGCCCAGAACCCTCAGGGGATCAGTACCACAGCACAACTACAACCAGCTAAGCACAACGGATGGGAAAGCGTGATATACAGTATACGGCAGTGAGCACCGCGAGTTACTACCATGAGGCAGATACATATTACTGGTGCAGAAAACGTCCACGACGTACTGCGGAATGAAGTCAGCAAGTGCTGAAGTAGTTGGGATTATTCTATCCTAAAAAATGTGTGCATGCATTCGTGCGTGTGCGTGTGTGTGTGCAGATTAGAAAAGCAAGTCTGAAAAGAGATATTTCAAGCTGGTGACCTGGGGAAAGAAGGACCTAGATTTTAAAAAGGAAGATACATACTTTTTTCTTCTTCCTTTTTAATGCATTACTTGAAAATGTTAAACAGGCAGATATTACTTTCAAATTTAAGGTCTTAATAAGGTGGTTTTTCTGGGGGCGGGGGGCTGTTGCAGAGAAGAAACATTAAAATATTGGAACACTTGGTGAACATGTGGAGATTCGAGGAGCATGATGCTCTTGGGGACGGCACGGGAGCCCTGCTCGCCTTCGCTCACCCCTATGCCTATGCATCTCCTCTATGTGACTGTTCCCAAGTTACATCCTTGTCTAATAAGCCTACTAAGTAAAATGAGTAATAAGTAATAAGTAATGCTTAAGAGCCTAATAAGTAAAATGCTTCCCTGATTCTGTGAACCACTCTAATAAATCAATAGAACTCAGATCATTGGAACTTAACAATTTATGGACTATCACTTAGTAAAGAATCCACCTGCAATGCAGGAGACCCCGGTTGGGGAGAGGTCAATTCCTGGGTTGGGGAGATCCACCGGAGAAGGGATAAGCTACCCACTCCAGTGTTCTTGGGCTTCCCTTGTGGCTCAGCTGGTAAAGAATCCACCTGCAATGTGGGAGACCTGGGTTTGATCCCTAGGTTGGGAAGATCCCCTGGAAAAGGGAAGGACTACCCACTCCGGTATTCTGGCCTAGAGAATTCCATGGACCGCATAGTCCATGGGGTCACAAAGAGTCAGACATGACTGACTTTCACTCACTCTGAAGCACAGATGTTAACCTGGGTTTGTGTCTGGAGACTGAGGTGGGATGGGGGGAGGGGTAAGGACTGAGGAAGGGAGGTGTGTAGTCATGCAGGGATGAGGACTTAAAAGAACAACAACAAAAAAAATTGTAACACTGTTATATCAGAAAAGAAATGCTGACAAAGCTCAGCCTCAGCAATGCCAAAGTATTAATTTAGTTCCAGATCACCTCAAAACAAAACAAAAAAACCTATTAACAATTAATAGGGGAAAGCTTTTATTAAATTATAAAGATCTTAGGCGAAAATGACACCAAGTCTTCTGTCCCCTGGCAAGTTTCACCTCAAAATCTTAATGTACTTAAGGTTAATATACTTAAACATTTAGCCTTACTTAAAGATCACCCGAGAAGGACTTGATGTAACTTTCTCCAACTCCCTGGGCTCTTTCTTTGCTCAGCGCAGGGCCCTCACACACACATAGACACATCAGGATGATACCAGCTTGTCCTGGTTTGCCCAAGACCGTTTCTCAGGAGCCGCTCAGTCCTGCACAAGCCAAGGTGGCTGGTCACCCTACCACACAGACAGCCTAGAGATCTGAGGTATGCTTCACGTCAAGGAACACTGCTAATCCGAAATGAAAGACACAGAGCAAGGCTGGAAGACCTAGGTTATGATCCCTGCCCCTGCATTTATATCTGAGGCGGGGAATTGACGTAACAGCACAAGGATAACTGTAACTGTCGCAATGCTGTTTTAAGAGCAACCTCAGGACTTCCTTGATGTTACGGTGGATAAGAATCTGCCCGCCAACGCAGGGGAAACAGATTTGATCCCTGGTGCGGGAAGATCCCACATGCCGCGGGACAACAAAGCTCTCACGCGGCACCTACTGAAGCCTGCAAGTCCTCGGGCCTGTGCTCTGCAACGAGAGAAGACACCGCAATGAGAAGCCCATGCTCTGCAACAGAGAGGAGCCTCCACTCGCCACAACTAGAAGTCCACGCGCAGCAACGAAGGCCCGGAACAACCAAAAAATACATAAATAGACAAGCGAGCCTCCTAGGAATACAGGTGAAAGGGCCAGGTACATTGTACGGTCCCAAAAACCTTAGGGATTGTTTCCCTCTGTATTTAAAAGTAAAGCAAATGATCATTTTCCTTACATACAGTAAGTGGAATCCCATGCATACTCACAAGACTGTCCCATGTAATAACTATTTTAAACAATGCATGAAATTTAACGCTTAAAACCAGTAACTAAATTTTTATTTTTACCTGAAGATTGTTGAAATCTACTGTCATAATTTCAAAGCATTCTGTCAGAGCCAAATATCCTCCAGGAACTCGACTCATCTTTTCGGTTGTATAAGGTTCAATTGTTTCTTCTCCATCTACAGAAGAATAAGCTGGGCTCTGAAATTTCACATTGGTTGGCAAACAGATTCCAGCAACGTCCTTAACACCCACCCTGGTGAGAAGGGGAATGAGAGAGGAAAGGGAAAAAGATGAGTTGTTTTTTTTTTTTTCTTTTTAAAGAATCAAGTAACACCGTCTAATACTGAATCCAGCAAAAATAAGCATAAAAATACAATAAAACATCATAGACAAAGGTTTCTTGAACACATTGACATACACAATCACTAACTATAAACAAAAACAAATAATAGGTGTACATTAAAATTAAGAACTCCACTCATCAAAAGATACCCAGGAAGAATGTTAAAGGCAAGCCACTGAGTAGAAGAGATTTGTAATACATCTACTCAACAAAGGACAAATATCCAAAATATATTTTTTAATCCCCACAATAAAAGAAATCCAAAAATGAGCAAAAGACTCGGACACTTCACAAAAGAACAAATAGCCAATATGAAGAGTCAGTCATGAGGGAAAGTTAAAGCCATGCTACCCAACGAACAGAACGGGGAAAATGAACAGTCCACATCAAGTATTGATAAGAATACAGTCTTATATACTACTGGCAGGAATATAAAATTAAAAAGACCACTCTGGAAGAGTTTCATAGTTCCTGTTCAAGCGGAACGTGACCATTATTTTAGATTCAGTCTTAATATGGGAACCTCAAGGTGTCTGACATTTGCACTTCCAGAAACATGACCAAGGGAAATTCATACACACAACCACCAAAAGAATGTTTAAGAATGTTGACAGCTGTGCTATAAACACAATACTCCCCAAGCTGGATATGACCTAAACATCCATCACCAGCAGAATGGAGGAATGCACTGTGGTGTATTCGTACAACAGGCATACTCCACAGCAATGAGAACCAACAAACCACACACAAGAACACAGACGTGCTGAAATAAGGAAGGCAAGCATGAGCATTCATACTGTAGGATACCATTTGTATGGTATTCAAAACAGGCAAAATAATCTATGGTGTCAGAAGTCAAGACAGTAGATACTCTTGGGGGTGTGGGGCGCTGGTAACTGGAAGGGGTTTCTTCCTAAGGACCTGTTGGGGTGGGGGTGGTGTTCTGGACCTTGATCTGAGCACTGGTACACAGTGTATCAACTTCATGAATCCATCATAAATGTATGGTTTATGTGCTTGCTCTAACAATGTTTGATGTCAGTAAAAATTTACACGGAAAAAAAAAACCACTTCATGAGCATTTTAGAAACACCATCTTGCAACAGGAAACACTTCGACCTCCTCTCACACACTCATTTATTAGCCTGTCTTTACAGGGCTTGAAACAGTCTACTACTAGAAATTATTTTGTTATATTCTAAAAAGATGGATTGTCAAATGGAAGTATTAATGAGTTTAACAATAACTAAATGAGAAATCACAAATTACAGAAACAAAAAGAATGTGACAAGTTCCCTTTCAATTTCTTACCAAATACATGAATATAAACTTATTGTCAAAACTTCAAACAATGTAGTAAAAAGTGAAAGTCCACCTTCGCAGTATCCATTTCCTCCGTTAGAAGTGTGCTGTGTATGCCCCCCACCTTTTCTTTACGTGTGTAATAATACCTGTGTATACTGCCTCAGACCCACTGCACTTATCTTCCTCTGCTCTTAACTCTTTATTTTGAAAATGATTTCAAATTGATAGAAAGGCTTCCAGTGTCGTCTAAAGAACTCTCACATCCTTTAACCACAGTCATCAAGTTTTTAATAGTCTACCATATTATTTTTATCATATTCTCTCTCTCTCCACATATATTCTTTCTTCTGAACCATTTGAGAGAAAATTGCATTCATCATACCCATTTATCCTTTCATAGATATACTTCCGTGTATCTTTATTATAAACAAGGATATTTTCTTAATCATAAGTTATCAAATGCAGTATTATTTCATCTTCATATTAGAATATATTTCATATTCTGTATTTATTAACTGCATCAATAAATCAAAACTAACTCCCCCCCACCAGTCCCAATACAGGATCATGATTTCAATTTAGCTGTCCTATCCTCTGACAATTTTATTTTGTTTCGGCCATACCATGTTGCTTGCAGGATCTTAGTTCCATTTATTAATCTATTTGTTATAAATAGGGATTTATGGATTCTTACTTTATTCAATGGAACTGCCCTTATATATCTTGGTGCTTAAAATGTCCAAGATTTGGCCAGTGGGAGACACTTCCAAACATGCTCCTGTGACCTTCCACCCACATCATTTTCTTCGGCAGTTCCTTAAATTTCTGATCCAAGTTATTTCACAGTCACCTTCAGTCTGTTCTGCCCCAGTCTGGGAAGCAGCCATTTCTCCAGAGTTACAGTTCCCCGTGGTGAGGCATGGTATGTAAAAGCCAAGGTTTGAGGGCTACGCATGCTCACTGCTCCTAGAATTATGGCTTGTCTTTTCACTAACCATCATTAACTTCTTTCCCTCTCTACATATGCACCTTAACTGTTTCCTTTTCTCACCTGCAAAGTACTGCAACAGGTGAATGTTTTATCAGAGTGCAGTAAGTATGCAGATAGTTTTTTGTTTTGGTTTTTCCAATTACAGTGTTATAGTAAGCATCCCTGTACACATGTTTATTTATTAGGACAAATTATCAGAAGTAGAAACATCACGTAAAAGACTATACACACCTTTAGTTTTGTTAGATAATGCCAAACTGAGCTACTAAAATGTTGCACCAACAGGGTATACAGTCTCCCACATCTAAGAGAAAACAGGCTTCCCTGGTGGCTCAGTGGTACAGAATCCATCTGCCAATGCAGGAGACCCAGGTTCAATGTGTGGGCCAGGAAGATCCCCAGAGAAGGAAATGGCAACCCACTCCAGTATTCTTGCCCATGAACAAGGAACCTGGTGGGCTACAGTTCATGGGGTCTCAAAAAAGTCGGACACAACTCAGCGACTAAACAACAACATGAGAAAGTAGGATCTTATCTCTTTTTTGGGCCACACTGTGGGGCTTGCAGGATCTCACTTTCCCAACCAGGGATCAAACCTGGGGCCTCGGCAGTGAAAGTGTGGAGTCCCAACCACTGGACCACCAGGGAATTCCCCTTATCAATCATTTTTAATGTTTCAGAATGTAAACAGTTAAAAATGTTATCCTGTTGATTTAATTTCCATTTCTCTCATTAATAGACAATTACAAACACATTTCAGTTCAGTTCAGTTGCTCAGTCATGTCCAACTCTTTGCAACCCCGTGGACTCCAGCACACCAGGCCTCCCTGTCCATCACCAGCTCCTGAAGTCCACCCAAACCCATGTCCATTGAGTCGGTGATGCCATCCAACCATCTCATCCTCTGTCGTCCCCTTCTTCTCCTGCCCCTAATCCCTCCCAGCATCAGGGTCTTTTCAAATGAGTCAGCTCTTCGCATCAGGTGGCCAAAGTATCGGAGTTTCAGCTTCAACATCAGTCCTTCCAGTGAACACTCAGGACTGATCCCCTTTAGGATGGACTGGTTGGATCTCCTTGCTGTCCAAGGGACTCTCAAGAGTCTTCTCCAACTTAGCTTTATTCTAAAAGTTGGAAATTTTACCTCAGCTTGTCATCTGCCTTTTAACTTTATACTGTCTTTCACCAGATATTCAATTTGTTTTTTAATGTGTTAAATTTGTCAATCTTTTATGGCTTCTAGATCCTCCCTCTGTTTTGTTTTGGAAACCCTTCACCATTTAATGCATTTTTTACACTTAGATACTTAATTCATTTTGGAATTAAAAGTAAAGATCTAACTTTACCATTTGAAGGATAGGGAGGCTGGCGTGCTGCAGTCCATGGGGTTGCAAAGAGTCAGACACGACTGAGCTCAAGTGAAGTGCTTCATCTCCACTTACCAAATAGCTTATCCTTTCTCCACTCATCTGAAATACCTCATCTGTATCACACACCAAATCCCTATAAATTCAAAGGTGTATCTCGAGTCTTTATTGTGTTATACTGATCTATTTTTTTCTATTTCTGCATCAATAAATTACTGTTTTTTATTTCTAGTTTTTAATCTAATAAACCAAGTTTCTTAAAACTTAAAACCTCTAAACTCTGGGAACTGTAACACTAGGAAACTGACTTTAAGAAATCATAAAGCAAATCTATTAACATGAAGAGGCTCACTAAAGCTAATATATTTACTGATATTTTAAAACATTTACTGATACTGATCATTTTTACTGAAGCAAAATTAAATTTATACACACACACATTTACTTATACAGAGCTGACAACCAATTATCTAACTCTAACTCAGCCAATCTGCTGGCAAAGGCCACTTTTTGGTTAGTGCCTGTGCCCTACCAATCACTAACTACTTTTTACTTATCATCCCGTAACATGCATTGAGGAGTGTAAGGAAAAATATACTATAAAGATGAACAGTAGTTTTCTACCAGTGAGGCATTCAGGATGATTTTTATTTTCTTCTTTCAATCACCAGTATTTCCTAAAATATTTATGTGTTACATTTACTACTACTGAGTTATCAGATGGAGGGCCTCCTTAAAAAGTCCTGAAACAATACGGATCAATACTTTAGGAAAATAAAAAATTCATTAATGTTCAAGAAAAAGAAGTAACCAAGAAGTTTTTATAACTAAAAAAAGTTTTCACCTGTATCACACTGCATAAATCTCAGAATCTCAAGGGTACAAAGATCCTGAAATTTCATCCCATCCACCAACAAAACATTATAATACTAAGAGTTATTAATAACAGAAAACTGGGAGAAATAAAATTATTTTCGCATGGAAATTTCACTCTAAAATTAGTTTGAACTTAGTATATTTCTCAGGAATCTACCACACATCAAAAGGATACTATGTTGTTTCAAAATTAAATTTTCCCCTAGAAAATTGAAAGCTGATTGTTAATCCAAGAGTCTTAGTTTTGAAGAAAGTTTTAAAGACGCAAAAAGAAAAAAAAAAAAAAGGTAAAAATAAAATTAAGACTGGAATAGATATCATGAATTTAAAAGTCAGAAGATGATGCATTCTCATCCGAATGTCCACTAAATAACCTTTTAAGTACAGGCAACTCAAAATTACTGAAATATTTTTTAATATTTACTATTTAAATAATCACTTACCTATGATGTCTTCTTATCTCTGCACATTCTACTGCCATCCCAAATATAACAGCACTTGCTGGTATAACTTTCCCATATTTTTCACAATTACCATTTTCACCTTTGGTCTAAAAATATAACAGTAAAAATTATATTCTGCTACATTGATGTCAAAATATTTTTGTCAAAATATGTATGATGGCAAGCTATGAAAATTTATAAGAAAGCTTAGAAAAACAATAGTTAATGATAAGCAGATTAAGGGTTTTTTTCCTTTAAAAAGTTTATTTCCATTTTTTTATATATATATGAATGTATATGTGTAAGTATACATATATCATATATACACATGTGTGTGTATATACGTATAAATTTTTTTCTTTTTTTAAGTACTAGTAGGAAGAAAGGGAGGGAGGGAGGTGGGAGCTAGAAGCCTCTAAGTTTGTACACAAGAAAGATCTTTGGGAATGACTTTAATGAAGAGGCCAAAATCACCATTACCTACTTGAAAAACAAACTGCTCTTCTTTCAACCTTTCACTAGCTATGTTAAATCCAAATGATTTTCTGTAAGCAGTCAATTCTTATTACATGTTAAAATCCTTTCTTTCATAATACATATATCAATATATACACGAAAGCTACATTTATGGGCCACAGTAGAGGATTTCAATGTAAAATACAACCTGGCAATTATAAGAGTCAATTCTGTCCAGCCTAGGTCCAAGTGGTACCTTAAAATCATACCACACAAGTTACCCACTACATTCTCTTTTGGTAAATTTGCCAAACATACAATATGAGCAGTGAAGCTATAAAGCTCAAAATACTTCCATTTCTCAACCTCACTCAAGAATTCCAGAGTCAATCCCTTCATCACATAACCTCAATTCCTAAGAACTCCTTCCTGGAGTATTTTTTGCCTGCATACCCCATTTGGGCACACAAGAATACACTGCACTATGTTATTAAATGTTTTTTGTTCACACGGATTTCTTGCCAGCTATACAGTATATACCTCAATAGTGAGACGCACCTCCTATTGCTTTGCAACTATGCAAGGGGCTCAATGAACCATCTACTGAATAATAATTCTTAATCAAATTTAAGTGTTTTCATGCTGCTTACCTTTGGCTGCAAAAGTAAATGCTCCCATGCATGAATCAAACTCTCCACAATTCCTTCTCCAAATAAACCTGCATCGACAGTTTCTGTTACAACTAGGGACACTCTATAGAATGATTTTTTAAAGATATATGTAAGTAAAATATCATGCTATTTATGTAAAAGATGTCAAAGCTGAGAGAAGGAAGAATATATTATAGACACAGTACAAATATTAAATTTTCTCATACATTTCATGTTTAACATCTACCCTTGCTCCTACTACTAAGTCACTTCAGTCGTGTCCGACTCTGTGCCACCCCATAGACGGCAGCCCACCAGGCTCCCCCGTCCCTGGGATTCTCCAGGCAAGAACGCTGGAGTGAGTTGCCATTTCCTTCTCCAACGCATGAAAGTGAAAAGTGAAAGTGAAGTCGCTCAGTCGTGTCCGACTCCTAGCGACCCCATGGACTGCAGCCTTCCAGGCTCCTCCGTCCATGGGATTTTCCAGGCAAGAGTACTGGAGTGGGGTGCCATTGCCTTCTCTGAACATCTACCCTTGAATCCTAAGGAACTCTAATGTTCCTCTAAAGCTCCTCTGTTTTCCACTGACAGCTTCCTGGCTGGGAAGGTCACAGACAACCTTCACTTGACTTGCTGCCTCCTGGGTTATTCCTTCATTGCCTAAACCCTAAGGATTGGTTCATATCCATTACTTTTACCAGTCCCCCTCCTTAACCCTGAGTAACTGGACATCTATCCCCAATATTCTGTAAAAATACTTTCTACCATCAATGACTCCCTACAGACAACAGGCAGTGCAGTGAGAAAGCTTACCTCCCAAATCCTTCCTCCACTTCCATTATCCATGTGTATCTCTTATATGTTCATAGCCCCTTTCCTGTCACTGCTCGTGCTTTACCCACACCTGGACTTTTCACCAAAGCCTAACCCACAGAGTTCGGGTCTCTGTCCATTCTTTCTAGAAAATCTCACTCAAAAACACACCCCCAAAAAAATCTCTCCCTTCATCGAACTTCTTTAGTACTCATTGCCAGTATCATTCATTTCTACAGTTACAAGAAAAAGGTATTTTCAAGAATAATCCTTATCTTCCTATCTTGACTACAGCTGCCTTGATAACAGAAAGCAACTTGAGTATCTTCTACTGTGCCCGTGGGCTTCCCAGGTGGCACTGGTGGTTAAGAACCACTTGCCAATGCAGGTTAGACGTAAGACACGTGGGTTCAATCCCTGGGTCGGGAAGATCCCCTGGAGAAGGGAATGGCAACCCATTCCAGTATTCTTGCCTGGAGAACCCCATGGACAGAGGAGTCTGGCGGGCTGTGGTCCATGGGACCACGACTTCAGTTGGACACGACTGAAGCACAGTATGGCACTGTGCCTAAACCCAGGAGTGTATACACATACACAAGATTTTCAGTATTTATGACTGCATATATTTAGAATGCAAAAGGCATCTCAAATCATCTGATATCTACAAGTCTCTAGATTTGCCCAAGGTAAAAATAAATCATTATTATTATTATTGGGCTTCACTGGTGGCTCAGCAGTAAAGAATCCGCCTGCAATGCAGGAGACATGAGTTCAATCACTGGGTCAGCAGAGTCTCTGGAGAAGGAAATGGCAACCCACTCCAGTATTCTTGCCTGGAGAATGCCATGGACAGAGGAGTCTGATGGGCTGTGGTCCATGGGGCCATGACTTCAGCTGGACATGACTGAAGCACAGTATGGCGCTGTGCCTGCTGCTGCCAAGTCGCTTCAGTCGTGTCTGACCCTGTGTGACGCCATAGACAGCAGCCCACCAGGCTTCCCTGTCCCTGGGATTCTCTATTTTATACACATACACAACATTTTCAGTTTTTATGACTGCATATATTTAGAATGCAAAAGGCATCTCAAATCATCTGATATCTTCAAGTCTCTAGATTTGCTCAAGATAAAAATAAATCATTATTAATTATTATTATTGGGCTTCACTGGTGGCTCAGCAGTAAAGAATCTGCCTGCAGTGCAGGAGACATGAGTTCGATCTGGGTCGGCAAAGCCTCTGGAAAAGGAAATGGCAACCCGCTCCAGTATTTTTGCCTAAGAAACCCCAAGGAGAGAGGACCCTGGCAGGCTACAGTCCACAGGGTTGCAAAGAGTTGGGCATGACTTAGTGCCTAAACAACAACAAATTATTATTGTTATTATAAACCATATCTCTTCATTCAAAGCCAATACATCCTTTCTATAATACTATGTGTGAGAAAAAAGTGGATTAAGGTAATGTAACTTTGATTCATACTATGTACTGAATTGGGTACCAACCAAAAGTCACATTGAAGCTCTAACCCCCAGTATGACTATATTTGGAGATAGATCTTTACGAGGTTAATTAAGGCTCAATGAGGTCATAAGAGTGAAGTCCTAATCCGATGGGACCTGTGTCCTAATAAAAGTGGAGGTGATCACAGCAGTGATCTCTCTCTCCTCACGGCCACAGAGGAAAGGCCACGTAAGGACAGAGCAGGATGGCCATCTGCAAAGCCAGGAAGAGAGCTCCTGCCATAAACCAAATTTGCCAGCACCCACGATCATGGACTTCCAGCCTCCAGAGCTGTGAGAAGATAAACGTTTGTAGTTCCAGCCACCTAGGCTGTGGTATTCTGTTAACGGCAGCCTGATCAGTCTAGGACAATTGAGGACGCTGATTCTATAAAATGCGTTTAATATCTGCCTAAACAATCCAACAGGACTTCATGAAAACAAATAGAGACAACTGAAAAGCACAACTATCATGTAAATTTAAATATTCTTATACATATATGGAAGAAGACTTTTCAAAATCAGAGTCCCATGTATGACACAGTACAAACAAGCCCTGTTTCAACGTGAACTGAATTTCAGTAAGATGAAAAGAGAGACGACCCAGGGGAGGTAGTAACGCAAGTGCTGCACAGAGAAAACTGTATCTAAGAATGATAGTTGGTTGGACCAGACCAGATTTTTAAATCCCCTCTAGCTCTAAAATTCCATCCCCTTGTGATATGGATCAAAACGAAATAACACTAAAAAGCTGAGACTTCTGACATAATAGTCAAAGCATTTGAAGAGGGGAAGTCAAAATACGTCGACAGCTGATGCTTACAAAGTTTTCATTTTAGCCAAGAATATTAACACCAAATGTGATTAAGTCCATCAAGCTTAATCTACTCTTGCATTACGTTTACAATTTTTAAACAGCTATGGACCGCATAGGAGGTATGATCCATTTTCACAAATGAAATACTAGAATGAACAAAGATAAAGCAACTTGCTACAGCTGAAGTTTATTGATTGAATCCCTTGCTGCATATTTTTCTCAAAATCTTTAAATCTTCTTTGTCAAGAATATGACCTTATTATGAAAACCCATCTTATGCTGAACTATCCTATATCTGTACCTTCACAATATAAAGGTTTCAGCATTTCTATTTGGACTAGAAGCTAGAAATGTGAATATCTTAATTCTTAAGAAATAAAATAGTGGATTATAAATAGTAAAATTAGTGCATGGCGTTAATACCTTTCAGGAATGTGTTTTGGAATTTTTATGTCAAGCGACTTCATGTGCAAGAGTTTGATCCCTTCTTCCATCTCATTTGCTGCCACTACATCACAGGCCAGTTCATACATGGTCTTGGATAACTCACAGGCGTACACAGAATGTGCTCCAGCTTTCCTGGCAAACATGCTACAAGGGGAAAAAGTGTTCCATCAAAAAAATAATCTACTGTTTTCAAATTTCAGTGAAATTATGAAACATGGAGTTTCCCTTTTATTCTTCACAACCATTATTCACTCTGCATTTGAAAAAAATGAACTAATATTCTCACCAAGAAACAAATCAGACAATAAACCATAACATCCACCTTATTAAGACAACTGTCATGCAGAATGCTAATTAGACTTTTAAAAACTAGACTCAACCAGAATGTTAATGTAAAACCTACTCGTAAAAGCATTATGCAAAATTTCAATAACTCCACATGTTTCTTGGTGGCTATGTCAAGTTCTTAATAAAGTAAAAGTTATAGCGAAAATGACAATAATAATAGTTGCATGAATAATCATAACAAGATTATGAGAAATAAATTAATCTCTATTATTAAATTTCACTGTCAAAATTTTCCACGTGATAAAATCTTTAATTTACATTAGTATACATCTATATGTAATTAAAACACAATTCCAACAAACCTTAGTATTCCAGTTCCTGCTCCAATATCCAAAACACTTTTGGAGCCCGAACACACTGCCTTTTGGATTGCTGCGTTATAAATCGTATTCCTTTTGGTGTCATTAAGCATGATAAAGTGCCAGCGTTCCACCAACCAGTTTGCAACACGATAAAAATTCTCCTTTGCATCATTGAAATCAGGGTTTAGCTTCACTGCTTTATGAAAATACCCAGCTGCTTCATCTCTAAAGCCCATTCTAGAATGAGAAATGACAAATGAAACATTCAACTATACACTATCAATGCCTTGGTTCATGTCACTCATCTAGCCTGAGAACCCCTCTCCAGCACCCCAAATCCTACCCAACGCAAGTGTCGTCTCCTTGGGAAGCCTTCAGTGAGGACTGAGAGTCTCATTTACTTCTTTCCTTTCTGAATCCCTATTATATTTATGCATTCCAGGACACTAACAAGGACCTGACTATGAAATACTGCTTTACTGTCGTGTAGTAGAAGCTCTCCTGGTCATCTTCCATTTAAACAACTTTCTAGAACACCAGGATTCTAAAAATCACTTCCACTGTAAAAGATACTAATGCTTAAGGTTAGCAGGTGCCTCTCTACAGTGCTTTCAACTGAGCAGAATGGTCATCAAGAGTTAGCCATATTTGCAGCCAGACCAATTTACACTTGTTACTAAAATTATATATTTTGTTGTACTTGTTACTAAAATTATATATTTTAATTAAAAATAACAGAAACCAAGTGAATATGACTGCAAAGAGAGTCACTGTGTCTGAAGGAAAAAAAATCAAAGGTGAGTTACCCAAAAATTACTACTGAATTATATGTGAGCAAATCAACAATAAAAGATGGAAGGAAAAAACTATCAAACCAAAAAAAAAACTATCAAACCACCGTACTTCTTAAACCATCCAAAAACTCCCTCTCTTTGTAAAATAGCTCCCCACCTGTAGACCAACACACTGCACAGAGTTAGCTGCTGTGTAGCTCCCACAACGGATTTCAGAGTGGCCCGTACTCTCCTCAACAAGTGAGTTACCTGACCACGTGCTTGGATTTACGGCAAACTGCTATTCAAATTTCTAAATGTTTACTCACAATTTCTATTTCTATACCTCTCTGTTCAGTTCAGTCGCTCAGCTGTGTCTGACTCTTTGCGACCCCATGAACCACAGCACGCCAGGCGTCCCTGTCCATCACCAACTCCTGGAGTCCACCCAAACCCATGTCCATTGAGTCGGTGATGCCATCCAACCATCTCATCCTCTGTCATCCCCTTCTCCTCCTGCCCGCAATCTTTCCCAGCATCAGGGTCTTTTCAAATAAGTCACCTCTCCTCATCAGGTGGCCAAAGTACTAGTTTCCGCTTCAACATCAGTCCTTCCAGTGAACACCCAGGACTGATCTCCTTTAGGATGGACTGGTTGGATCTCCTTGCAGTCCAAGGGACTCTACAAGAGTCTTCTCCAACACCACAGTTCAAAAGCATCAACTCTTCAGCACTCAGCTTTCTTTATGGTCCAACTCTCACATCCATACATGACCACTGGAAAAACCATAGCCTTGACTAGACGGACCTTTGTTGACAAAGTAATGTCTCTGCTTTTTAATATGCTGTCTAGGTTGGTCATAACTTTCCTTCCAAGGAGCAAGCGTCTTTTAATTTCATGGCTGCAATCACCATCTGCAGTGATTTTGGAGCTCAAAAAAATAAAGTCTGACACTGTTTCCACTGTTTCCCCATCTATTTGCCATGAAGTGATGGGACGGGATGCCATGATCTTAGTTTTCTGAATGTTGAGCTGACTGGTAATTTATGCATCACACTAGTGTGTGGTCCACATGATGAAGAGAACTGAGTTAGTAGAACCCTTTCATACTCATACTTCTTTGCAAGCACCTCTAAGCGTTCCACCAATTTTAAAGAAACGGAATCAGACTATTCATTTTGGGTATAGTATAAGCAAAAAAACCATTCTAGAACCCAAACAGTGAATTGCACTCTTACGAAAGGAAATGGCAAGTTTCCAGGAAGTTCTGGAGAACAGGTTTATAAGAAGCTTCCCCAGCAAGGGACCACAGTGACTTCTCTGCCACCCTGGGAATCAGGCTATGTCCTCTCCAACAAGGTCTATATATCTCAGCCCAGAGAAAGGAACTCTTTCATGGATACCTGATCTCAGCCCCAAGGGCAGCAGCTATTACTCAGTATATGATGTAAAATTATTATATACTGTATCTACTACTCCTATACGCTTTTGAGTTCTCTTTACTTCTCACTAGCCAACTCTCTAGTCTGATCCCTTTAAAGTTAATCATTCTTTGGAGTAAACTTTCCCTGCTCAAATTACTGTACTACACATTTATCCAATCCAGACGGATCCAGAGTAGTTCTGAACTTGTAATACTGAAACCACTGCATACCTGAAGAGATGCTCCCCCATACTGTTGCAAATCACTTCATCATCAGGAAACAGTTCCAAGGCCTGCTCATAGCAGCCAAGTAGGTCTTGTGTTCGACTGAGAGCATCAAGTTCTTCAGCCCACCTGAAGAGCGTATACTGAAAAGTTTCCTTCACAAAAGAGAAGATAAATTAGTCAACAACATAAATGATGAAAGAATATTCAACATGGGTTGAAGAGTCCACAGAAAATAAAACTTAATGACAACTGAAAATCGCCTTAAGTCTTATTTGGCTTTAATAGACCCTGTTTGCTGAATAAACAAATGCATAAATGAGTAAATTTTATCACCAACATGGTAGTTAAAGGCAAAATTAAGACAGTTTGACCACTCTCCAAACTCTCCGTACTTGGCCTCCTCATCACATTCTCCACTGACCCCTTTCTTTGCGGATTCCTGTGTTTAGGAGTAAGGCCTTGACCCTCTGTTTTTCTCATTCATCCCCAAGGCATCACCTACATGTTGATGGATGCCACATCTACATCTCAAATCAAGACCCTCTCTTCTGAACCTCAGGCCCACAGATACCGCTCCCTAGTGGTCATCTCAACCAGGGGCTGCAGCCCTACCCAATCTCAAACTCAGCTCAACCCAAACATTTCCTGACCAGTGCACAGAGAAGAGCACTGAACATCAATCCTGTTCCTATACCGACAGAGGCCTCCCAGAGAGAAATTCAACATACGATCTTGAAAAAAATTCAAAATGTTCTAAACTGAACCCATAACATTCTTCTCACAAAGGTTAAGGTACCACCCAACCTCAGACCATGAAGTCACCTTATAATGCTACCTTAACTCCAAAACAATTAATTTCAAACCCAGCCAATTGTCTCTCATTATCTTTAAATCTGTCGCCACCTCTCCCCCCACTGTGGGGGCCTTTCACTCATACTTCATGCCCCTTTGCACCCAATACAATGTGGGCCTTGTGACCACTTGCGAAACAACAGCAATCGCCTTCCCACAGACACCCTCACTCCAGTCGCATCTCCCTCCCAACATTCTCCACGCTGCAACCCAGTGTAGACAGAGAAGCCTGCAGTCATTTCAGCTTTATCACTGACAACATTTATATCATCTTCACATATTTTCTACAGGAGAGTTAAACCTGAAACAGAATTTTAATGGAATTCACTAGAGAGACGAGGATAGGATGACGACTCTAGGGTGTGGGAGAAAAAAAAAAACAACAGATTATACTAAACGGATTAGGGAATTTATAGGTAAGGAGCTTGGTGTGGCTGAAGTGTGAGGATGGGAAGTAGAAGGAAATAAGACTAAAGAAATAGATCTTTCACAGAGGCCCATGAAAAGAAATATGGGGCTTTGTTTTGCAGAAAACAGAGCTAGTTACTTAACCCTACTGAACATCAGGAATTGAAATACAAACTTTATATATATTTTTAATACACACTGTCCCTGTTTTAAAAGAGGAAACTAAGGAACAAAGAACTGAGGAAAAAGCACTTGGATGGATCCATTATTTTACATCTGCCTACCTAGAAGAACAAACTCAATCTCAAGGTAACATTTTCTCCTCCTTGAGGCTAGCTGGTCCTGAAATTTACACTAAGTTTTTGTGAACTATAAATGTCTATATAAAATTGACATCTATTGGGAATAAGTTGGGGATTCTAGGATCCTATCCAAAATATCAACAGTCTTGAGGTTGAGAAACCTTGCATGAAATAAAGCGAAGTAGCATCAGGTTGAAAACTGAATGCAAAATTAAGCTAAATCATTTTTTTAAATTTTTCTAAAATAACCTGGGGGAGGAAAAAAAAAAGTACAGAACTTCAACAGAGTAATTCTCACAAATAATCTAATAATTGAAACTTAAAAGAATGCATCACCACATGATTACTTCAGGCTAATTCCAAATTTAATTCAGCATTCTCTCCACCCAACAGTAGAGAGGAGAGACAAGTGCAAATGCCCTGGGGCAGGAACTTGCTAGAATTAGATACAGGAGATGACTGAAGATCACTGAAGGCCTAGTGTGCAATACAACCTTTGGAATTTGAATGAAGTGAAAGTTTTGTAATAGAGGAATGACACCATCCGGCTTTTGTTATGAAAAGCTCACGTTGGCTGTGTTGCAGAAGACAGTCTCGTTTTCCGAGCCAAAGCGCACTGCAAAAGTCAACAGATGATTGAGGCTTGAATCAGGGTAGTAAAAAAGGTGGTGAAAAGAAATACGATTCTGGATGTAAATTTCGAGGGTCAGCAAACAATATTTTCTAATAGGCTGGTTGTGGTTGCGAATAAAAGAGTCAACGGTGAACCGCAAACAATAATAACCACCACCAGGCACTTAAGAGTCCACACTCCCTCCTCCAACTACCTACGTATTCATTTACTTATACAAGAACAGAGGATCGACCTGCGAGAGAAGGGCCCTCCTCACCTTTACATCGTCTTTCAGCTCGGGCGCCAGGCTGAGCACGAGGAGATAGTGGGCATAGGCGGTGCCGAAGTCCTGGGAACCCAGGCAATGCTCTGCGCTCTGCAAGGACCGCGACACCAGCTCGTCCCGCCCAGGTGCCCCGGCGCCATTCCCGGCGCTCCGGCGGGGCCTGGGCCGCGAGTTCGGCATGGCAGAGTCACCGACCGAAACCTGCGCCAGTAACACCAAAGGGAAGATGCTCTGGTAAACGGAAGGAGCAAACAGTCTCGGTGACACCACTTCCACGTAACTAACCGGAGCGCCAGAACCTGCGCAGGTAACCTATTCCATGGCCACCGCAAGCTCGCCCACCTTCGCCAGGCAGAAGCCCAGGAGGGCCGGGTCCCATTGGCTGGCGGCGCACGCTGCGCGAACGTCAGCACGCCCGACGTGAGCACGTCGTCCCCCTCCCCCGTTTAGGCGATAAGGCGCGAGGCGTCCACCGCGCGTGCGCATAGGGGACCTTCGTTAATAACTTCTTTCTTGTTCCGGCGTCTGACGAGAAACAATAATAGCTTTCTCCTTCTTTCCTGACTTCAGGAGTGTGTGACTTCAGATGGGACGCCTAAACTCGGCCGACCCAACCAAGCCGAAGCTGCACCCTCCCGCGAGGGAGGTGATACGTATGAGGAGAGACGGTCAGGCGTTTATGGTGATGTGTAAGACCTTTGAGTCGTAATCACCACATCTCGAAGTGGCGAAAGTGAAAAGAACTCGGAAATAGCAAAAGCACCCCAAATGGGGTAGAAGAAATGCTTTCACCGACGTTTTTAAAATCATCCTCACAGAACTTTGTGAAGTGTACCTCTTTATTATTCTCATCTTACAGACTGGGAGGGATATCCTGAGACGGTACTTGCCCAAGAAAATCACACACAGGCAGGGCTCAAATTCGAGTCCCTGGCTTCCTGTTCAGTTTTCTCTAAAACGAACTTAGGATTTATCTCAACTCTTCGGGGTTATCACTACTGTATACTGGGTACGTTATTACATTTTAGAAGTTTTTCTGCATTCAAGTGTGGACCCTAAGGGGTAAATTCAGAACTTTTAAACCCGAGAGGGTCAGTTCACTTCAGTTCATTTGCTCAGTCGTGTCCGACTCTGCGACCCCATGGACTATATAGCAAATGTATGTTTAAATAGGCCAGAAAGCAGGCTGTTCTGGTTAGCACAAAGTTTAAGTTAAATCATGTATAAGCAAGAATGACTTCCCCATACCTCAGTATGTGAGAATTTCTTCCTTCATCACTTCATGCAACTGAAATGCTAAGGGCTCTTTTGTCCCAATAAGATGTAGTAGAAGATGGAAAGACTACTTAACTGAAAAAAAAAAGTACATTCTAGTCCAAGCTTGGTCCTTCATGGCCCATTCAAGAACCATTCCTTAAGAGTATTTGAAAAAAGACCTAACAAAGCTGCTTCTACTTTGGACACAAGATGGACTGGACTATCAAATGAGATGGTTTATGTATCAGCATTATGTATATAATATACATTTAATGCTATGCATTATTACTCATATAGACTCTTTTAAAACATAGCTGGGTTATTAAAAATTAGATCACTAACACCTTTAAGCATTTGATCAGAAGTCTAGACAACTCATATCTTTTAAGAGACCATTCTAATAGACTACTGGGACCGTGCTCTAGAGCCTGTGCTCTGCAACAGGAGAAGCCATCACGATGAGAAGCCCTTGCACCACCACTACAGAGTAACCCCCACTCACCACAACTAGAGAAAGCCCACTTGCAGCAACAAAGACCCAGCCCGGCCTAAAAATTAATTTTAAAAAAGAGCACTTGAAGCTTAAAAATGATTGCTAAAACTAAGCAAAGTGTCACAGGAAAAAAAAAAAAAAAAGTCAAATGTAATTGGCTGGACTCTCTCTCCAGAAAGCAGAGGGAGACCTCCTAATCGTTCTCTCCAGAGATTTTGGTTTGGGGGAGTCACTTTAGACTTTATCATTCTGTCACCTCTGTGAGTCCCTGCTTCTGCTGAATCACGCAGTACTTCATTTTACAGATGATCTTGTACCTCAGGGTATGCTTTCCCATTCCACAGGGCAAGGTTTCTTTTCTCTTGTTTTGCCTTGTTTTGGTTTTTTGGTCTGTTTGGTTTGTTAAAATAACCAAACTACTTAAAACATTTAGACCACATGAAACCCAAAGTGGACATGTTATTACCAAGTCAATATAGGCTGAGATGGAGGGAAAACTTGACAGGAAGTGAGACAGGGCAGAAAAGAAAAGAAGCCAACTTCATTTGTTTCGTCATCTCTAGTATCAACCTGTGGGCAGTGACTACTGCTAAAAAAAAAATGCTAAGGATGCTTCCTGTCCTTTCTGAAAAACTTAAGATAACTTTGTGAGCTACTAAGTCTAACTTAAACTGAATGTTCTAGATAGAGAAATCACAGGTTATTTGCATTTCTTTGTGGTTTAACTTAGACACTCTCTTAGACACTAGGGAAAGTCACTTGAAAAAAAATGGAACTGACACAAGTAGCATGGGACATTTGCTCACCACAAGAAACTGAGATAGAAAACATATTTTAAGTACTATTTTTTCTTCCTTTATTACCTCATTCATGAGACTTAGAATTCCTCAAGACTATATATGTTTATTGAAGGCTAATTATATTTATTGACATTACTTTTCAGTTGTTTTGAAAGAACTGAAAGAACTATGTTTGATCACAAAGAACCCTGAAGTATGATGCGAAGCAGATGCACAATGTACATTTTACTTCTTGGTCCTTAGTCAAAGGTTTCTTTGAAAATATTGAAAGCATCATTCCTTTGTTCGCAATAGCCTTCCTCCTCTCCAACCAAAACTGTAATCTTTAACGACTCTTAAGAGTCTGATTCCTTCATTTATATGTTCTTTTTTTCACCCTCTCTTAAGGTTCTAAGAAAAACCTCACTGATGGGGAAAACCACTGCTGACTCAGAAGCAGGTTTAATTGTGGTTATCTTTCACTGTGTTCTAGGCAGCTTGTCAACAAACCACATATGCCAAACAAGGAAGCAAAACCAACTGAAGGGGTCTCAGCTTTCCAGTGTGCAAAAGTTGAAGGTTAACAGGGGAAGAAAGCTTACAGGAACTTCATTAACAAGGGATTAAACAGTTTACTGGACACAAGGTATCTTGGGTTTATATCTTCAAAGGAGACTCGTATGTTTTTCTCGCGATCTTGTATGTTCTATGGTTTGGAGTCCTGTTCTCAGCTCTGCGCATTTTAGGGTCATTTTGGCAGCTTTTAAACAATATCCGCACCTGGGCCTCATTTCCAAAGATGCTGATTTAATTGGCCTGGAGTGGAGTCTGGGAATGAGTCTTTTTAAGAGCTCCCTGGAGACGCTAATGTGCATACCAGGAATGCAGGGTGTGGGGCAGGTTGTTTTCTTTTTTTTAATTGGAGTATAATTGCTTTACAATGTTGTGTTAGTTTCTGCTGTACACCGAAGTGAATCAACTATATATATATATATACACATACACATATATCCACTCCCTCTTGAACCTCCCTCCCAATCACCCCCATCCCACGCCTCTGAGACAGGGCACCTAACTGAGCTCCTTGTGCTGTGCACTGGCTTCCCGCAAGCTATCTGTTTTACATATGGTAGTGTATAGATCGGAGAAGGCAATGGCACCCCACTCCAGTACTCTTGCCTGGAAAATCCCATGGACGGAGGAGCCTGGTGGGCTACAGTCCACAGGGTCGCAAAGAGTCAGACACGACTGAGCGACTTCACTTTCACTTTTTACTTTCATCCATTGGAGAAGGAAATGGAAACCCACTGCAGTGTTCTTGCCTGAAGAATCCCAGGGACGGCGGAGCCTGGTGGGCTGCCGTCTATAGGATTGCACAGAGTCGGACACGACTGAAGCGACTTAGCGGCGGCAGCAGCAGCAGTGTATAGATGTCAGTCTTAGTCTCCCAGTTCATCTCACTCTCCCGTTCCTTGGGGAAGGCTTCTATAGGGTTGCTGGTGTGTTTGAAGTACGTAGTGTAGGCAGTATAGGCATAAAGGCAGTTTGGGGAGTGGGAATATAATTTGTTTATGGCTTAACAAGAATTGTGAAGAGCCAACTAAATTCTTTGGAGTTGAAGTGATTGTTGTATGATGAAAAATAAAATGTTCATCATATTGAATTATTTGTTGGAGAGAAAATTTTATAATTGAATCAACAAAACACTACAGCCATAGTACAACTGCTTGGCTATTAAAATTTGCATTAATGGATTTTTCACTAAACATTCCCAGTTTCTTCCATTTTTAAAAAAGCTTTTACTGTAATTAGGATTCTTGTTGCTGTTGTTTTACATAACCCTTTCTAATTGTTCCCTGTACATTTCAAAATCTAGAATTCAAAGTTAGATGTAAAACTAACAGCGGCAAAACCAATGCTGACTTGAAAATCTGAGTGTACAGGGGCCTATGGTAGTGTGACAACAGTGTTCACAGGCAATGAAAGAGAAAATCCAAGTAGCAACCGTGCTTGGTTCTGGAGAACCTGCCTGAGTCTCCTGCTGGAAATACCAACCAAAATGTTGGTGCCAGAGATGGATTCCAAGTAATCTGAATAGAGCATGTCCTGACAAAGCATTCAGAAAAATGCTAAAAATCCACTTAGAGGAAAAAATCTAAACCTGGGAGTCACCTCAACTCTTTGCACTCCTCTCCCTGTTCCCCATCAATCATGACTAGTCCAGGTCCCAGCAGGAGCAAACTCAGAGGGCTTATCAATTAAAGAGAGTTTAATTAAAGGACTGCTGACAGAGGTCAGGGAGGTTCAGGGAATCAGCAAAGCTTGTGAGGTGTCCAGACACCAGCAACACCTGGAAGCTACTACCATCCTTTGTCCTGAAGAAGCAGAAGGAGAGGACTGCATTACCAGAACCCAGAAACAGTTGTAAGTATGGAAGAGAGGCCCCCTAACTGGAAGTATCGCCGCCGGCAGAGGAGAGAATTCTCTGACCTTTTTCTCCCCCTACCTACCAGTCTCTCAGTGATGGCTCCTACTAGCAGAACCCAATTCAAAGCGAGCTAGTATAGAATCTTAGATGACACAGTCCAGAGAGTCAGTCACCCTCCAGGGCACAGAGCAGGACAAAGAAAGGTAGGAAATGGTTCTGTAGCAAATGGAGGATAATCAGTGAAATCACCAAGTTTTACCTCTTGACTTCCTAAATTTAAAAAAAAACCTTCCCCCTCCTCTGATTGCTTGCTGCCCCTGCCTGCATTCATCTTTTTCATCTTTCCCCTTGTCTGTTACAATGGCCTCTCCTCCCCCAGGCTTCAGTCATGCACCTCTTAAATTCATCCTTCATCTTCATTGCTGTAACTGAAATTATCTAAAAAGCAAATTTCACAATTCATTGGCTCCCCAACACCTAGAGCTGTGTGTTATAAACTTCTTAAGAAAATAAGTTGTGTGGAGAATAATTCTAAATCCTAATCAAAGGTTTCCCTCAGGAGAGGAAAGGCAAGAGTCATGTTGAGTGTGTAACTTTCCACACTGAGATTGTACTAGATTGTACTAAGTGTGGATTGTACATTCCACACTCAGAATGTACTATTTGAGAATGCATTAAAGATCTGGGGTTCTTTAGTAGCTAAAAGGCCCAAGAATGTCTACTTATTGTGTCCTCCCTGAGCAAAATAAAATAGTTGACCCAATTAGAGTTTAGACCTGTGGAAGTAAATGAGTTGATAAGGGCACAGTTTTGACTTCTTTTTGTAGCAACCTTGGAGAAGAAAATGGAAACCCACTCAAGTATTCTTGCCTGGAGAATGCCATGGACAGAAGAGCCTGGGAGGCTACAGTCCATGGGGTCACAAAGAGTTGAACACGACTGAGTGACTTCTCTTCACTTCTTCTAGAGCCGGGGAGCTGCAACCGCTGACTGAACGAGAGAAGGCACCACAATGAAAAGCCCGTGCACTGCAGCTAGAGAGTAGCCTCCACTCACCACAACTAGAGAAAAGCCCATGCCGCAAGAAGGCCCAGAGCAGCCAAAAGAAAAGGCCAACCTCAGGTCCCAGGCTAGGCTTTCTGGTGTTGGCTTTTTACACCTTTTACATCAAAGGGCTCTCTGTAAGGAGATGTTTTAGCTCAGTGATTGTCAGGGCACGTGACAGGAGGCTGCTGTCTGAATCTGAATCCTAGCCCTGCCATTTGCCACTGAGGCATCTTGAACAAGTTAAGTTACTTAACTTCTAGACCTGAATTTCCTTATGCATAAGATGAGGATCATATGGTACCTATCTCTTAGCTTTGTTGTAACGATTGTAGCAGTAGCTTTGGTGTAGTAGTAGTACTGTTAGTCTCTAAGTCAGGCCTGACTCTTTGTGACCCCACGGACTGTAGCCCACCAGGCTCCTCTGTCCATGGAATTCTCTAGGCAAGAATACTGGAGTGGATAGCCATTCCCTTGTCCAGGGGAATCTTCCTGACTCAGGGGTCGAACCCGAGTCTCCCCATCACGGGCAGATTCTTTACTCTCTGAGCCACCAGGGAAGCCCACGGTTATAGTACCCAGATCATGTTAAGCCCTCAGTCAGAGTTACTTGTTCTTACTCTAGCTTCCTCTGGAGGGGAACTCATGATTCTCAGAGGAGCGAGGCTCCCACCCAAGAGGAGCTGTAGCGCCTGCCAGTTACCTGAGTCTTACTTGGACCTGGAGACCTATAACGGGGGTGGGGGGTGGGGGGAGAAGGGAAAGGAGACAGGAAGTCTTTCCTCCTCTTCCTACTGCCTCCCAAATAAACTGACATCTGCCTTAAGAGCTGTAAGTTCTTAACTCAGTTTTCTCCCATGATTGAGTTAAGGAAAGGAAGCAAATACAGTGTTTTTCTTGGTGCAATATAAAGGATAGATCTTAAATTGTGGTGACAAACCCACAGGTTTTTTGAACTTGGTGGAAAGTAATGATCACAGAAGATTCCAGTGACGTAGTCTTTGTGCAAGGTACTCACTGGATATGAACCAGATTATTACAGGCTCTGGGGAAACAGTAACTCATCTTGTGATCTGTCTTCAGAGCAGTTGGCTTAAACTATTCAGGACTCATGCTTTCCAAGCCAAAGATACCCTCTCCATCCCCCTTACGTGTAAGATTTTGATCAATACCCAATACCTTTAGGTCAGGGAACTATTTTGCATATGATGGGATAATGGTTAGGAGGCTTCCCATGTGGTGCTAGTGGTAAAGACTCTGCCTGCCAATGCAGGAGACTCAAGAGACTCGACTTCCGTCCCTGGGTCAGGAAGATTGCCTGAAGGGAATGGCAGTCCACTCCAGTATTCTTGCCTGTAAAATCCCATGGACAGAGCAGTCATAAAGAGTCAGACACGACTTAGCAACTGAGCAGAGCAGCAGAGGGATAAAGCTTAACTGAGCTGGTCCCATTGAAATAGACGTCAGAACCAAAGCTATGACGCCCAGTTGGCCTTCCATGCCCTCTTCCAAAGCCTGAGGGGCTTTGTTGAGCCCAGTTTGAAGCCACTCCCCTATAAGATTAAGTCTAAGCTCCTTAAGTAAGCCCAGGCTACATGATTTGGCTCCCGATTAACCCCTCTAGCCTCAGTCTCCAACATTTCCTGCTTCACTGTCCTCATTCACATTTTTGCTAAGGTAGTTCTCCCTGCCTTTATATAATGTGTTCCATCTTAGTATGCTCTGCTCACTCCATATCATCTTTACTTAGTTCAAAATTCCCCACTTCTCCAAATTGCTAATTCAGGCAAAGTATTCTTTCTCTGATTTCTCATAGTCACCTATCCATAACTCCATTTTAGCACATTTGGTTTTGATTTTAGTCACTGCTACTGCTGCTACTAAGTCACCTCAGTCGTGTCCGACTCTGTGTGACCCCATAGACGGCAGCCCACCAGGCTCCCCCGCCCCTGGGATTCTCTAGGCAAGAACACTGGAGTGGGTTGCCATTTCCTTCTCCAATGCATGAAAGTGAAAAGTGAAAGTGAAGATGCTCAGTCATATCCGACTTTTAGCGACCCCATGGACTGCAGCGTTCCAGGCTCCTCCGTCCATGAGGTTTTCCAGGCAAAAGTACTGGAGTGGTGCCATTGCCCTCTTGTGTCCAATTCTTCTGCAACCCCATGGACTGTAGCCTTCCAGGCTCCTCTGTCCATGGGATTTTCCAGGCAAGAATACTGGAGTGGGTTGCCATTCCCTTCACCAGGAGCTCTTCCCAATCTCCTGCATCTTCTGCATTGGCAGCCAGATTCTTTACCACTGAGCCACCAGGGAAGCCCCAGTTGTATAAATGAAGTAATGTGTTTATCCTCTTGACTAGAAAGTGAGTTCCTGGGACTCAGGAAGTATGCCTTATTCATTCTTTATCTGAAGCATTCTGAATAACAGGTAGAATTAATGAAGTCATTAAATGTCTGATGGGGACTATCCTGGTGGCCCAGTGGCTAAGACTGCACTTCCAATGAGTTGCCATGACCAGCTGCTACTGCTAAGTTGCTTCAGTCATGTCTGACTCTGTGCAACCCCATAGACGGCAGCCCACCAGGCTCTGCCATCCCTGGGATTCTCCAGGCAAGAACACTGGAGTGGGTTGCCATTTCCTTCTCCAATGCATGAAAGTGAAAAATGAAAGTGAAGTCGCTCAGTCGTGTCTGACTCTTAGCGACCCCATGGACTGCAGCCTACCAGGTTCCTCCATCCATGGGATTTTCCAGGCAAGAGTACTGGAGTGGGGTGCCATTGACAAAACTGGAATGGCTTCAGTGCAGAAACCAAGGGGTTTCCAATGCCCATAGATAAAGATTTGCCCAAGCAAATTCTAGAGGACATGTACATAATTTCAAGAAGTGAGCTCCAAATGCAAGAGAGTTTGGGTCCCGTTAATGTGCACCTTAAAAACAGAAGTTTCATAAACATTCTTGAAAAACATCTGCTTCTCTTTTCCAGGTACTTGCAACCTCAAATAAAGCAGCGCAGAAACACAGCACAGGAAGAGCTGGCAGGCAGCTGAGTTTTCTCTGAAAAGATACCTGGACCAGAAAGTGTTGGTTCTACCCTATCTGCCAGATACTCACCTAAATCCAGTTAGGGTAGCAGCATACAGAATAAATAGAACCTGAGGAAGATGAATAAATTATGTTTTCTCAGTATATTGTAATTCACCTTTATAATGAGAAATTTTTGTGACTCACTGAAAGTGGGAGTTGGACAGTTAGAATTTTTTTTCCTAGCCACACTGGGTCTTTATTGCTATGTGGACTTTATCTAGTTTCAGTGAATGGGAGCTACTCTTCCTTGTGGTGTGAGGGCTTCTCATTGTGATGATTTCTCTTGTTGCAGAGCACAGGTTCTAGACCTTGAGCTCAAGGGTCATGGTGCATGGGCTTTTGACCATGGTGAGTGGGATCTTCCCAGACCGGGGATTAAACCTGTGTCCCCTGCATTAGCAGGTGGATTCTTAACCACTGGATCACCAGGGAAGTCCAGAAAGTTAGGATTTATTGATGTTTCTCAGGGGTGTATGTATTGAATGCATTCTATATTGTAGGGACTGTTTTAAATAATTTAATGTTTCACCAATCAGCATCTTCCCTCTCTTTTTCTGGGACCTGTGTTAGCTTTCACCAGGTTATTGCGTTTCCCAGGTGGCTCAGTGGTAAAGAATCTGCCTGCCAATCTTGGAGATGCAAGAGACTCAGGTTCAGTTCCTCAGTAGAGAAGATCCCCCAGAGGAGGGCATGGCACTCCACTCCAGTATTCTTGCCTGGAGAGTTCCATGGACAGAGGAGCCTGGCGGGCTACAGTCCATGGGGTTTCAAAAGACTTGGACACAAGTTAGTGACTAAACGACAACAACAATACAATTTACCACACTTTTCTTCTATTGTCCTGCTTCCCTGGTAGCTCAGCTGGTAAAGAATCCACCTGCAATGTGGGAGATCTGGGTTTGAGCCCTGGGTTGGGAAGATCCCCTGGAGAAGGGAAAGGGAATCTTTCCAGTATTGTGGCCTGGAGAATTCATGTCGCAATGAGTTGGACACAACTGAGCGACTTTCACTTTATTCTATTGTCTTAAGCCCTGTAGATCCTGTGGGAAAATTGCATGTTTTTTCAAGTTCCCAATCCTTTGGCCACAATTGATTTCTTCAGGCTTGAGGGTATAACCCAAATATTTTCTAATAGGAAGTAAGAATGAAAGGGGGAAAAAGTAGACTCTCCAATAGCCAACTTCTAAAATGTAAAACCTGGGAGTTTTCAGTGACCATGTTCCTCATCATGTGGAGGAAACTAGCCTACAGTTGCAGGGGAGAGAGCTAACAGAGTAAAGCTGAACAGGGACAAAGAGGAAAGTATTATGGGTTGGTTGTTCAGTCACTCCTTGGATTCTGTGAATCATGAAGTTTTCCTCTGTGTCTAAGCTAAAGCTGAATTTGTTTCTGTTATTTGTAATGAAATGATGATTCATGCACTTGTGTAATTCCACTTAATCCTAACACCAATACTTTTAAGTAGTGACCGTAATTGACATTTTACAAATGAGTCCCAGAGTTAGAGATGGACGTTCTCCCTGGTACCCTATCTTGAAGAAATATTTTACAGTAACACCCAACTACATTATTCTCAGACCATCAGCTCCTTATTGCAAAATTCATGCTAAAGTTTAAGAAAGAGGAAACCACTAGGCTATTCAACAACAACAACAACGTGCATGCTCAGTCATGTCCAACTCTTTGTGACCCCATGGACTACAGCCTGTCAGTCTCCTCTGTCCATGGGATTTTTCCAGCAAGAATACTGGAATGGGTTGCCATTCAGGTATGACCTAAATCAAATCCCATATGATTATACAGTAGAGGTGACAAATAGATTCAAGGGCTTAGGTCTGGTAGACAGAGTGCCTAAAGAACTTTTAGCGGAGGTTCATGACAGTGTACAGGAAGCAGTGACCAAAACCATCCCAAAGAAAAGTAACGCAAGAAGCTAAAGTGGTTGTCTCAGGAGCCTTTACAAATAGCTGAGAAAGTAAGAGACAAAGGAGAAAGGGAAAGATATACCCAACTGAATAAAGGGTTCCAGAGAATAGCAAGGAGAGATAAGGGCTTCTTAAATAAATGGTGAAAGGAATAGAGGAAAACAATAGAATAGGAATAACTAGAGATCTCTTCAAGAAAATTGGAGATATCAAGGGAATATTTCATGCAAGAATGGGCATGATAAAGGACAGAAATGGTAAGGACCTAACAGTAGAAGAGATTAAGAAGAGGTGGCAAGAATACACAGAAGAACTGTACAAAAGAGGTCTTGTCGACCTGAATAACCACGATGGTGTGGTGGTCACTCACCTAGAGCCAGACATTCTGGGATGTGGTGTCAAATGGGCCTCAGAAAGCATTACTATGAATAAAGTTAGGGGAGGTGATGGAATTCCAGCCGAGCTATTTAAAATCCTAAAAGACAATCCTGTTAAAGTGCTTCACTCAATATGTCAACAAATATGGAAAACTCAGCAGTGGCCACAGGACTGGAAAAGGTCAGTTTTCATTCCAGTTCCAAAGAGGGGCAATGCCAAAGATTGTTCAGACTGGCATGCAGTTATACTTATTTCACATGCTGGTAAGATTATGCTCAAAATCCTTCAAGTTAGGCTTCTATAGCACATGAACCGACAACTTCCAGATGTGTAAGCTGGGTTTAGAAAAAGGCAGAGGAACAAGAGATTAAGTGGCCAACATTTGTTGGATCATGGAGAAAGCAAGGAAATTCCAGAAAAATATCTACTTCTGCTTCATTGGCTATGCTAAAGCCTTTTGACTGTGTGGATTATAGAAAACTGTGGAAAATTCCCAAAGAGATAGGAATACCAGAACACCTTACCTGTCTCCCGAGAAATCTGTATGCAAGTCAAGAAGCAACAATTAGAACCAGACATGGAACTACTGACTGGTTCCAAATTGGGAAAGGAGTATGACAAGGGTATATATTGTCACCCTTCTTATTTAACTTCTGTGCAGAGCACATCATGTGAATTGCTGGGCTGGATGAATGACAAGCTGGAATCAAGATTGCTGGGAGAAATATCAATAACCTCAGATATGCATATGATACTACTCTAATGGCAGAAAGTGAAGAAGAACTAAAGAGACTTTTGATGAGGGTGAAAGAGGAGAGTGAAAATGCTGATTTGAAACTCAACATTCAACAAACTAAGATCATGGCATGCAGTCCCATAACTTTAAGCAGTTAGAAGAGGAAAAAGTAGAAGCAGTGACAGACATTTTTCTTGGGCTCCAGAATCACTGTGGGCAGTGACTATAGCCATGAAATTAAAAGACGCTTGTTCCTTAGAAGGAAAGCTATGACAAACTTAGATAGCATATTATAAATAAAAAGCAGAAACATCACTTTGCTGACAAACGTGCATATAGTCAAAGCTATGGTTTTTCCAGTAGTCCTGTACAGATGTGAGAGTTGGACCATAAAGAAGGCTGAAAAAAAAATGTAGTCACTCAGTCATGTCCAACTCTTTGCAGCCCCCTGGACTGTAGCCCATCAGGCTCCTCTGTCCATAGAATTCTCTAGGCAAGAGTATGGGAATGGACTGCCATTCCCTTCTCCAGGGGATCTTCCTGACCCAGGGATCAACCCCAGGTCTCCCACATTGCAGGCAGATTCTCTACTCTCTGAGCCACCAGGGAAGGCTGAGTGCCAAAGAATTGATGCTTTCAAATTGTGGTGCTGGAGAAGATGCTTGAGAGCCCCTTGGACTGCAAAGAAATCAAACCAATCAATCCTAAAGGGAATCAATCCTGAATGTTCATTGGAAGGACTAACGATGAAACTGAAGCTGAAGTCCCAATACTTTGGCCACCTGATGTGGAGCCAACACTTTGGAAAAGACCCTGTTGCTGGGAAAGATTGAAGGCAAAAAGAGAAGGGGCAGCAGAGGATGAGATGGTTGGATGGCATAGCCAACTTGATGGACATGAGTCTGAGCAAACTCCAGGAGATGGTGAAGGACAGGGAAGCCTGGCGTGCCTCAGTCCATGGGGTTGCAAAGAGTCAGACACAACTTAGCAACTAAACAACAACAACAACATTATTCTACCTACCCTGCTTGCCAAGCAATTTTTCAGCTTGCTCTCTTCCAAAGGTACACACACACTGGGAAACACTGACTCCAAAATGATCGGATGTTGATTGTCTTGCCAGTAACAGTTCACATTATGAAATAATTTGCTGGTATTATTATTTTTAAATTAGGTTATTATGAGTGTGGTTAGTATGAATCATTTCTGAGAACTGGACATAATGCTTTAGAGTTTAAGAATCTGAAAAGTTGAGGGTCATATTAGACTAAACCTTCTTAGGGACTGGTTTTGCCTAGAACACTTGTACAAACTCTTTCTGGACATCTTAGCTGCACAGCTGCCATAAACTAAGATTCCTCAAGATGTCAAAGATAGAGGTTCCATCAACAATTGAGTCCTGGCCACAAAATTGAACTCTCTAGTCAGTTGTATCGCAACAAAGATTTTTTTTTAAATTATTAGTTTCCTACAGTACTTTTTGTCTCAAGATTAGCTATTATTAAGGTTTCAAATGGGCTGAGGTGACATCAGTAAAAATAGTAAAATGAGGAACTCCAAATTCCACCCCTCCATAAGAGTAACGAAAACTAGACAAAAGACTGTCAGAATCAACTTTCTTTGAACTCTGGAAGTTAGCCAAAGGCCTGCAACAACCCGGCAAAAATATTTTTTCAAGGAAAATAGCTGGTTCTTAGTAAGTACTAATGGGATTCCAGTCCCATCTCTCACTCCTTATATCAGCAGTAGCTGGGAAAATAACAGCCTGCATTTCTGGTACCAGAGTGAGTAAAGAATTGTTATTAGTTATTTGTTCTGATATGCCTGGTGGCTCCCTAGAATGGTGACTCAAAGGCATATATCTATTTTGCCTGACTCCAACTTCCCTGGTGGCTCAGTGGTAAAGAATCCACCTGCCAATGCAGTAGACACAGGTTTGATCCCTGGGTCAGAAAGATCCCTTGGAAAAGAAAATGGCAACCCATTCTAGTATTCTTGCCTGGGAAATTCCACAGACAGAGGAGCCTGGTGGGGTACAGTCCATGGGGTTGCAAAAGAGTCAGACACAACTTAGTGACTAAACAAGAACAACAGCAACTAGCCTAGTACTAAAGCTCCTTCCCAGGGTTATTTGTTGAAAATCTTTATAGTCTACTGTCTTAGGTTGCTGCTGCCAAGGTGGCCATTAATAACTGGGGCAAACAGGAGACCAAACAAAAAGCTTGTGAGGAAAATGAGTGTCCTGTAAGGACTTGCAAAGCTTTGACAAAGTCTTGAGAAGGTCAAAGGCCAAATGCATGCATAAGATTGTATGCATGTTCAGGAAAACCAAAAAAAAAGTCTGAAACTCTCACCTTCTACTGACTTTACAGCTCTAAGGCTAGTGTTGAAAGTAAGCCACAATAAACACATATGGGGCCTCTGCAAAGACTGGAAGATTGTTTGGTTCCAGGTACTGCTGCTGCTTCTGCTAAGTCGCTTCAGTCGTGTCCGACTCTGTGCGACCCCATAGACGGCGGCCCACCAGGCTTCCCCATCCCTGGGATTCTCCAGGCAAGAACACTGGAGTGGGTTGCCATTTTCTTCTCCAATGCATGAAAGTGAAAAGTGAAAGTGAAGTTGCTCAGTCGTGTCCGACTCTTAGTGACCCCATGGACTGAAGCCTACCAGGCTCCTCCGTCCATGGGATTTTCTAGGCAAGTACTGGAGTGGGGTGCCATTGCCTTCTCTGGGTTCCAGGTACAGATATACCTTATTATGTTTCAATTTATTGCACTTTGCAGACATTACATTCTTTACAAATGGAAGGTTTGTGGCAACCCTCCATCAAGCAAGTCTACCAGCAACATTTTTCCAATAACATTAGCTCATTTCATATCTCTGTGTGTCGGGAAGATCCCCTGGAGAAGGAAATGGCAACCCACTCCAGTACTCTTGCCTGAGAAATCCTGTGGACAGAGGAGCCTGACAGGTTACAGTTCATGGGGTCACAAAGAGTTGGACATGACTGAGCACAAGGCACCCTGATGTCACATTTTAGTAATCTCACCATTTTTCAAACTGTCTCATTATTATTATGCTTCTTATAGTGAGCTGTGACCAGAGATCTTTGATGTTACTATTTTAATTGTTTTGGGGCTCCATGAACCATGCCCATATAAGACAGAGAACATAATCAATAAATGCTATGTGTGTTTTGGCTGTTCCATCAGCCATCTGTTCCCTATCCTTCTCCCTTTTCTAGGGCCTCCCTTTACCCTGAGACACAACAATTTTAAAATTAGGACAGTTAATGGCATCTAAGTTTTCAGGTGAAAGGAAGACTGTCACTAAGTCATGTCCAACTCTTTGCAACCCCATGGACTGTAGCCCACCAGGCTCCTCTGACCATGGGATTTCCCAGGTAAGAATAAGGGATCGGGGTGCCATTCCCTTCTTCAGGGGATCTTCCCAACCCAGGATTGAACACATGTCTTCTGCAGCTCCTGCATCGGTAGGCAGATTCTTTACTACTGCACCACCTAGGAAGCCTCCCATGTTTCTCAATTTAAATAAAAAATTAGAAATGATTAAGCTTAGTGAGGAAATCAAGCCAGGCTGAAAGCTAGGCCTCTTGAACCAGTTGCCCAAGTTGTGAATACAAAGGAAAAGTTATTATAAGGAAATTAAAAGTGCTACTCCAGCAAATACATGAATGATGAGGAAGCAAAACAGCCTTGTTGCTGATATGGAGAAAGTTTTAGTGAATCAAACCATCCACAACGTCCCCTTAAGCCAAAGCCTAATGCAGAGCACAGCCCTAACTAACTCTTCAGCTCTATGAAGGTTGAGAGGGGCACGGAAGCTGCAGAAGAAAAGTTTGAAGCTAGCCGAGGTTGGTTCATAAGGTTTAAAAAAAGAAGCCATCTCTATAACATAAAAGTGCAAGGTGAAGTAGCAAGGACTGTTCTAGAAGCTAGAGCAAGTCATCAAGATCTAAGATAATTAATGAAGGTGGTTACACTAAACAACAGGTTTTCAAAGTAGCTGAAACAACCGTATATTGGAGGAAGATGCCATCGAGGACTATCATAGCTAGAGAGAAGTCAATGTCTGCCTTCAAAACTTCAAAGGACAGGCTGACTCTTTTGCTGGGGCCAGCACAGCTGGTGACTTTAAGTTGAAGCCAATGCTCACTTACTATTCTGAAACTCCTAGGACCTTTAAGAATTATGTTAAATCTACTCCGCCTGTACTCTGTAAATGGAACAACGAAGCCTAGATGACAGCCTACTGTTTACAACATGGTTTACTGAATATTTTAAGCCCAATGTTAAGAGCTACTGCTCAGAAAAGAGTTTCCTTTGAAAATATTCCATTCATTGACAATGAACCTGGTCATCCAAGAGTCTCTGGTATGGATTTACAGTGAGATTAATGTTATTTTCTTTCTTTTTCAACAAATTCTTAAAATTATTTATTTAAATTTATTTTTATGAGCTTCCCAGGTGGTGCAGTGGTAAAGAATCTGCTTGCCAATGCAAGAGATGCAAGAGACTCGGGTACGCTCCCTGGGTAGGGAAAGTCCCCTAGAGAAGGACATGGCAACCCACCCCAATATTTTTGCCTGGGAAATCCCATGGACAGATGAGCTTTCGGGCTACAGTCCACAGGGTTGCAAAGAGTTGGACGTGACTGAGCACCACCACCCATTATTTATTTGGCTGTGATGGTTCTCAGTTGGCACTTAGAATCTTTAGTTGTGCCATGTGGGATCTAGTTCCCTGACCAGAGATCAAACCCAGGCTCCCTGCATAAGGAGTAAAACGTCTTAACTACTGGGCCACCAGGGAAGATTCTTATTGATTTCAACAATATTGTGCTTACTAACACATTTATTCTGCTGTCCATGAATCAAGGATTAATTTTGACTTTTAAGTCTTATTTTAGATATACATTTTGTAAGGCTATAGCTGTCATAGATACTGATTCCTCTGGGCAAAGTAAATTGGAAAACTTTTGGAAGGATTCACAGTTCTAGATGCCGTTAAGAACATTTGTGATTCATGGGAAGAGGTCTTAATGCCAACATTAACAGGAAGATAAAAGAAGTTGATTCCTGTCCTCATGGGTAACTCTGAGGGATTCAAGACTTCAGTGGAGGAAGTAACTGCAGATGTGGTAGAAATAGCAAGAGAATTAGAATTAGAAGTGGAGCCTGAAGATGTGACTGAATACTGCAAACTCACAATAAAACTTTAATGAAGAGTTGCTTCCTAAAGATGTACAAAGAAAGTGTTTTCTTGAGATGGAATCTACTTCAAGTGAAAATGTTGTTTGAACAACAAACTATGAAGTTTGTTGAACAACAGGATTTAGAATATTATATAAACTTCATTGATAAGGCAATAGCAGGGTTTGAGAAGCTTGATTCATTTTTTAAGTTCTGCGGTGGGTAAAATCCTGTCAAACAGCGTTACATGCTACAGAGAAATTGTTCATGAAAGGAAGAGTCAATCAATGTAGCAAACTTCACTGTTGTCCTATTTTAAGACTTTGCCACAGCCACCTCAGCCTTCAGCAACCACCTCTCCGAAAGGTCAGCAGCCACCAACATTGAGGTAAGACCCTCCACCAGCAAAAATATTACAACTTCCTGAAGGCTTAGATGATGGTTAGCATTTTTTAGCAATAAAGGCTTTTAATTAAGGTATGTATATTTTTGTTTTTGTAGACATAATGCTATGGCCTAATTAATAGACTACAGGGTAGTGTAAACATGACTTTTATATATACTGGAAATCAAAAAATCTGTGACTAGTTCTTTTGAGATATCTGCTTTATTGCAGTGATCTGGAATCAAAGCTGCAATATCTTTAAGGTGTGTATATATTCAAGGAAGCTCTGCCCAATCATTAGCTGACCACTAAGATAATATAACGGAGACTCCAGGGGCCACATAAAGCAAAGAACAGACTATAGAATTAGTATGTTTAGAAAAGTCACTAACCAATAGCAACTACAATAAGCAGCAACAGCAACAAATCCTAGGGAATGGAGAATTAACACAATTATTATCATCCAAAGTATATAATTTACAGTAAGATTCATTCCTGGTGTTGCACATTCTATAAGTTTTGAATAATGTATAGTGACATGTATCTGAAATTACAGTATTGTACAGAATGGCCCTAAAATTCCTCTGTGCTTTGCCTGTCCAAACTTTCCTCCCTCTAACCCCAGGCAGTCGCTCATCTCTTTACTGTCCCCATAGTTTTGCCTTTTCTAGAAGGCCATATAGTTGAAATCATATAAGATATAGCTGTTCCAGATTAGCTTTTCTCACTTAGTAATATGTGATAAAGTTTCCTCTCTGTCTTATCCTGGTTTGATAACTCCTTTTCAGTGCTAAATAATATTCCATTTTCTGGATGTACCAGTTTACTTGTTCACCAACTAAAGGGCATATTGGATGCTCCCAAGTTTTGGCAATTATGAATAAAGTTGATATAAAAATCCCTATGCAGGTTTTGTGTTAACATGAGTTTTTAACTCCTTTGGCTAAATATCAAAAGCATGATTGCTAGATTTTGTGGTAAAATTATGTTTAGTTTTTAAGAAGCCACCAAATGTTTCCAGAGTGCCTGTACTATTTTTCATTCATGCAAGTATTGTATGGGACTTTCTAGGTGGCACTAGTGGTAAAGAACCCATCTGCCAATGCAGGAGGCATAAGAGACGTGGGTTCAATCCCTGGGTCAGGAAGATCCCCTGGAAGAGGAAATGGCGACCCACTCCAATATGCTTGTCAGGATAATCCCATGGACAGAGCATCCTGATGGGCTTCATGGGCTTGCAAAGAGTTGGACACGATTGAAGTGACTTAGCACACATGCAAGCAATATATGAGAGTTCTTGTTGCTCCATATCCTCGATAAGTTTTGTTGTTCTCAGTATTTTGAATTTTAACTATTCATTAGAATAGTTAAATAGATGTATAGTGATATCTTGTTTTAATTTCAAGTTCTCAATGAAATATGATGTTGAGCATCTTTTCATATGATTGTTTGGTAACCGTATATCTTCTTTAGTAAGGTATCTATTCATATCTTTGGCCTATTTATAATCAAGTTTTGTATTGTTGTTGGGTTGTAAGA
Source organism: Bubalus bubalis (assembly GCF_019923935.1). Classification (NCBI taxonomy): domain Eukaryota; kingdom Metazoa; phylum Chordata; class Mammalia; order Artiodactyla; family Bovidae; genus Bubalus; species Bubalus bubalis. Next base: position 61,892,867 of record NC_059173.1, read on the forward strand.
GTTCTTCGTATATTTTGGATAAAAGACGTTTAACAGAGTTGCCGTCTACAAATATTTTCTCCCTCTCAATGGCTTGTCTCCTCCTCTCTTCACACTGTTTTTTGTGGAGGAGAAGCTTTTAATTTTAATGAAGGCCAGCTTATCAGTTCTTTCATGGATTTTGCCTTAGGTGTTATAACTAAAAAGTCCTCACCATACCTAAGGTAACACAGATGTTTTCCAGTGTTATCTTCTAGGAGTTTTGCAGTTTTGAGTTTTACTGTTAGGTCTGTGATATATATACTTTAGTTAATTTCCATAAAATGTATAATGTCTGTGTCTATATTCATATTTTTATATATCGATGTCCGTTGTTTCAGCACCATCTGTGGAAAAGTTAATCTTTACTCCATTGTGCTGTCTTTGCGTCTTTGTCACAGATCAGTTGCTCACATTTATACGGATATAATTCTGAGCTCTCTCGGCTCTTCCATCAACCTACACATCTTTCCTTTTGCCAACACCACACTGTCTTGATTACTGTAGTTTATAGTAAGTTTTAAGTTCAGGTTGTGTCAGCCCTCTGATTTTTTTTTTCTTTTCCTTCAATATTGTGTTGGCTATTCTGGATCTTTTATCTGTGTACATTTATTTACTTATTTAAGTTTCTTAAATTTTATTTCATTTATTTATTTTGGCTGCACTGGGTCTTCATTGCTGCAGGGGGGAGTGGAACTAGAGGCCTTCTCTAGTTTTGGGGAGCAGGGGTACCACACTCTCTAGCTGTGGTACATGGGCTTCTCATTGTGGTGGCCTCTCTTGTTGCAGAGCACAAGCTCTCGACACACAGGCGGCCGTGCAGCACACAGGTGGCCGCGCAGCACACAGGGCTTAGCAGCCCTGTAGCATGTGGAATCTTCCGGCAGCAGAGACCCCCTGCACTGGCAGGAGGATTCTTATCCACTGGACCACCATGGGTGGCCTCTGCGTAGATTTATAATCAATTGTTGATATCCACAAAGTAACTTCCTAAATCTTATTAGGATTGCATTGACTCTATAGATCAATGTTGAGTCTTCCTGTCCATGTATATAGAATATCTCTCCATGTATTTAGGTCTTTGAGTTCTTTCATCAAAGATTTGTAGTTTTTTTAACTAGATGTTGCACATATTTTGTTAGATTCATACCTAAGTATTTCATTTTAGAGGTATGCTAATGTATGTGCTATTTTTATAAGTTTTAAATTCCAGTTGTTCATTGTTGGTACATATACACTTCTGTATGTTAACTTTATATCCTGCAGCTTTACTACAATTGCTTATTAGTCTCAGAAAGATGTTTTTTGCAGTTATTTCAGATCCTCTGTATAAACAATCATGTCATCGGTGAACAAAGAAAGTTCTGTTTCTTCTTTAAACTCTATAACTCCCAATTCCACTCTCCCCTCAGTTGCTGGCGACCACTGTTCTCTCTCTGCTTCTCTGAGTTCGACTGCTCTAAGTACCTCATGGAAGTAGAATCATACAGTATTTGTTTTGTGTGTGTTTTTAGCATAATGTCCAGATTAATCCATGTTGTAGGATATGTCAGAATTTTCTTCCCTGTTAGGGCTGAGTAATACTCTATTGTATGTATATTTCACATAGAATGTATTCATCCATTACTGGACACTTGGGTTTCTTTCATGTTTTAGCTGTTTTGAATAATGCTGCTATGAAAATGGATACAAAACATCTCTTTGAGACCCTGCTTGCGATTCTTCTGCGTACATAACCAGAAATGAAAGTGCTGGATCATATGGTAATTCTATTTTTAATTTTTGGGGGAACTACCGTACTTTTTCCACAGCAGCTGTACCACTTTACTTTGTCACCAACAGCACCCAAGAGTTCCAGTCTCTCCAAATCCTTCCCAGCACTTTTTATTTTCTAGTTTTTTGATAGTAACTGTTCTATCGGGTGGGAAATGGTATCTCATTTTAGTTTTAATTTGCACTTCCCTAATGATTAATGTTGTTGATCTTTTTTTAATGTGCTTATTGGCCATTTATTTATCTTCTTTGGAGAAATATCTATTTTCTCCAAAAGTCCTTTGCTGATTATTGTATTGGATTGTTTGGGGGGATTTTTTGATGAATTTTAGGAGTTCTTTATATATTCTGAATATTAATCCCTTACCTGATATATGATTTGAAAAATATTTCTTTTGCAAACATTGATCTATAAAGTCAATGCAATTCTAATAAGATCTTAGTAAGTTACTTTGTGGATATTTGCAAACCACTGTGTGGTTGCCTTTTTACTCTGTTGATATCGTAACTATTATTATTACTTGCAGTAACATCAGTTACCTGTGAAGTACACAGTGCAATGGGAAGAGCAGGGTACTTGATTTCAAATTCTGTTCACATTTATTCCCTCTGAGGTACAGAGTCCTGGGCTTGAATTCCAGGTCTACCACTTATTAGTAATCTGAACTCAAGCAGAATTTTGAAACTTGGTTTCCAGATTCCCTGGAGAAGGGAATGGCAACCCACTCCAGTATTCTTGCCTGGAGAATTTCATGGACAGAGGAGCCTGGTGGGCTGTAGTCCACAGGATCTCAAAGAGTCAGACACGACTGAGCAACTAACACTTTCCTCATCTGACAAATGGATAATATAATAAATCCCACTTTGTATGTTCTTGTGAGATTAACAATACTATATATAAAGCACCTGGCACATAGAAAGTGATTATTATTTTATATTATTTTAGTGGTTTTTTCCCCCTTTTGAGCCGTTTTAATTGTATAATTTAGTGGTGTAGGGTGAGATAATTCTAGAGTGGTTTTTATCCCAGTGAAAAATAATGAGACCACTTAGTGCTGTCCCAAGGGATAGAGAGAAAGACTAGGGGATGGGATACAACTTCATGGGATTCTTTATCTAGCTTTTTGATAAAAGAAGAGAAGGAAAAGATAGAGGAATCACTTATGTTTAATTTTGGTTTAAAAGTTTCCTTCTTAGTCCAACATGTTTGGTTTCAAGCCATATGTTTAATGACACTGACAGAAGGAAGGAGTAGAGATTCCAGACTGTTCTTAGAAGCAAATGGAAATATAGTAAGAAGAATAATTTAATAGCAAGTCTTTGTCTTTCTCTATGGCATATTTGTTTTTTGTTGTTTAGTCCCTGAGTCGTGTATGACTCTTTTGTGACCCCCATGGACTGCTGCTGTCCAGGCTCCTCTGTCCATGGGATTTCCCATGCAAGAACACTAGAGTGGATTGACATTTCCTTCTCCAATGGCATATAATAAATATATTAATATATATGAATCTGAAATTCTTATTGGATGTTCAAATGTATAAACTATCAAATTACCTTCGAGCATGAATGTGGTATACAAATAATATTTTAGAAAAATATTAAAACAATATAAATATATATTAACAGAGCTATAACAATTGTCCCTCTGATAGAGATGATTAAAAAAAAAATCTATAGGGGTGGGGTGAGGTGGAAAGTGGGAGGGAGGTTCAAGAGGGAAGGAACATACGTATACCTATGGCTGATTTATGTTGATATGTGGCAGAAACCAATACAATATTGCAAAGCAATTATCTGCCAATTAAAAAAAATAATTTTTTAAAAATAAAAATTAAAAAAAAAGTATAGAGCTTTGTTTGATAACCAATCATGTCCATTTTGCTCCTAAAAACAGTAAATATTTTAAAGTATAAAGAGTAGTATTTATATTCCATAATAAAATTTTTAGTAAAATGGATGAAACCAAAGAAATCAGATTATATATACATATATATATATATGTATACAGGATTAAATGCTGTTACTTATTAATGCATTTAAGATAACAATCATAAATTCATTAAATATCACCATGTATAACATATTTTTATGAAAAATAATTGTATTTTCAAAAAAAATTGCAAAAAGAGTGGCATTGTTTTAGTTTTTTTTCCCCTAATTTTTGGCTTTGCTGTGAAGTATGCAAAATCTTAGCTCCCCCACCAAGGATCAAACCCACACTCCCTACAGTAGAAGGGCAGAGTTTAACCACTGGACTGCCAAGGAAGTCCCTGTTTCACATTTTCAAATCTTATTAATATCTAACATAATCAAACATTCTCATATCTTCCTATTTTATGAATGCAATATGTTGCTTTAGTAGAGTTTTATAAAGAAAACCCAGTCTGACACAAATATGTCGCTGTAAAAGTGAAGAGTAATAACATTTTTGTATATTTGAGGATATTTTTATTTGAAAGAGCATTCAACAAGGAATAGTTTCTTAAAGACTAGTTACAGCATGAAGTCTGAAAATAGATCAATGAACTTTAAAAAAAAAATCATCTGGCTAGAACCATTATCATTTCAGAAATAAGCATCCTATGTAATTTGAGGTGACTAGCATAGTTATTGGAGAAGGAAATGGCAACCCACTCCAGTGTTCTTGCCTGGAGAATCCCAGGGACGGGGGAGTCTGGTGGGCTGCCATCTGTGGGCTCGCACAGAGTTGGACATGACTGAAGCGCCTTAGCAGCAGAAGCAGCAGTAGCAGCAGCATAGTTATATCTGGATTACTATAACAAATATCTGTCAGAAACAACAGTCATCATCTCAATAATCATACACATTTATTTTATTCATCAAGAACTTACACAAATAATTCTTCTATATCAAAAAACTTACAAATGTCACAAGAGACTTAAGTAATGGTCTACACAGGAGAAAAGGGAAATTCTGCCAAGGAAAACTCTTAAGAAATTTTTTTCCCCATTACATTTTTTATTGGTATAGTTGATGGAGAAAGCCTAGTTTTTCCTTCCTTTTTAGGCTTCCCTGGTTGCTCACATGGTAAAGAATCTGCCAACAATGCAGGAGACCTGGGTTCAGTACCTGGGTCAAGAACTGCTGGAGAAGGGAATGGCAACCCACTCCAGTATTCTTGCCTGTAGAATCCCATGGACAGAGGAGCCTGATGGACTACAGTCCACAGGGTCACAAAGAGCTGGATGTGCGTGTACTTGTGTGCGTGCGTGTCAAGTGGTTTCCGTCGTGTCCAACTCTGTGCAACTCTAGGGACTATAGCCTGCCAGGCTCCTCTGTCCCTGGGATTCTCCAGGCAGGAATACTGGAGTAGGTAGCCATGATGAGCAACTAACACTTTGGTGCTTAGTCTGAGAAGGAACACAAGAAACTAATTCTTAGAATTAAGAGCTGCTTTCAAAATCTCAAATGTAAGCCACAAATAGGCTTTTTTATATTTATTTTTATTTATTTACTTATTTGGCTGTGCCAGATCTTAGTTACTAACATGTGGGATCTCGTTTCCTGACCAGGATTGAACCTGGGCCCCCTGCACTGGGAACACAGAGTCTTCACGACTGGACCACCAAGGAGGTCCCACAGACAGGCTCTTTGATAAAAACTTCAAAGCTTAAAGAGAGGAGAAAGACAAGTATGTATTCTATAAAGTATTTCCAAAAATTCAGCAATTATAAACACACTATTTGTATACTTGAAAATACAATTTTCATGTTTTGAATATTTATCCTGAGAAAAGTTTTGACTATTTTGTTCTAGAAGATTCAAAAATAAAATTTACACACATATAATATATATTATGTATCCAGGACTATGGATATATTATGTACATCAGGAATTCTCCACATGATTAACATTCTGGACTGTCCAAACAATGTCAAACAATGAGAAATCAAACATGACCACATCTTTATTATAAAAAAAAGCACTGAGAAGGAGCACTGGAAGAATGAGTCACCTATGTCTGTGTTTTCTGCTCAATGCTTTTGGTAAGTTCAGGGGACAAATGTAAAAAGAGCAATGACTTTTTTGTTTCCAGACAGCCAGGCCCCTCTCACTGGCTAACCATAGTTATACAAGTTGTTGTTCGGTCACTAAGCTGTGTCTGACTCTGGACTGCAGCACGCCAGGCTTCCCTGTCCTTCAGTATCTCCAGGAGTTTGCTTAAGTTCATTCCTGTTGAGTCGGTGATGCTGTCCAGCCATCTCATCCTCTGTTGCACCCTTCTCCCCCTGCCCTCAATCAGCGTCAGGGTCTTTTCCAATGAGTCTGCTTTTTGCATCAGGTAGCCAGTGTACTGGAGCGTCAGCATCAGTCCTTCCAATGAATATTCAGGGTTGATTTTCTTTAGGATTGACTGGTTTGATCTCCTTACAGTCCAAGAGACTCTCAAGAGTCTTCTCCAGCACCACAATTCAAAAGCATCTAATTCTTCAGTGCTCAGCCTTCTTTATGGTCCACACTCACATCTGTACATGACTACTGGAAAATACATGAAAGTGAAAGTGTTAGTCACTCAGTCGTGTCCGACTCTTTGCTATCCCATGGACTGTAGCCCACCAGGCTCCTCTGTCCATGGCATTCTCCAGGCAAGAATACTGGAGTGGGTAGCCATTCCCTTCTCTGGGGGATCCTCCCGACCCAGGGATCAACCCCGGGTGTCCTGTACTGCAGGTGCATTCTTTACCATCTAAGTCACCAGGGAAGCCCAGAAAAGTCATAGCTTTGACTATACGGACCTTTGTTGGCAAGGTGATGTCTGCTTTTTAATACGCTGTCTAGGTTTGTCATAGGTTTTGCTCCCTCCAAGGAGCAAATGTCTTATAATTTCATGGCTGTAGTCACAATTCACAGTGATTTTGGAGTCTAAGAAAATAGAATTTGCCTCCGTTTCCACTTTTTCCCCTTCTATTTGCCATGAAGTGGTGGGAGTGGATGCCATGATCTTAGTTTTTGAATGTTGAGTTTTAAGCCAGCTTTTTTACCCTCCTCTTTCACCCTCATCAAGAGGCTTTTTAGTTCCTCTTTACTTTCTGCCTGCCATTAGAGTGGTATCATCTGCATATTTGAGGTTGTTGGTATTTCTGCCAGCAATCTTGATTCCAGCTTGTGCTTTCTCCAGTACTACATTCTAAGTATTTGAAGAAAGTCTGCAGTTGATGCTTTACTCCTCTCCGGTCTCTATGTCACTTGACATTGCTTCTTAATATTCTGCATTCCAAAAAAATTCAGGTAAGCACAAGCTTACTGATTTTCACTTAACCAAATACATTTTAAAATAGAGGAAACACTTCTCTTCTCGTAACACAAACCTTAGTATTCTTATTCACTAAAAATGTTATAATTACCAAAGATGAGAACTGGGGATGTGTTTGTTTATTTGGCTGAGAACTACTAAATTTATTTTCTGAAAGAAAACCAGGCCATGTAACTGGAACATTTGAAACATGTTGAAAAGTTCTTTTCATACTGTTACATTAAAATTTCATGTCTGTCTCACAACTTTAATGGATCTTTAACATATGCACGATTTTGTAGCATCATACATTGGTCATTTGGAAGATAGTTCACTGAGCTATGTAGATCTTCCAAATGTTGGCACACTTCATTACACAACATTGAAAAATCATATTTGCTAATATTGCCACCAAGCTCCTCAGAATTTTTGTGTTTTGGGAAGCTAGCAAACTAACAGTGGTAGATACAGATTTTTTCAAAATTCTATTTTTGGCTTGAAAGTTTGAATTGTATCATTGGCAACAAATACTGCCAGTTATTTTCCTGGAAGTATCAGAATTACTTGGCTCATTTCCAAAAAAAACTCTGCCCGTTTTCAAGTCTAGGAAACCATAGTTCATCGTTCAGCTGTTATTTCAAGGAAAGATGAGATTTCATTTAAAAAATTGACTAGTTTAGCATACAATTCAAATATCACATGTGATTTCCTCAAGACAATCATTGAACATAAAAGTTAATAATTTGTATTGCTCTGTAAATGACTGCTTAAAGGAAACTGGATTTTTTTTTTCTTTCAAGTGTGCAGTGGGGGAGAATACAGTAACTTCTAGCAATTGGCACCACAACTTTGATTCATGCTAAGGCACTTAATTTAACCCACCATTTTTTTGGGTACCATCAGTGCAAATGTGAACACACTGAAAAAGTCAAATTAGTATTATTAATAAAATGTTTTGACCTTTTGGATACTCTGAGATATTTTTCAGGGACCACACTTTGAGAACTGATAACCTAGAATGTGAGCTCTGTGAAAACATTGAGTTTATTTTGTTCACTGTTATGTTTTCAACACTGTTATATCTAGAATAACGCCTGACACACAATAGATGATTATAAATATTTCCTGAATGTATTAATAAAGCAAGGAAGGATGAGAGATTGATCCTTTGTGAAGAATAGAATAACAAAATATATGTATATATATTTTACAATATATAGCTCAATAATTAACCAACATTTGCCACAAAATGATATGGTAATCTAGTTTCATTAGTGCCATTTCCTCTGAAGAGTCCACTTACTTCTAAATTATTAACAAGAGACTAAAGGATCTTTGTCGAGAAAGAAATGTAAAGTGTGTCCAAAACACAGAACAAATGCTATTTTTTTTTCCTGTGGAAGCACAGAGCTGACATGCCGTTAGAGATCATTTAGCCTCATGCTTGGATTAAACTAAGCTGACCGTGGGGTTAAAAGACTGGCCCAAAATCATGGTTAGCGACAGGACTAAAATATAGGCTGTTTCACATTTTCTCTTGCACATAGCAATAATAGGAGTGGGGATGAGAAACAAGAGAAGAACTTTGGTAAATTTAATGTGTAGGAGACTGGTCAAGCAAGCTCAGAGGCAAAAACTCAAAGCACTACACGGGTAGAAGAGGAACGGGAAATTACAGGGTGGAATAGCTAAATGTACCTCCCGATCCAGCATCTTGCTCCTCCCCGAAACAGCTCAGGTCGGAGAGATGCAAGGACTACCTGAGGACTCAAGCTAGTCCCATGGATTGTGGGCAGGAAAGGAGTCAGGCTCTCAGAGGTGAGCAAAGAGGGCCCTAGAGCTTTCCTGTATAGTAAGAGAGATGGGGCCAGAGCCTGGAACAGCCCCCAAAGAATGTCTTTGGCGTTTTTCAGTAGGGAACTATTGGTATTTTGCATGGCATTCTCCTGCAATTGCAGGATATTTACCGTCCTTACCCTCACCCACCAAATCCCTAAGTCACTGTGACCCTTAAAAATGTCCTGCACGTTTCCAAGTGCCCACTAGGGGGCTCCTATCACCCCCGATTACCGTTTCCCCCTTTACTTAATCAATAGCAGGCATCACTCTAGAATGAGTGCGCATAGCCCAGAACGAAGAAGACAACTAAGTTTCCGAATAGGATTTTAACATCAAAGCTGAAATAGTAGGCTTTTCTTATAGGGCAGGTTTCTTGAAAGAGGAGACATGTTTGTTTGAGTTCTACATGAATAAACACTTGGGAGGACTCAGGATGTTTACATCGTAAACCAAAGAGGAAGTATAAAGTTGGCTATAGAAAGGAAACAAAAAGAAGAAAATCTGAGGGCAGGTGACTAGAATTTAGAAGCTGATAGGTGCCTAAGGGGCTTCCCTAGTGGCTCAGATGGTAAAGAATCTGCCTGCAAGGCAGAAGTCCCGGGTTCAATCCCTGGGTCAGGAAGATCCCCTGGAGAAGGAAATGTCAACCCAGCATTCTTGCCTGAAGAATCCCCATGGACAGAGGAGCCTGATGGGCTACAGTCCATGGGGGCACAACTGAAGCGACTAACACTTATACTTAGGTGCCTAAGAAAAGATTGTACCCTCTGTCTACTCTCCTCAGTCAACTGAGAAGATGAGAAAGTCCCTGCAGAACTTGAGGGTAGAGAGGATCCTCAGCTTGCTTCTAGCAGGCCTCCGTGGATGACTAAGACATTTCCCTGCACCTTGCAGGACAGTGAGCATCCAGCAGTTTCCTGAGCTCCCCAAAGCACCCAGGAGTGGCTGAGAGAGGGATGGCAGAACGGGAGGGGCCCTGTGCTCAGGGCAAACTTGGCAGAGGTGGATGGAGACATGGGGCAGCAAAGCATGGGAGCTGGCAACCAGACCAGGGAATCACCCAGCTCAGCAGATCCTGGACCAGGGGCCTCTGAGGTCAGAACAACATGTAAATCCCTGGAAAAGAGAAGGAAAATGGAGAGGGGGAGAAGCCCTGGATTGACTGAGTTTAATCTGTAAATTGCAAAGTTCACACAAAAGGTTAAGTTTTAGGCTTTTAAGTGGAAAGGGGACTCAGCAACTAAGTGCAGTAATAAGGACAGAATCCAAGAAATTCTCTCTCTCTCTCTATTTTCTTTGCCAGTGTGGCATGCAGGATCTTAATTCCCCAATCAGGAATGGAATCCATACCCCCTGCAGTGGAAGCGCAGAGCCCTAATGACTGACATGCCAGTGAAGTGCCCTCCCCACCCCCGCCAAGAAATTTCTTTTCAATACATTAATGAATATTCCAGAGACTAGCAAGGAGAGATAAGAAGGCCTTCTTAAATAAACAATGCAAAGATATTGAGGAAAACAACAGAATGAGAAAGACTAGCGATCTCTTCAAGAAAACTGGAGATATCAAGGGAACATTTCATGCAAAGATGGGCACAATAAAGGAAAGAAACGGCAAGGGCCTAACAGAAGCAAGAGATTAAGAAGAGGTGGCAAGAATACACCAAAGTGAAAGTGAAAGTAAAGTTGCTCAGTCGTGTCCGACTCTTTGCGACCCGTGGACTGTAGCCCACCAAGCTCCTCCATCCATGGGATTCTCCAGGCAAGAATACTGGAGTGGGGTGCCATTTCCTTCCTTCATTTTTCATCTAACAAAAATGTCTTAATGACCTGGATAACCACAATGATGTGGTCACTCACCTAGGGCAGGACATCCTGGGGTGTGAAGTCAAGTTGGCCTTAGGAATCATTTACTATGATCAAAGCTGGTGAAGGTGATGGAATTCCAGCTGAGTTACTTAAAATCCTAAAAGATGCTGCTGCTATAGTGCTCTGTGGAAGGAAAGCTATGACAAACCTAGACATTGTATTAAAAGTAGAAACATCACTTTGCCGACAAAGGTCCATATAGTCAAAGCTATGGTTCTTCCAGTAGTCCTGTACAGATGTGAGAGTTGGATCATAAAAAAGGCTGAGCACTAAAGAATTGATGCTTTAGAATTGTGGTGCTGGAGAAGACTCTTGAGAGTCCCTTGGACTGCACAGAGCACAAACCAGTCAATCCTAAAGGAAATCAGTCCTGGGTGTTCATTGAAAGGACTGATGATGAAGGTGAAGCTCCAATATTTTGGCCACCTGATTCGAAGAGCGTACTTATTGGAAAAGGGGATGCTGGGAAAGATTGAAGGCAAAAGGAGAAGGGAGTGGCAGAGGATGAGATGGTTAGATAGCATCACTGATTCTATCCATTCATGTCCATGCATCAGTGAACATGAATTTGAGAAAACTCCAGAAGATAGTGGAGGACAGAGGAGCCTAGGGTGCTGCAGTCCATGGGATGGCAAAGAGTCAGACACAACTTAGTGACTTGACAATAGTAAGCCTTTTTAATTTCAGGATGTATCTAGGGGCCAAATAAGAGTTATTCAGTTTGTTTAGGGTTAATTATTTGTGTGCCTTTGATGATTGTATATTGGCAAACAGGTGCTCCTTTCACTCCTCTGTGATTGCAAATATCACTGAAGTAGCCCCTACCTACACAGAGGGTGCAGATCTGTTAATTTTGCATTATTGATGGATGAGAGACTTGAGCTGGAATTTGTTCATTTTTCAATCAGTGAAATATTTATTCTCTATTTTGTGCAAAGCTTAATTTTAAAATTAAGCATTGGGACTTCCCTGGTGGTCCAGTGGCTAAGACTCTGAGCTTCCAGTGTCTAGGTTCAGTCCCTGGTCAGGGAATTAGATCCCCCATGCCACAGCTAAGAATTCAAATGTCAGAACAAAATACTTGGCACAGGTAAATTCAACAAGTAAATACCCTTTAAATTTTAAAAGTAAATAAAATTAACTGTCATGAAGAAAACAAGCAACTTAGACTTTAGGATAGTTTTCTTGTAACACCCTCCAAAGCATTATAATTCCTAATGGAGAACCATAGTAAATTCAGGGAGAGAAATTCCACCTTAGATTTGACTAAATATCTAGGAGCAAATGATTTTCTCTTTGTTCTCTCTCTTAGAGAGGTTTTTTACTGATGTCATTACCATTTTGATTTTTTTATTTGCTAGATACACCCAGGTGGCTCAGCATTAAAGAATCCACCTGCAATGCAGCAAACGGGGTTCAGTCCCTGGGTCGGGAAGACCCCCTGGAGAAGGCACTAACAACCCACTCCAGCATTCTTGCCTGGGAAATCCCATGGACAGAGGACCCTGGTGGGCGACAGTCCACGGAGTCGCAAAGAGTCGGCCATGACTGAGTGACTAAACAACAGCAAAAACAACAAGTGTGGTATATAGACTCAACCCACCTATGCAGACAAACCAAATGGGCACCCTTAGCCTTCTGCATACATTCACTCCAACTAAGCCTGGAGCTGATTTCCTTGTTTTGATACTGATAGAAGCTCATGTTCTACATTAGGTAATTTCTACCTCTCTCTCTTTCTCTCCAGAAAACAAGAGAATTTTAGTTTGTTCTCAAAGAATGCCAGGTGAAAAAAATAAAGAAGAAAGCCGTAAGCTCATAAGCACATAATCAGATCTTCCTGCCTTTCATGCGGACCGTTGTTTGGTAAATTCTGCTTTATGTTCCAAAAGAACAAAGTGGCAATGTTCTCACACAATTCTAGTTTTGCAACAAAGTCTGGTGAAATGTCATGTTCTCAGTATTCAATATGTGGGTTTTTAAGGGCAGTCTCCTTGCCTTAATGTCAAAAGCAAGTGGTAAAACAAAGGAATGTGCTGAAGCCAGCCTATTTATTGCATACCTGACACCTTTTGTGGTTGACCTTATTACTAAATTCATGAAAAAAATTGCAAGCTTGGCTTTTGGGTCATTTCTGATTGCCTTGTGGTTTCTTCTGCTACTTAGGAACTTCGTATTCTGTTTTTCACTTGTTTGTTTTCCTTGTCAGTGAAAATGAGTTGGTAACTTGAATAGTACCTATGCTTCAGTTATGTAAAGAAGAAAGAGAGATGACTTCTTAAACTTCTGAATCGTATCAGTGTGTTCTTGGATGAAGATCTCTGAGGCCGAATAGAAAAGAAATGCAGTTTTGAATATAGAATTTCTTTTCCTTTGATCACTTCATTCCATAAGTAACAAGAAACCCATGAAACGTAAAATTCTAAGAACTAACTTTTAAGCTCAACGTTTAAAAATCAAACTGTAAATTAGAAACTGGATATTAGTCACCGAGCTTGCCAAGCATCTTATTTCCTGCACTTGTAGCTACTCTTTTCAAACAGTTTAAAAACTGATAAGAAGCTTAGGAAACTCTTATCAGTCATTGCAAAAAAAAAAAACTTAACCTGTTCTGATCTGGCAAGACTTAAAAGGCCTAAATTCCTTGAAGTATTAGGGGATGTATTTATTTTTTCTACTTGCTAAGTATGTAGTATAAGAATCATTTTTGTTACCATAAATTCAGTTTTAAATATCTTCTTATTTATGTGATATACTGTCTGAATGCATCTAGAGGCTATAAAAGAGACGGTTGCTTAAGCTGATATAGTAGAATGTGCAGGAAGTGCTCATTAGAATTTGCACATTTGCTCTGAGTTTGTGAATTCCAAGCAGGTTTGCTAATAGGCCACGGCCACCACCTGTGTCTGTTTCCTACTGGATGATGTCCTTTGATATTTTGGTGCATATCCTTACTGTCTTTTTCTCTCTTTTCATATACATTTTTTAATTTGCAAAGTTAATATCAGACTGTACTGTTAGTTCATAATCTTTTTTCATTAAAAGTGTGTTACTAATTAAAAATATATATATACGGTCAGGGATTTCCTGGTGGTCCTGAAGTTAAGAGTCCACCCTGAAATGTAAGTGACGGAGGTTCAATCCCTAGTCGGAGAACTCAGATCCCACCTGCTTTGGAGGAACTAATTGAGATCACACCTTGACTACTGAGCCCGGGTGCCACGACGAAAGACCCTGCAGCGAAAGATCCCACATAATGCAGCAGAGACCCCCTGTTCCTCAACTACGACCTGACACAGCCAAATACATAATAAATAGATAAATTTAAAAATTTAAAAGATAAGGTCAACCATGCCAGCTAATCCATCATTTGCTGTAATGTAACTGATTAGGCTACACTTGACCCTTGACTAACACAGATTTGAATGGCGCAGGTTCACTTACGTGCAGAATTTTTCAAACAGGAAGAACCACAGTACTACCTGATCCACTGTTGGCTGACTCTGAGGATACCGAACTGTGGATACAGAGGAACCGTGGATGTGGAGGAACCACGTGAGAGCTGGGTCGACAGGAAGTTTTATTCGGATTTTCTACTTCAAGGAGGGTCAGCAACCCTAGCCCCATAATTAGTCAAGGTCAACTGTACTTTCCTATTGTTAACCACTTAAACTATTTCCAGTTTTTACCTAGTGTAAATATTGTTGTGACTAGCATTCTTGAACATATATCTTTGGGCATATCCTATTCTTTCCTGTAGACAAATTACTAAGAGTAATATTGTTGGGTCAAAAGGCAAATAGTTTTAAATAATCACATGTAATATTACGACCCTAAGATAACCCCTGCCAACAATTTGATGCATATTTATACAGTCTTTTAAAAAATGAATATGTATGTGCGGGAATACATATGTAGTTTTTGAAAAGTTGTTATTGTGTTCTGTATGGGAGGGCACCTACTGAAGAATTTTAAGCAGGAGAAAGATACAACTTGATTTTTTTTTCTTTTGGCCACTCCATGTGGGTTGCAGAATCTTAATTCTCCGACCCTGATTGAACCCCAGCCCTGGCAGTGAAAGCTGTGAGACCTAACCACTGGACCACCAGGGAATTCCTGGTTTTCTCTTTAGAAGAAGCAATCTGGCTGACCTGTTGAAGACAGACTATCAGCGAGCCAAAGCAGAGGCAGAACCCAGGTGGAGTCTGTGGCAGTGACCCCGGAGAGAGGCCACAGTGGCTTGCAGCAGAGGGCAGTGCTGGGGGAGTGAATGGTGGTCAGATTCTGGATCTCTGCAGGAACACAGACAGTATGTGGAGGAGGAGAGAAAGAAAGCAGTGCAGATTAACTCCACGTTCTGGTGGCTTGAACACTTGGAAGGATGGTGTAGACGTCGAGTGACGGGAAACGCTTGCGGAGAGGCAAGAACAGGAGTCCATTTGCAGAGAGTGAGTTTGAGATGTCTAGTACATAGCCATGTGGAGAGGTCCAGGAGGCTGTTGAGTATGAATCTGGAGTTCTAGGTTGAGCAGATGCTGAAAGTATATATTGGGAATCATTGGCACATAGATGATATTAAAAGCCAGGAGGGTGGGTGAGATGATCAAGGGAGTGAGTATGGACCAAGAGAAGAGGAAATACAGACTGGTGAAGGGGAGCAGGGCAGTAGGGCAGCCCTTCTTCTGCACCGGGCACTCTTCTACATGTTTTGCAGAGATTACAGGGTGACTCATTTAATCTCAAAAGAAACCTCAGTGAAGGGGTACAATTATTATCCCCATTTTACAGAGGAATCTTGAGGTCCAGAAAGATTGAGTCAGTAAATCAATATTTCCCATTATGAACTGATTTAATAAGTTTTAACAACCTTTTTAAATAATGCAAACACTTTGAAATAAATCACGTGAACTTTTTCTGCACAGGGTTTGTTCATCATGTCTCAAAAATCTTAGCAATTATACATTCCAGTTATACTTTAAAGAATCAGCATGACTACTCTGTTCAAAGGTGCTTTTCTTTCCATTCTTTACAGCTGACAACACATTCTAGAGTGGAATATTGAGGAGAGACCGAAAGGAGAAAAAAAAAAAGCTTCTGTTCAAAGAGGAGAATCATTTTTAATGTTCAATATTTCTTTCTCTGTTTTTGTTTTGTTATTAGTTTTTGGCTGCACCTTGTAGCGTACAGGATCCTAGTTCTCCCACCAGGCATCAAACTCACGCCTCTTGCAGTGGAGTAGAGTCCCAACCACTGGACCACCAGGGAAGTCCCAGTGTTCAATATTTCTTAAGGATATTTTCTTTGCTTTCATGTGTTTCTCCCTCAAGGATCATGCATTCCCTAATTATATTTGAAGATGGGAGAGGCAAGTTGATAAAGGAAAACTGTCATCATTCCTACCACCTCACCTTAACATATTCAGAATACCTCAATGGGACACTTGCTAAGGCCATTGTTACTTTTAACAGAAATGTGCAAAAGACAGGGAAAGACAAAAGCACTTTGGTGGGTTAATCATTACAGAAGGCTTCCAGAAAAAATATTTGAAATTTCCCCCAGCTATCCTGGAGAATCTTACATCTCAGAACAAGGACGCAGATGAACGAACTTGCAGTATGATTTTCTGCCTTCTCCTCTTCTTTGGGAAAAGGGTTATTGTGAATGGGGAGGTGGGCAGGAGAACTTGTAAGATAGCTTTTCAAACAGATCAATTTTAGGCAAAAGACCAAATGGAAACTGGGGATCTGGAAATAAAATTTTCCCTGCCAAAAGTAATTTTGGGGAAATTTTTACATACTCTTGGGGTCCGTGTAAGTCAAGTTGAAGATGATTGTCTTAAATAATTCCAGTAGGGGGATTTCTCTGGTGGACGCATGGCTAAGACTCTGCACTCCCAGTGCAGGGAGCCTGGGTTCCATCCCTGGTCAGGGAACCAGTCCCCATATGACAAAACTTAGAGTTCCCATGCCACAATTAAGACTGGGCACGACCAAATAAATGAAACCTGTAAAACATAATAACTCCAACAAGAAAGAAAGAGCAATATCTTCAAAAAACCAGGAGTGGCTGCAGACGCATTCCTCTACTGTGCCAAAAACATGAGATAATGGATAGATGTGTACATTTATCTAAATACCAGTGAGCAGTATGTTATTAAAGCACGACCCTTAACTAGCAATATCTGAAAAAGCAGATCCAGAATGAGCTTAGAGATGTGAAAAATAGCAGAAAGACAAAAAGGGTCCTTTTAAGGTCATGTTCATAGCAAGAACAAAAACACAAAAGACTCTGGGGAAAGATGATGTAATGTGAAAAAGATAACAGAGAAGCAGAACTAATGAAACTCTTTTTCTCCATTCTTCTCTCAATAATTACCTTCAGATGGAAAGAGGAAAACGAGTTATGGCAGGACAGAACCAAAATGCAAGAAAGGTAAGAAACAGGAGGAGATCTTCTTGAAATTTATTTTAATGAGTTTGTTTTTATTCCCAGAAAAGTTGTATCCTGAGATATTTAGAGAACTTTTAATTGTAATCATGCAACCATGGTTAACAATCTTAGAAAATAATTTCATGAACAGAAAGTCAGCATACATTCATTAAGAATAAATACTGGGACTTCCCTGATAGTTCACTGGCTAGGAATTGCCGTGCAACGGAGGGAACTCAGGTTCAGTCCCACGTTGGGGAACTAAGATTCCACATGCCACAACTAAGAGTTTTCATGTAATTATGGAAGCCCGCATGCCACAACTGAGACCCTAGACAACCACATAATAAATACAATTCAAACAAACAAACAAACAAAAATCAATACTGTCAAACCAAACTTATATCTAGGAACTCACTGCTCAAGAACAAAGGTTTGTATTTTTTTCACTTAAGATTATATTGGAGCAGTTCTCCAGTATTCCTCATTAAACATTCGTCTGTACTACAGTTATAAATAGGTTCATCAGTTCAGTTCAGTCGCTCAGTTGTGTCCGACTCTGCGATCCCATGAATCACAGCACGCCAGGCCTCCCTGTCCATCACCAACTCCTGGAATTTACTCAAACTCATGTCCATCGTGTTGGTGAAGCCATCCAGCCATTTCATCCTCTGTCATCCCCTTCTCCTCCTGCCCCCAATCCCTCCCAGCATCAGGGTCTTTTCCAATGAGTCAACTCTTCGCATGAGGTGGCCAAAGTATTGGAGTTTCAGCTTTAGCATCAGTCCTTCCAATGAACACCCAGGACTGATCTCCTTTAGAATGGACTGGTTGGATCTCCTTGCAGTCCAAGGGACTCTCAAGAGTCTCTCCAACACCACAGTTCAAAACCATCAATTCTTTGGCACTCAGCCTTCTTCACAGTCCAACTCTCACATCCATACATGACCACTGGAAAAACCATAGCCTTGACTAGACGGACCTTTGTTGGCAAAGTAATGTCTCTGCTTTTGAATATGCTATCTAGGTGGGTCATAACTTTCCTTCCAAGGAGCAAGCGTCTTTTAATTTCATGGCTGCAATCACCATCTGCAGTGATTTTGGAGCCCCCAAAAATAAAGTCTGACACTGTTTCCACTGTTTCCCCATCTATTTCCCATGAAGTGATGGGAGCAGATGCCACAATCTTAGTTTTCTGAATGTTGAGCTTTAGACCAACTTTTTCAGTCTCCTTTTTCACTTTCATCAAGAGGCTTTTTAGTTCCTCCTCACTTTCTGCCATAAGGGTGGTGTCATCTGCATATCTGAGGTTATTGATATTTCTCCCGGCAATCTTGATTCAAGCTTGTGGTTCTTCCAGTCCAGCATTTCTCATGATGTACTCTGCATATAAGTTAAATAAACAGGGTGACAATATACAGCCTTGACGTATTCCTTTTTCTATTTGGAACCAGTCTGTTGTTCTATGTCCAGTTCTAACTGTTGCTTCCTGACCTGCATACAGGTTTCTCAAGAGGCAGGTCAGGTGCTCTGGTATTCCCATCTCTTTCATAATTTTCCATAGTTTATTGTGATCCACACAGTCAAAGGCTTTGGCATAGTCAATAAAGCAGAAATAGATGTTCAATTATATGAATATACCTTAAATTATATGCCCAATCCCCTGTGGCCCACTGTTTCACATTTTTAGTTTTTAAAAACTGTGCTGGAGTCATTATAATTTTATGTAAAACTTTGTAAGTTATTTTTTTAATTTTAGGTCACATTTCCAGAAGAGGAATAAATGAATCAAAGGGCTTCCTATCAAAGGCCTTGTTTTTATCACCAAAATTTCATCCAGAAAGAAGTACCTATTTATTTTCTCGACAACAATATATGAATGGCTATATTTCCAACCCATAGCATTACTGGAAGATTTTGATAGAAAAAACTTGGGGTTATTTTCTAATTGTGGCAAAATATACAAAACATAGAATTTATCACTGAAACCATTTTTAAGTGTACAACTCAGCAGCATTCAGAGCATTCACAATGTTGCTCAACCATCATCACTATTTCCAGAATTCTGTCATCATCCTAAACAAATCTCTGTACCCATTAAATAAAGAAAACTTTAAATTTTTTGAAAATTGGCCTTCTCTTGCATGTATTATTCAATCCTATTAGCGACATTCTTCCCCCTTCCTAAGGTCTTGGAATTCTTCTGTGTTAGAATAGGAGCGGCTATACCATGGTAACAGTCAACTCCCCACAAGAGTTTATTTCTTACTCAAGTTACCTAATCTATGCAAGTCAATGAGTGTATCCGCTTCTCATAGTCTCTCAAGGTTCAGGCTCGTGGAGGCCCAGTCATCTCATTGCTTCACATTTTGGAATATGAGGACTTCGTGGTTGACAAGGCAGAACAAGAAAGTGCAGTGGAGCCTTGTGCCAGGAATTAGATGCTCCAACAGATAACTGGGCTTCCCTGGTGGCTCAGTCGGTAAAGGATTCGCCTGCAATGCAGGAGACCAGAATTCTATCCCTGTGTCAGGACGAACCCACTCCAGTATTCTTGCTGGAAATACCCCATGGACAGAGGAGCCTGGGAGGCTACAGTCCATGGGGTTGCAAAAAGACACAACTTAGCAAGTAAACAACAAACAGTTTTCTACTCTAGCTCAGCCAGATAACCAATTCCAAGTGCCCTACAATGTCCCTAAAGGTCCATTGTCTTCTACTGCCAATGTAGGTAAATACCATTCTTCCTGGGTTGCGAAAAAAACACCCCCTGATTTTGGCAACTTAAGTGAAGTATGTGGGGTGCTAAAGGAAGACTGAAGAACCATTCTGGGAATAAGAATGTGGGTAGCCTGCCAGGCAGCAGGTCTCTTTCGACACACTTGGCTGGACAGACAGTAAAGCCGGTCTGTGTTTTCCTAGGCTCGAGAGTCAAAGTCCTGGGAAAGAGAGTGTGGTTGGCTGAGGGCAGTCACATGCCCAGCCTTTGGCAGTGGCAGGCCTGAGAGGAGGGATTAGCAGAAGGAGCCTCCACAGCTCTCTTTGGGTTTCCTGGTATGAAGTAGGCACACGCATTCTACCGAGACACTGTGTTTTGTGGGAAAATGATCACCCAGGTGGAAATCAGAGTGCTCTGGGGAAGTGGGAGTGAAGGCAGCCTTCCAGTATCCACTACCGAGAGCAAAAACATGATCATATCAGTGGCATCAAAGCCCATGAACACGTGAGTCTGCTGAGCTGATATCTGCTGATTTAATATTTTCTATTATTAGATTGATTCCTTATTTTCCTCTGCAACAAATAGCCTTAAGTGTGTATATCTAAAAAAGTTATTTTGAGACTTCCCTGGCAGTCCAGTAGGTTTACTCTTTGCTTCCACTGCAGGGGGCACAGGTTCAATCTCTGGTCAGGGAACTAAGATCCTGCATGCCACATGGCGGAGCCAAAATAAATCTTTTTTCCCCTTGGGACAAATTGCTAGGTCTGGAATCATTGCATCAGAAGACATGAGTATTTATATGTTCTCATTTTTTATTTTACTGAAGTGCCCATGGACTCTGAGAATATGCCCCTATTCATGGCAGATCAGCTTTCTAGTGACAGAGTAACTGCCTGGTTGAAGGTCACCCTGCGGAAAGCTCTCTCTGGGTCATGCCAGGATCACTTGGGCTAGTGGGGAGAAACATACTCTTTAGAGCTCTTCTTCTTCCTCCACATTTTTTTTTTTTAAAACAATTACTCTTTGGATAAAAGATACTGCAAGGCCACTGGCTTGGGTCGTTTAACCCATATGTTATAGGAAATAGGGCAGCATTTGCCTGAGGGGCCCAAGGGCAGTGGGAGTGCCTGCTGATATTGCATCAGCAAATGCAAGATGGCATACCCAGCTCCCTTTTCTCCACAGCAGGCCTCTCCAGAAGCTGGGGCAGGGGAAACAAGGATTACACAAGGGCAGGGCATGCCACCTGGGGAGGGTCCTGCCTGTGTGCTTGACCCGGGTCTCTGAGCCGGCCCGGTTCTTCTAACTCCAATCTTGAAAAGATAATTGTCCCAGATTTCTTCAGAGGATTTTAACTCACATGTGACAGAATTGGAAAATCTCTCTCCCTTCCCTGCCAACACACTAATTTCCAATTCCCCCATCCCAGCTTCACTGGGAACATCCATTTCTCAGCCAGACCACCATGCTGCCTGGGCCAAGCAGCAGGGTGCTTTTTTGGGTAATAACCCGCGGGTGAGATTGAGCACGTTAGATTGTAAACATGTTGAGATTGGAGGCTGTCTGGCTTTAGTATTCCTTGCAGGACTCTCCACAGCGCATTGCCCACTCCAGGTTGCTGTTCAGTTTCTCAGTCGTGTCCAACTCTCTGCAACTCCATGGACTGCAGCACCCCAGGCTTCCCTGTCCTTCACTAGCTCCCAGAGTTTGGCCCAAACTCATGCCCACTGAGTCGGCAATGCCATCCAACCATCTCATTCTCTGCCGCCCCCTTCTCCTCCTGCCCTCAGTCTTTCCAATGAGGAAAGATGCTTTCTCCAAAAGCATTGGGCTCTTTTTCCAATGAGTCAGCTCTTCACATCAGGTGGCCAAGGTAGTGGCACTTCAGCTTCAGCATTAGTCCTTGCAATGAATATTCAGGGTTGATTTTCTTTAGGACTGACTGGTTTGATCTCCTTGCAGTCCAAGGGACTCTCAAGAGTCTTCTCCAACACCACAGTTCAAATCAATATTTGCTGACTGAATATCCTTAGTTAAGTAGAGTCATTCTAGAACTTCCTTGGGATTCCAAACTCTTCCAAGTTATGATGTCTAGGAGTGTTGGGAAAAGTGAGCTCCTCCTAGAAGCAATCAGGGAACCCTGGAGGGGTTCTGAAACCCAGGCTTAATGTCGTTGAGTGAAGAAGAGAGCCTGGTGCAGGAGCTGAGGGGAAGGGCCTTCGCGCCATCTTGGGGCGGCTGTAGCTCAGCCCGTGGTGCTTTAGCCCCAGGGCCTCTTTCAGTTTCCTGTGGCCAAAGTATTGGAGCTTCAGCTTCAGCATCAGTCCTTGCAATGAGTATTCTGAGTTGATTTTCTTTAGGACTGTTTGGTTTGATCTCCTTGCAGTCCACGGGACTCTCAAGGGTCTTCTCCAGCACCACAGTTCAAATCAATATTTGCTGACTGAATACCTTTCCCTGGGGGCGCTTCTTCCTTCTGCAGGTCTCATCCATTTCATGTCCACCCATAACTCCTCATCCGCAGTTGTCAGTTCAATCGTTAGTTCCTCAGTACCGTCTCAGGATAGGCCAAGTTACCCTGTTTAACACCTGTGCATCTCTTCCTCAGCACTTACCAGGATTTTCACGAAGTATTTATATTTGTGTTTGTAATTATTTGATCCACACTTTCTCTCTGACTGGAGACTGCTGCTCCATGAGGGCATGAATTGTACTTCTTGTGTTCACTGTTGTCTTCCTGGTTCTAGCATATTTCCCAGCATATACTGGAAGGACAGTTACTACTAGAGGCAGGAGTAACAATTTTTCTATACCACGTGGGTTTACCAGCTGCAGTCCTGGAAGATACAGAGTTTATTAGTCAGGGTTCTCTAGAGAAGCATAATCAACTAATAGAAGATAAGATATATCTATGTCTATATACAGGCTTCTCTGGTGGCTCAGCAGTAAAGAATCTGTCCGCCAATGCAGGAGTCACCGGTTCCATCTCTGGGTCAGAAAGAGGACAAAATGGCTACCCACCCCAATATTCTTGCCTGGAAAATCTCCATGGACAGAGGAGCCTGGAGGGTTACAGTCCATGGGGTTGCAGAGTCAAACAAGACTTAGCAACTAAACAACAAATATCTGTGTATCAATAGATATCACTATATTAATATCAATGTATTGGTATAGATGGGCTTCCCCAGGGGTTCAGTGGTAAATATGCCCTTGTAATGCAGGAGACGCAGAAGACATGGGTTTGATTTCTGGGTTGGGAAGATCCCCTGGAGGAGGGCATGGCAACCCAGTCCAGTATTCTTGCCTGGAGAATCCCATGGACAGAGGCGCCTGATGGGCTACAGTCCATAGAGTTGCAAAGAGTCAGAAACGACTGAAGTGACTGAGCACTGCTCGGTACAGACATAGATACATATGGAGAAAGGGAGAGGGAGAGGAAGGCGCATTGATTGGCTGTGGTTTACTATAGGAATTGGCTCATGCAGTAATTATGGAGGTCAAGAAATCTCACAATCTGCCATTTGCAGGCTGAAGATCCAGGAAAGCCTTGGTGTGAACCCCAGTCCAAGTGTGAAGCCAGAAAACAAGGAGCATCAGTGTCCGAGGGCAGAGGAGGATGGAGGTCTCAGCTCGAGAAGGAAGAGAGGGTATTTAGCCTTCCTCTGCCTTTTGTGTTCAGCCCCTCAATGAGTTGGATAATGCCCACCTGTACTGGTAAGAGCCATCTTTCTCACTCAGTCCACTGATTCAAATGTATTGACACACCCAGAAGTAATGTTTACCAGCTCTCTGGGAAGCTCTCAGCCCAGTCAAACTGACACACAGGATAACCATCACACAGAGATCCTGGCTGGACTCTCAGCAGAGCTTGTGCAATGTGCTGCTCTCAGAATAGAATTTCTCAAATTGCATTAGCCACATTGCTGGTTCACGAACTCTCAACAGGGTTCTGTGAAGAAAATAGTTCTTTTAAAAATACAGATGTAATGAAAATACCAAGCACATTTAGACAGCTATTATTCTGTGATAACTTCTCTTTAAGAAAACATACACTCCAAACTGCTAACATTGGTTACGAATGGGAAGGGGGTCTTTCACTTTTCCTTCATTATGCTTTATTGTTTCTTTTTATTTTTTTATTGTGGGGAATGCACATTACAACATTTACCATTTTAGCTATTTTTAAGTGTACATTTCAGGGTACATGTCAATAGATTAAGCATTTTCATATTATTGGGCAGCCATTGCCATTATATTTTGTAGATTACTAGTTCACAAAATTCACTGTGTACTATCCTCATATCTTGGTGAGTTAACCCACCCCCAACTCAAAGGGTGGCCTCTGGGTTGTCTGAAGCTACTTGGAATTACTGCATTTGCCCCAGTGGTTAGTTGAAGGACAAGCCTCCAGGTTTGCTTTTTAAAAACATTTATTTTTTTGGCTTTGTCAGGTCTTAGCTGTGGCACGCGGGATCTTTGCTGCGTCCTGTGGGATCTTTCCTTGTGCACACAGACTCTCCAGTTGTGGTGCGCAGGCGCAATAGCTGGCGCATGCGCCTAGTTCTGCCACGCCACCCCAACCCCCTTGCTGGGACATGTGGGATCCCAGTTCCCCTACCCGGGATCGAACCCTTGTCCCCTGCATGGCAAGGCAGACGCTTAACCACTGGACCACCAACAAGTCTCTTGGCCTACAGGTTTAAGTGAGTGAGGCTTGGCAGGCTCCTAAACTCGTTCGATGTCCCGAGTGAAGTAATTACGATAGGCAGCATCTTTCTAGCACTGGAAGGGATACTATTTTATAGGTAAATCTGCAAACTTTGAGGCCATTTGGTTCTCATGAAGGAAGCTTTCTGGAGACTGAAGGTAACACCAACAAGGGGGAAGAGCTGAGAGAATCATACAGAAATAAAGCTGGAGTGGTGACAACTTCAGAAGCCTATACCCTACTTCTCCACGGAGGTTTTCAGTGTTATGATCCAATAATTTCTTGTTTATTTTGGCATTTTCCCTCTTTAATACTTGTGAGAGAAACCAGCCTAACACAGGTTGGAAGATACTCAAAAGATTAATATTCTGTTTCTTCTCATCATATCATTTATGTTTTGCCATAGCTATAATCTATGTACCTCACTGACAAAAGTGTCAGCCTGAGCCAGAGGCTCCCAGGTTCCGGCTCAAAATTGATTGTCTCTTTGTAAGAAAATTCAGATTTCATTTAGGGTGGCAGTGTACCTGGACAAAAGACCACACTTTCCATTTTCCCTTGCAGGGAAGTGTAGTCATGTGATTAAGTTCTGGCCAGTGAGATAAAAAGCAAAATGTTGTCTAAGACCTGCAGGAAGGCTGAGAAAAGATGCTGATTCAGCTTGGGGAGGTGGTGGGCAGTTTATCTTTTCCCTTCCTCCTTCACAACAGGAACTCTAGGAGACTGGGGACTATGGAATCAGGTTAGATTATTTACTCATGGATGAAAGAGAGACATAAATTTCTTATTATTTAAATCACTGTTACTTTGGATTTTCTGTTATAATCTGAACCTAACTGACTCACTGCCTGAAATATATTCAAAGATTCAGGAGAAGCCACACTTGACTGTACAGGTAGCAACCTTGTGACTCATCAGGGAGACACTACTGTATGTAGCGGAACCTAGGGAACCTGCATAAAGAGAAGGTTTCATCTGAGTTAACGTCTGTTTTATCTAGACAGAGGAACCTGACCAACTTTCATTGATTCAAATCCTTAACTCAGGACTTCCCTGGTGGTCCAGTGGTTAGACGCCACATTCCCAATGCAGAGGCTAGATCCCACGTGCCGCAACTGAGTTCAGATGCCACAATGAAAGATCCCGCATGTGGCAACTAAGACATAGGGCAGTTAAATAAATAAATAAATAAATAAGACTTCCCTGGTGGCCCAGTGGCTAAGACTCTGCTCCCATTGTAGGGGGCCTCGGTTCGATCCTTGGTAATGGAACTAGATCCCATACACCACAACTAAAGATCCCACATGTTACAATTTAGACCTAGCATCATCAAAATAAATAAATAATTTTTTTTAAAAATTAAAAAAAAGATAAAATTATTAATTCTTCCAGGCACTGAGTGAAGCATACAAGTGCCCACCTGACATATATACTTGCTTCTCTCTCAGGCACCTAATGAGTCTGAAATTGAAACTGATTTTGCCCATCTCAGTTAACCACCACCACATGAACTTCTATCTCTGGTTTTCTTTGCAGTCGATGTTCAGTAGCGTTCATAGTTGTCCACCTAACTTATGCCAGGAGCCTGGGTCCGTCTTTGTCGCTTTCTTCCTCATTTCTATATCCAGGCTGTGGTCAAGTCCCAGTGTGCTATGTGCTAAGTCGATTCAGTCGTGTCCAACTCTTTGCAAGGACTGTAGCCCGCCAGGCTCCTCTGTCCATGGGATTCTCCAGGCAAGAATACTGGAGTGGGTTGTCATGCCCTCCTCCAGGGGATCTTCCTGACCCTGAGTCTCTTAGGTCTGCTGCATTGGCAGGCGGGTCTTTACCACAAGCACCACCTGGGAAGCCCTATGAAGTCTCAGAATCTCCCTCTAAAGTACATTTTGATCCACTACTCTCTGTCTCCACTGTCACTTGGGTGACAGCTTTACCATTTCTTGCCCAGACAACTCCAAAAGCCTTCCCTCTGGATTCCCATTCCCCACATAGCACCCGGAGAGGAAACCCAAACCAGATCACCTTACCACCATGCTGAAAACTCTTCATAGGCTCCCCATAGCATTAGGATATAATCCCGAATCCTATAATCAATACACGATCTACAGTAGGAAAAGAAAAGAGTTTTATTTGAGCCAAACTGAAAATTATAGCCCAGAAGACAGCCTCTCAGATAGCCCTGAGGAACTGCTCCAAAGAAGCATGATGTTCAGCACAGTTTTATGTCTTGTCAGAACAAAGAACATCAAATAAGTCAGGGATACATTCTTTCAAGGTCTCAAGAAAAATGAAACAAACCAGGTCAGCAGGAACTCAGTGGGTCAGTGCAGCCCTGGCCTGGGAAGGGAGTCTTATCATCGAAGGAGTACCAGCACAGGCGTCCCCGAAAGGGAGGCGTTCAATCTTGATTTTTTTTTTGGCTGTGCCGCCCAGGCATGTTGGATCTTAGTTTCTCGACCAGGAATCATCCCTGCATCCTTCAGTTGGAAGCACAGTCTTAACCACTGGACCACCAGGGGAACCTCCTGAATCTTTATGTTTAACATGGACATTCTTCACTTCTGGTGAATGCACCCTTTTCTTTAAAAATTCAAGCAGATGAACAGTGTGTGTTTGATAGGCCACAAACAGGCTGTTTTAGCATAAAATTTGAGTTAATTCATGTAAAAGCCAGTATGACTCCCCCATACCTTAGTATGTAGCAATTTCATCACTGTATATGGCCTGTGAGCCTTTGCTGGGTCTGACCCCTGCGCACCCTCTAGCACCCAGCATCGTCTTGAGCTGGTTTCTCTCACTTACTGAGCTTGATGCCTGATCTTCTCTTTCAGTTTCCAGAATGTAACAGACTCCCAACCCAGGGGCTTGCACAGGCTGCTTTCTTGTCTGGATTCCTCTGTTCCCATCTGCTATTTTGCAGCCAACCCCTACTGGTTCTTCTCTTCACTGTTTAATGACTCCTTCCATAAGACCTTGACCCCACTCCTGATTTATATCCGGACACTTCATACTGAATAATATTACATGTTGCGTTTTGTGGCTGGCTTCTTTCACTTAGCATGGTGTTTTCAAGGCTCATCCTGTTGCAGCATGCCTCAGTACTTCACTCCTTTTCATTGTAGATGAATTATTCCATTGTATGTGCATGCATGCTAAGTCGCTTCAGCCTTGTCTGACTCTTTACGACCCCATGGAACATAGCCTGCCAGGCTCCTCTGTTCATGGGCTTCTCCATCAACAATACTGGAGTGGATCTTCCCAACCTAGGGATCGAACCTGTGTCTCTTAGCCTCCTGCATTGGCAAGAGAGTTCTTTACCACTAGCGCCACCTGGAAAGCCCATTTCATTGTATGTCAAAGTGTATGTGAAAGTGTTAATTGTTCAGTCCGATTCTTTGCGACCCTATGGACTGCAGCCCACCAGGCTCCTCTGTCCATGGAGTTTTCCAGGCAAGAATACTGGAGTGGGTAGCCATTCCCTTCTCCAGGGGATCTTCCCCACCCAGGGATGGAACCCAGGTCTCCTGCCTTGCAGGCAGATTCTTTACCATCTGAGCCACCAGGGAAGTCCATTCCATTGTATAGATACAGATTTATCCACTCGTCAGCTGGTGGACATTTGGGTTGAGCCCACTTTTTGCCTATTATGAACACTGTTACCAAGAACAAGCATTTGCGTGGACAAGTGACTTAGCATTAGCATATGTTTTCATTTCTCTTGGTTATATGCCGAGGGAATGGAGTTGCTGACTCAGATGTTAACTTGGAGGTGTCAGCAGCCCCTTTTTATGAGGAAAGGTTTAGGATTTTGTCCAAATGATCCAGTGCCTGTCAGTGTTTGGCTGTTTAGTTAACAGCCAACTGTTTACATCCCTCCTGTTCTTGTCTTTCCCTGTTTTATTTGCCTCTTTTCTTTTCTGTAGAGTCCAGCTCCCCTGCAGATTGTAGCCAGCACCCGGATTTTCAAGGGGTAAAATTTATTTGTAAAACATTTTGAACTCTCTGGAGGCTGGACATTAAAAGTAATAATGTTTATCTGTTTAATCTGTGGGCTAGCCACTTGCAGGGTGTTTTGTAACAAAAAGAGCATATTGAGTAGGAGGCTTTTTAAACTAGTTCCTAAGAGTAACTCCTACAACTGCTCAGAGTCTCAACTACCCAGCTAGCAATCTGTGCCTTTTAAAGAACCACTTTGAAGTCCCTTGGTGATATTAACATCACAAGTGAACCTATATATGTAAACATATGTTGTTCCTGAGCTTGTAAAAATGTATACAGAGTTCCTGTTGTGTGCCTGGCAGATAATAATTGCTTAATAAACCGTTGTTGCTGTTGTTTAGTCGCTAAATTGTGTCCGACTCTTGGCGACCCCATGGACCTCTGTCTATGGGATTTTCCAGGCAAGAATACTGGAGCGGGTTGCCATTTCCTTCTTCAGGGGCTCTCCCCAACCCAGGGATCGAACCTGGGTCTCCTGCATTGCAGGCGGATTCTGTAGCAACTGAGCTACCAGGGGCCCCCTAATAAACTGTTAGCTGCTATTATTAAAAGTTACTCTAATGAACAATCGGTTTCTTTGAGGTAAGGATTTCAATCATTCAGAGCGTCTTATTAACATTTTGAGGGCATATTGAATTGTTTGAGGACACATTGAAAAGTACCCCTTTTCAGGGTGTACTGACAAATTCTCATTTGATCGTTACGCCCACCTGGTGAAAACCACAGAGAACCTGGCAATTGTTCTCAGGTGCTCATTTTTGGTATGATAAAGATCGACTCAATCAACCCTGGCAAATTTAATCTGCTGATTACAGCAGAAACGACTCTACCGTGATCTGACGCCCTCTCCCCTACACCAAGTCGTTCGGTGTGATTACACAGAAGAGTGTAAGAGCAGCTGCCCGCCCCGCAAGAAAATGTTCCTTGCCCTTAGAAAGCTTTCAGTCTAAGGTGGAGATTTACAGGCATTTTACTTTAGACGAGGGCCGAGAATGGGGAAAAGAAGAGCCCTTCGTGTGCGTCCATTCACAGTTCAGGGTCCGTCCCGAGAGGATGAAACCTAGAAGTCAAATCGTCAAACCCAGCAAGCCAGACCTCAGAGTCATGCCGCCCGCTGAGGAGTATTACAGATGCTCTGAAGATGCCCCTTCCTGGTCCCGGTCAGGTTCCCCCGCATCGGGGAGCCGACAGTGAGTCACTCGGAAGAGGGGAGCCAAGAAAAGGGGAGGCGCTCGCGCCTGGGGCTGGAGGTGAGCCGCAGGGCGAAATTATACACCAAGGAAGCCTCGGAAGGAAGAGGAGGGGCCACTGCGCTTGGGGAAGAGAAGGAAAAGAAGGAAGAGACGTTCGGGGAAGGCAGGGAGAGGAGGAAGGAGGAAGGCGGAGGAACAAGACAGGGGCGCGCGCGGGGCGGGGCCGGGCGGGGCGGGCCTGGGCCTCCGAGAGGGCGTGCGGCGCGGGGCCGGGCGGGGCGGGGCCGCGGCGCCCGAGCTTCGGCGGGGGCTGCCGGGATCCCGGCGCCGCGCTCTCGCTCGCCGCCGCCGTGCTGCTGTGTGCGGTCCGGCTCACCTCCTCGGGGCATGTCCGCGCTGCTCTCGCCGCACGCCCGGGGCTCCTAGCTTCTCCGGCGCTTGCTACGCTTGCGGCCCCTCACCTGGCCCCGGCGCCCTGCTCGGGTTGTGCGCGCGGACCGCCGCCGTCATGGGGCTGCAGCCCCTGGAGTTCAGCGACTGCTACCTCGACAGCCCGTGGTTCCGGGAGAGGATCCGTGCCCACGAAGCGGAGCTGGAGAGGACCAACAAGTTCATCAAAGAGCTCATCAAGGACGGCAAGAACCTCATCGCCGCGACCAAAAGTAAGCGGGGACCTGGGGCGCGGCCAGCAGGAGCCTCTGCCGGAGGGACACCGACCATCCCGTTCCTGGGGCCGGCAGCCGGAGGATCAGGGGATTCATCCGGCACCGCGAGGCCCCGGGGTCGTTCCTCCTCGGCTCCCCGGGCAGCCGGGGGCGAGTCCCTTTCCTGCCCCTGCCCCCGCGCGGCGGCCCGAGCCGGGAGCCATGCGCGTAAGCTTGCCGCCCGCCAGACCCCGCAGCTCCGGCCGGGCGCCCTCGGTGCCTGCGTTCTCCGCCGGACCCGCCGGAGGGTCTGGTTCTCTTGCTCCCTAGAGCTGCTCTGTCTCGTCTGAAACATCAATTTCACGGGTCTTGTCTCGTGATCCTTCAGAAGAACTTGCCTGAGGATTCTTTGCAAACCTGCTGAGTTGGTCAGAAGTCCCTTGAGCCGTACCCTTTCTGTGTCATTTCGGATCCCCTGCGACAGTCTCGTCTCAGGCGCCTTACTATGCTAAACCCGAAAGTCCACCTGGCGTTGTGCAAATTCCTTCCCTCCTCCTGCGCCGAGGAGGTTCAAAGATTGGGGCTTGTGAGGCTGAGCAGACAGCCTGCCCTCTAGCCGCGGCGAGCCCTGCCTGCAAATAGGGAATTCCACCCCGGCCGAGCTTGATGCCTTCCAACCCTGTTCGTCTCTATCTTTTGAGCAACTCAGAAGTGGCCACAGGAAAATAAGAGATGTGTCCGCATATAGCGTCTGAAAAGAGTCTAGGAGGGAGGTGTCCTGAAATGCATGCTGAAACACTGAGTTGGTGATGCAGGTGGAAATAGGAAAAAGTTAGCTTGAGTGAGGAGCCGGGCAGCCTGAGCACACATGTAACCTATACCCCATTCTGAGGATGCCGGATGAATGTTGGCTTTTCCCTCTTAAAAAGACCTATCCGTGCAGCAGACTGGGAAAAATATCCCATGTCACCGCGCCCCGCCCCCCGTTCCCCATTTTGCATTAAGGAAGATGGAAACCTACTGATTGAATTGTCTCAGGTACCCGGCCCAGAGCCTGGAACAGTGCAAATTCAATGAATGAATGAGTTGAAAGAAATATGATTTCATGGGAAGAATTCAGTGAGTGAGCCATCTCTAATTTTAGAAGCAAGTCACTCAACTTCTCTGGGTGATGACCAGGGTTCATTTTGGTTCTGTGACCTCTGTGGTGTTGCAAAATGAGGATTGGGAATCACTTTGGAACATGTGGCTGGTGGGCTGTTGGGTTGGTGGCTCTCCAGTGTCTTGGCATTGTGTGTGTGTTGGGATGAGGGTGGGGAGGGGCTGTAAATATGTAGGTGTAAACGGAGAGAGGAGGAGACGAAAAGGACGTGGGGGGTGTGTGTGTGTGTGCAGTGGACATGAGGAGAAGGACTCTTTCCTTTTGTAGCTTGGTCTTAACTAGTGTCGCTGGCTGGGGGAGTGTCCTTTCACACTGGCTCTAGCAGCTCCCTCTGGCTTGAGGGGTATGAGGAGGGAGGCTTTGGTGTGGAGAGAGGCAGATGGCAAAGCCAGTTTGGCCACTGGCAGAAAGCTATTTATGTGACTGCATATTCGCTCTTCTGCCAACAGGACACACGCCTGTGTTCCAGCAGCAGCCAGTGCATCTGGGGGCCCAGCTGTCAGCCCTCCTCTCCAGAATGTAGACTTTCTGGCATTTGTGAATTGACTCCCTACTCCTTTTGATTCTTATCCTTTACTGTAAGAACCATAACTTATGCTCTAGAGATCAACCAAAGTTTCTTTTTTCTCCTTTTCCAGAGAAGGACAGGAACACAGCGTTTAGCTCACATGCCTTTGGCAAGTTAGGAGGGACCTCGCCTTTGTCCAGCTTGCCGCATAAAGTTCACATGGAGTTCATATCAAGACTAAGATCGCAGGATGTAAGTTAGGACACCTGAGTGTAAGTTGCTTCGCTGTTAGGGCCTGGCTGCAGGAAAATGAGGCAGGTCACTTTTGTGTTCTGTTTCTCTTGTTCTACTTCTAAGAAGCATCAGTAAGATTCTGCAGTGTTCAGCAGTGACTTGATTAGGTAATTAGAAATTACAGTCGAGGTCAATCATTGGCATAATCAGTTGAGCTTTTCTGGAACATCTGAATGAAGAGGTTGAGGAGAGACCTGAGACAGAGGGAGGAGGTACGGAAAGGGGAACAGTCAACTAGCTCAGACTGATTGTGTTTTCTGACACTTGAGGCTTTGTTTTGCAAAAATGGCATTTTCAGAATTGTGCCTTTAAGGGGTTTCTGCTTTTAATTGCCCTGTGTGATGCCTCCTGCATTCACTGAATACTTGTCGGGTTTATGTAACTTTGTTTTTGCTTTTTTTTTTAAATGTCTTGGTCATTTGTGAATGCGTAATCTCTGAAAATTATGAAAACACCCCTATTGCCAATACGTTTCTAAATACAAAGCTGACGACCAAATTGTTACTTCTGTGAAGAATGTATTGAGGCTTTGAATAATCCACAGATGATTAAAGAAGTTGGAGTTGAGTTCTGTAGGGCCTGAATGTTTACTCCTGAGTTTAGTTATATAGCCAATCAACAAGTACTTCTCATCTACAGCTTGAGTATCAGGCTGGAGACACAGAGAGGAATCCAAGCGGAGGCCCTTGTCCCTGAGGTTACTGTCCAGGCTAAAGTTCAGGTCAATCTAGGAAACGCATTTGAACTCCTGTACGCATTGTGCCTAGTTCTTGAAGAAACAAAGGGTACACAGACACACAGGTTAAAAGATTCAGAGGATTCAGTGACAGGTTTTCTAACTTGGACAGAAACAAGAGCATGTTGCAAGTTAGAGTGAAAGTTTGGGAACTCTTTGGTATTTCAGGGAAGGAGTAGAACCTGGTCAGATTGGAAACAGCTGGGTTTGAGTAGGATGAGGAGACCAGTTTGGCCGGAATGGCGATTTCATTTGCAGGAGTAGATGAGATTGGTGGAAAGGTCAGTTTCCAATGATTGAAGCCGTAAAAGTGGGCTTGGAATGTGGGCTTTATCCTGTGGCGAATCACTGAGGGTTTTGCAGCAGAAGCCTTACATAATGGGAAAGACCTGCTTTAGAGGGACGGTTTGGTGTCTGTCTACGTATGGGGGGTAATTTTGGAGATAGCAGTGGGGGTGGGGAAGAGCAGAAGAGAGGAGAGTCTGGGATCATTGATTTATGTAATGGATTTGGAGATCTTTCATTGAGCTCAATGGACTCTTTGTTTAGATGGCTTTTTTAGCCCTTTTCCTTTTTTTCACTCCTTTCTAGAATAATCAGTGTCTTCTTTCAATACAGTTTAAACTTTTGTAAGCCTTTCCTGTGATGTCTGTGTAGTTTCAGATGCTTATGTTTCCTAGTGATGTGTATTTACCAGAAATGGCAATAAGCCTTATATTGCTTTTGCTGTTAAGTTTATAATTAGGCATTCCTGAGAGAATATGTTCTGTGCTAGAGGAAGCCATGTATGTTTTAAACAGATAGTCCTTACAGTCCTTAAGCACTTACATAGCTGAGTAGCAGGCTGTTTAGTAAACTCAGATTGTCGAGGGGTGTGTGTGTGTGTGTGTGTGAGCTGGAGGGGCCCTCATTAGCCTTCTTTCATCACAGACCTGGGGAATCGTGTTACTGGTGGCCAGAACTAGAACTCAAGTCTTTCAAGTCTTGGTTTTGGTACTTCTTTTAGGCCTTGATATTTTGATGATTTTACTTTGGTTTTCTTAGGAGCATAAAAGTCCCCTTTTGCTGTCTTTGTGTTTCTTGTTCCAGAGACACGGTTCAAGTGGTAATTCCTTTTGGGGAAGTTTCTCAGATTGCTATTGCATGGAAGCATAGAGAGATTTGGAGGACTTAAAAGAATTTCATTTAGTAAACTTGAGCCTTAGTCTCATTTGTAAGACGGGGCTGTTGCCTATGGCCTTGAGCTTGAACCACATCTGCAAGTGTTTTGAAAACACAAGTGTGAAGCGGTTGTGTAGGTGTTATTGTTTGCCCAGCTAACGTTTTTTTCCTCTGACAAGCCAAATTTTGTTCAGATGTCTACGCTGTTTCCCAAATGACTTATAGAAAGGTGCTTAGGGATGATTCTGGTTAGCCTGACTCAGTGGTTCCCGATCCTAATCCTGGTTGACCATTAGGATCACCTGGTGGGCTGCAGTCCATGGGGTCGCTAAGAGTCAGACCCGACTGAGCGACTTCACTTTCACTTTTCACTTTCATGCATTGGAGAAGGAAATGGCAACCCACTCCAGTGTTCTTGACTGGAGAATCCCATGGACAGAGAAGCCTGGTAGGCTGCAGTCCATGGGGTCGCTAAGAGTCAGATGCGACTGAGCGACTTCACTTTCACTTTTCACTTTCATGCATTGGAGAAGGAAATGGCAACCCGCTCTAGTGTTCTTGCCTGGAGTATCCAGGGATGGGGGAGCCTGGTGGGCTGCTGTCTATGGGGTCACACAGAGTCGTACACGACTGAGGTGACTTAGCAGCAGCAGCAGGGAGCTGTAAACACACGTGGTTAGGGTTGAGAAGTGCTGAACTCTTAACAACTCAGCATGGTCCACCTGTTTTCTGGGCTGGTAATTAGATGAATGAGTGATTGGTATCTCACTTCTGACCGGGGAGACCTGATAGGACGTCTGCTGCAGACACTGGAAAAGATTTTCTTTTTTGAGAGAGGAGACTCATATGAAGGGTTCTTGCCTTCTGTGATGTGTGTCTGTATTGCCTGGAGCTGTTCCCGCCATCTCGGGAGGGCGAGTAGAACTAAGATAAGGAGTGGTAACTGAATCTGGAGGTTTGATGCTGTAATGAGAGCCACAGATGGTTCTGTGCCTGGCTCTCTGGCTCTTTAGTTGCTAAGTCGTGTCTGACTCTTGCGATCACATGCACTGAGGCTGCCAGGCTCCTCTGTCCATGGGATTCTCCAGGCAAGAATACTGAAGTGGGTTGCCATTTCCTTCTCCAGAGGATCTTCCCAACCCAGGGATTGAACCTGGGTCTCCTGGACTGCAGGCAGATTCTTTACCGACTAAGCTACAGGGGAAGTCCAACAAAATGACAAGCCAGTTTCAGTTGGGTTTTCTGCTACTTAACACTCTAACTTTTTTTTTGTTTTTTTTTTTTGGCCGTTCCTCATGGCTTATGGGCTTCCCTGGTGGCTCAGCTGGTAAAAAATCCGCCTGCAATGCAGGAGATCCCAGTTCAATTCCTGGGTTTGGAAGATCCCCTGGAGGAGGGCATGGCAACCCAGTCCAGTATTCTTGCCTGGAGACTCCCCATGGACCGAGGAGCCTGGCGGGCTACAGTCCATGGGGTTGCAAAGAATCAGATACAACTGAGTGACTAAGCACAGCAGAGTACATGTCTTGCAGAATTTTAGTTCCCCAACCAGCGATTGAACCTGGATCCTAACTGAGTTTGAAAGTGTGGACTCCTAACTGCTGGACCACTAGGGAATTTCCAACATCCTGATTTTGATGAAGTGGGATAACTGTAAATGGTGGGCTGATGCTCTGATTAGGTGGAATTTAGAGAGGCCTGGAAGTAAAATGCTATTTAAGAAATTAATAAATTAAATATAATTTTACCCTGAACGGAGGATATTCATCTGTATTCTTTGCCCCAAAGGAACTACTGTGGATCGCCTACAGTTCAGGGCATCACTTGAGGGTAAGTCTTAAACTCTCACTTGGGATTTTACTACTGACCTGGTCTCTAGTGCTAGGGTAGACTTGCCATGAAAAAAATTCCTATCAATCTTGACCTGGAATGTGGACCCAGACTGGCTTTAAAGGCTTTCAATACTTGACTCACTGCGAAGGTGGTCCTTGTCTCCATCCCTATTAATACTCAGCGCCCCCCACCAGGCAGCCCTGCTTGTGTGGAATGTCTGCCTGCTCAGTGAGTCATCTGCTGCTCTGGGTCTTCCTGCCCAACTGCTTTTCCCCTGCCCTCCCATTTGCTGCCTTCTCCTGAGCTTTCTTTGACCACCTCCTCTTCACTCTGCTTTTTGGTGGGGGGACCAGAGAGCATCGTTGACTTCTGGAAGAGGCAGAAGGCAGAGGAGGACATTTTTGTGTTTTAATTTTTAATATAGCTGGTGAGAGAGTATAGTATAGGAGATTAAGCGCACGGCCAAGGCGCTGCCACTCATTCACCCTGGGACCTTAGTCGTGTTGGTTAGCTTTTCTGTATCTGTGTTGTCATCCATAAAATGGAGATGATGAGACTCCCCCGGCAGCCCGGTGGTTAAGACTCCGCGCTTACACTGCTGGGGCTCAGCTTCAACCCCTGGTCGGTGCACCAGGATCCCACATGCTGCAAGCTATGGTCAGAAAGTGAAGAGGAAAAAGAAAATGGAGTGTTTCAAACAAGCGCTCAAACGTGAACAATTACGATGTATTGTCTAATTTGCAGGTATACATTTTTTAAAATATAAATTTATTTAATCGGAGGCTAATTACTTTACAATATTGTATCGGTTTTGCCATACATTGACATGAATCTGCCACGGGTGTACACGTGTTCCCCATCCTGAACCCCCCTCCCACCTCCCTCCCCGTACCATCCCTCTGGGTCATCCCAGTGCACCAGCCCCGAGCATCCTGTATCATGCATCAAACCTGGGACTGGCGATTCGTTTCACATATGATAATATACATGTTTCAATGCCATTTTCCCAAATCATCCCACACTCTCCCTCTCCCACAGAGTCCAAAAGACTGTTCTATACATCTATGTCTCTTTTGCTGTCTCGCATACAGGGTTATCGTTACCATCTTTCTAAATTCCATATATATGCGTTAGTATACTGTATTGGTGTTTTTCTTTCTGGCTTACTTCACTCTGTATAATAGGCTCCAGTTTCATCCACCTCATTAGAACTGATTCAAATGTATTCTTTTTAATGGCCGAGTAATACTCCATTGTGTATATGTACCACAGCTTTCTTATCCATTCATCTGCTGATGGACATCTAGGTTGGTTCCATGTCCTGGCTATTATAAACAGTGCTGCAGTGAACATTAGGGTACACACGTCTCTTTCGATTCTGGTTTCGTTGGTGTGTATGCCCAGCAGTGGGATTGCTGGGTCATAAGGCAGTTCTATTTCCAGTTTTTTAAGGAATCTCCACACTGTTCTCCCTAGTGGCTGTACTAGTTTGCATTCCCACCAACAGTGTAAGAGGGTTCCCTTTTCTCCACACCCTCTCCAGCATTTATTGCTTGTAGACTTTTGGATCGTAGCCATTCTGACTGGCGTGAAATGGTACCTCATTGTGGTTTTGATTTGCATTTCTCTGATAATGAGTGATGTTGAACATCTTTTCATGTGTTTGTTAGCCATCTGTATGTCTTCTTTGGAGAAATGTCTATTTAGTTCTTTGGCCCATTTTTTAACTGGGTCATTTATTTTTCTGGAATTGAGCTGCAGGAGTTGTTGTATATTTTTGAGATTAATTCTTTGTCAGTTGCTTCATTTGCTATTATTTTCTCCCATTCTGAGGGCTGTCTTTTCACTTTGCTTTTAGTATCCTTTGTTGTGCAGAAGCTTTTAACTTTAATTAGGTCCCATTTGTTTATTTTTGCTTTTATTTCCAATATTCTTGGAGGTGGGTCATAGAGGATACTGCTGTGATCTATATCGGAGAGTTCCTTGAGGAGTTTTATAGTTTCTGGTCTTACATTTAGATCTTTAATCCATTTTGAGTTTATTTTTGTGTGTGGTGTTAGAAAGTGTTCTAGTTTCATTCTTTTACAAGTGGTTGACCAGTTTTCCCAGCACCACTTGTTAAAGATTGTCTTTTCTCCATTGTATATTCTTGCCTCCTTTGTCAAAGATAAGGTGTCCATAGGTGCATGGGTGCAGGTATTCATTTCAGTATGCAGGCTGTTTTCTTGACCCACAAAATGGCTGCTCTGGCCCAAAGATGAGGGTCTAATCTTTAGTGCCTGTTATCCCTAAGAAGGTATTTGTCCAAATCATTGTGACCAGTGACCAAGAAGAAAGACTAAGTGGTCTAAGGCTGGTAAGGCTTCGAAAGTTTGAATGAGCTCAGGATGCTAAGAAATCTGACAGGTTTGTGAGTGGATGAATCAAAGCTAAGTGGTGTCTTGGGAGAGTATGTCCCAGAATTTGCTTCTGATTCAGAAAGGCCTCGGAGAAGGCAAAGGCACCCCACTCCAGTACTCTTGCCTGGAAAATCCCATGGATGGAGGAGCCTGGAAGGCTGCAGTCCATGGGGTCCCTGAGGGTCGGACATGACTGAGCGACTTCACTTTCACTTTTCACTTTGATGCACTGGAGAAGGAGATGGCAACCCACTCCAGTGTTCTTGCCTGGAGAATCCCAAGGATGGGGGAACCTGGTCGGCTGCCATCTATGGGGTCGCACAGAGTTGGAAACGACTGAAGTGACTTAGCAGCAATAAGGCCTGAGGGTGATGTGGAAGGTGTCACTAAGAATGTTGGCGATCTAGTCCAGTTGTCTGCAACTAACACTCAGGCAGGCAGCCCCAGGCCTGCCAT
Source organism: Bubalus bubalis (assembly GCF_019923935.1). Classification (NCBI taxonomy): domain Eukaryota; kingdom Metazoa; phylum Chordata; class Mammalia; order Artiodactyla; family Bovidae; genus Bubalus; species Bubalus bubalis. The sequence goes on from NC_059173.1 coordinate 61,931,858, forward strand.
CCAGGGGATTGATAAGACAGGGCCCAAGAGGGCAGGAAGAGCTCTGCTTGAGAAGACAGGATAACATCGTCAGAGGTTGGAGCCCGCAGATTCTAGAAAATCACAACGGTGTTTTTAGAGGATATTCATCTTAGTGTCTAACATGCAGGAAACCCTAACAATTTAGTGGCTAGTGTTTGTGTTTGCTGTGGGAAATCCACCAGGATTATACAGGGCAGCCAGAGACAGTCTGGAGGAGTTGTTACATAACCTATTTTCTGCTAAACGATACTCCAAGTCCCCTGGACAGATTTCCAAAGAAGCTGTTTTGAATTCTGACTCCAATAGCTATTTATCACCTTTTGATTTTATTTTTTGGGGAAGAGGTTGAGAGGCAAGAATTATGAAGGAGATACAAGTATTGTGTAGTCCTCTAGGTACTGTACGTTGTGCTTAAATGATTGCTGACTGTGTGTGGTCGTGAATAGGTCCGAGTGTTTACCTCTGACCATGGGGCTTCCCTGGTGGCTCAGAGTGTGAAGAATCTGCCTGCAATGCAGGAGACCCAGGTTCAATCCCTGGGTCAGGAAGATTCCCCTGGAGAAGGGAATGGCTACCCACTCCAGTATTCTTGCCTAGAGAATTCCATGGATAGAGGAGGCTGGTGGGCTACACAGTCCGTAGGGTCACAAAGAGACATGACTAAGTGACTCACAGTGTCACTTTACATCTGACCATAGTTAATATCATGTGGTGTCTGTTGTCACTTTTTAAAAGTTTAATGTTAGAAACATAGCTATGAATGCACTGCTTTATGGGATTCAGTATTATCTTGTATTGCCTTTGATTTTTCTACAACTTGTTTAGAGAAAACTTGTCAAGTTGGCTTTCTTCAGGAATTGTAGGAGAGTGTTTAGATATTTGTAGATTATGATTCTGATTGACTGTCTTGGATGTTTTTCGCTTGGTTCCTCTTTTTTTCTTTAAGATTGTTTATTTTTGCCTGCGCTGGGTCTTCGTTTCTGCACGGTTTCTCTATTGCGACGCGTGGGCTTATGGCGCTGGCTTCTCTTACTGTGGAGCCCAGACTGCAGGCGCGCCAGCTCCAGTAGTTGTGGTTACTGGGTTATTTGAACGGAATTACATAAAAGAGACTAACAGGCAGTTTACAACTTCAATCAAAACCCGGTATTTGAAATGAATGTCATTTAAATGATTTTAACAATGGTAGCTAACCTTTATTAACCATTTACAGTTTGGTTTCAGTTCAGTTGCTCAGTCGTGTCCGACTCTTTGCGACCCCATGAATCGCAGCACGCCAGGCCTCCCTGTCCATCACCAACTCCCGGAGTTCACTGAGACTCACGTCCGTCGAGTCAGTGATGCCATCCAGCCATCTCATCCTCTGTCGTCCCCTTCTTCTTCTCCTGCCCCCAATCCCTCCCAGCATCAGAGTCTCTTCCAATGAGTCAACTCTTCGCATGAAGTGGCCAAAGTACTGGAGTTTCAGCTTGAGCATCATTCCTTCCAAAGAAATCCCAGGGCTGATCTGCTTCAGAATGGACTGGTTGGATCTCCTTACAGTCCAAGGGACTCTCAAGAGTCTTCTCCAACACCACAGTTCAAAAGCATCAATTCTTCGGTGCTCAGCTTTCTTCACAGTCCAACTCTCACATCGATACATGACCACTGGAAAAACCATAGCCTTGATTAGACGGACCTTTGTTGGCAAAGTAATGTCTCTACTTTTGAATGTGCTGTCTAGGTTGGTCATAACTTTCCTTCCAAGGAGTAAGCATCTTTTAATTTCATGGCTGCAGGCACCATCTGCAGTGATTTTAGAGTCCCCCAAAATAAAGTCTGACACTGTTTCCACTGTTTCCCCATCTATTTGCCATGAAGTGATGGGACCAGATGCCATGATCTTAGTTTTCTGAGTGTTGAGCTTTAAGCCAACTTTTTCACTCTCCTCTTTCACTTTCATCGAGAGGCTTTTGAGTTCCCCTTCACTTTCTGCCATAAGGGTGGTGTCATCTGCATATCTGAGGTTATTGATATTTCTCCCGGCAATCTGGATTCCAGCTTGTGCTTCCTCCAGCCCAGCGTTTCTCATGATGTACTCTGCATATAACTTGAATAAGCAGGGTGACAATATACAGCCTTGACGTACTCCTTTTCCTATTTGGAACCAGTCTGTTGTTCCATGTCCAGTTGTAACTGTTGCTTCCTGACCTGCATACAGATTTCTCAAGAGGCAGATCAGGTGGTCTGGTATTCCTATCTCTTTCAGAATTTTCCACAGTTTATTGTGATCCACACAGTCAAAGGCTTTGGCATAGTCAATAAAGCAGAAATAGATGTTTTTCTGGAACTCTCTTGCTTTTTCCATGATCCAGGGGATGTTAGCAATTTGATCTCTGGTTCCTCTGCCTTTTCTAAAACCAGCTTGAACATCTGGAAGTTTACGGTTCACGAATTGCTGAAGCCTGGCTTGGAGAATTTTGAGCATTACTTTACTAGCATGTGAGATGAGTGCAATTGTGCAGTAGTCTGAGCATTCTTTGGGATTGCCTTTCTTTGGGATTGGAATGAAAACTGACCTTTTCCAGTCCTGTGGCCACTGCTGAGTTTTCCATATTTGCTGGCATATTGAGTGGAGCACTTTCACAGCATCATCTTTCAGGATTTGGAATAGCTCAACTGGAATTCCATCACCTCCACTAGCTTTGTTCACAGTGATGCTTCCTGAGGCCCACTTGAATTCGCATTCCAGGATGTTTGGCTCTAGGACAATGATCACACCATCGTGATTATCTGGGTCCTGAAGATCTTTTTTGTGCAGTTCTTCTGTGTATTCTTGCCACCTCTTCTTAATATAATCTGCTTCTGTTAGGTCCATACCATTTCTGTCCTTTATCGAGCCCATCTTTGCATGAAATGTCCCCTTGGTATCTCTAATTTTCTTGAAGAGATCTCGAGACTTTCCCATTCTGTTGTTCTCCTCTATTTCTTTGCATTGATCGCTGAGGAAGGCTTTCTTAAACAGTTTGGTTTACTTTGTGGTAAATCCTCTTAATTATTGTGAAAACTTCCTCAATGAGGTATGTTGTTATTTACCCCCGTTACAGATTTGGAAACTGCATTTGGCGGGCTTAGCAGCTTGTTCCAGCCACGCAGTTCGTCAGTGGTGGAGCTGGAATGTGAACCCACATTTGTCGGACTCCAAAACCCTTAACCACAATAGTAAGCTGTCTCTCTAAAGGAGTGTAACTGTGGTCTTCTGTTAAGAGAAGTTACTACAGTAAGACCTGCTTATCTGGCAAGTGTTATACATTTCATGATCCAGTTAGGAGACTATGCTTATTAGCTCAGCTCAAGGACCATGATTTAAAATTTAAGGCCACCTGGGATGGCTACTGTAAGTAAAACTGATTGTTAATTTTTGTAGTAAGTGTAGATATTCAGAGATGGGGTTGATTTAGGATCAGTTGCTAGTTGCACGTGTCTCTCTTCCTGCCTCTTAATCTCCATCTCTTCCCTTCTCTTAGTGTCTCTTTTCCTCTCCATTTCTCACCCCAGCTTTTAGAAGAGTAAATTTTAATTTTGTTACATTTATATGTATATACGTATGTATATGTGTGTATATACGTATACTGGTTTCCCTGGTAGCTCAGATGGTAAAGAATCTCCTGCAATGTGAGAGACCTGGGTTTGATCCCTGGGTTAGGAAGATCCCCTGGAGGAGGGCATGGCAACCCCCTCTAGTATTCTTGCCTGGAGAATCCCCATGGACAGAGGATCCTGGTGGGCTGCTGTCCATGGCGTTGAAAAGAGTTGGACACAACTGAGCAACTAAGCACAGCACACATATATGTATATACATATATGTATTTATGTGTGTGTATATATATTGTTTGGCTACACCAGTGGGCTTGCAGGATCTTAGTTCCCTGACCAGGGATTGAACCCTCAGCAGTTGGAAGCGTGGAGTCCACTGGACTGTCAGGGAAGTCCTTTGTTCTCATATTTTAGTATTAGGCTTCTTCCTTTGCAAAAATGTTGAGTCAGTTTAGAACTGTAAAATGATACAGAGAGTCTCATCCTAAACCTCTCTGTATTTGCCTTTTAGCTTTGAAATAAAAGCTTCCTGTCTGCCTCTTCCCAGTTGCACCCTTTCCCTGCAGAAGTGCAGCTATCTCAAATCTGGCATACATTATTCCCAGGTATTTTAACTCATTATTGACTGGAGGATTTTTGCGGAAACTAATGCCTGTGGCCATCGATTTGTTATACAAGTGATATTGGTATGTTTCCGATCAATAATATTCTGGTAACAAAGATGTATTAATATGTTTCCTGTTAATAATGTGTTAATACATTTGCACACATTCCTAAATAAAAGGCAGTATGTTATGCGTGTTTTTAGACATCATATAATGGATTCATACGACATGTGTTCACGTGTGCTCAGTTGTGGCCGACTCTTTGCAACCCTGTGGACTGTAGCCCGCCAGGCTCCTCTGTCCATGGAATTCTCCCAGCAAGAATACTGAAGTGAGTTGCTGTTTCCTTCTCCAGGGATCTTCCCGACCCAGGAATTGAACCTGCATCTTTTTCATCTCCTACCTTGGCAGGTGAATTCTTTACCACTGCACCATCCAGGAAGCCCACATAGGTTCTTCTGCAACTTTTTTCCCCTTGACATCCTATTTGTGAGATTTATCCATGTGGATACATGTAGCTCCATTTCATTGAGTTTGACCTTTTTCCTACAAGTGGCATTTAAAAAGACTTGGTTAATTGATGTTATGTAGATACTCTACGGAGAAGGCGATGGCACTCCACTCCAGTACTTTTGCCTGGAAAAATCCCATGGACAGAGGAACCTGGTAGGCTGCAGTCCATGGGGTCGCTAAGAGTCGGACACGACTGAGCGATTTCACTCTCACTTTTCACTTTCCTGCATTGGAGAAGGAAATGGCAACCCACTTCAGTGTTCTTGCCTGGAGAATCCCAGGGACGGGGGAGCCTGGTGGGCTGCCGTCTCTGGGGTCGCACAGAGTCGGACACGACTGAAGCGACTTAGCAGCAGCAGCAGATACTCTAAGGTGTTTTATGGTGTACCTTATTTACATGCAGTTTTTGGATTGTGAGACAATATATTTGGAGAATTTATTCAGTATGAAAGCCCTGTTGTTAGTTTTATAAACTTTGAAACACTGTCTCTGGGGACTTCCTTAGTGGTCTGGTGGTGGGACTCGGTGCTCCTAATGCAGGGGGCCTGGGTTCAATCCCTGGTCAGGGAACTAAGATCCCACATGCCACAACTAAAGATCCTGCATGCCGTGACTAAGACCCAGTGCAGCCAAATAAACTAAGACAATCCAAACACTAACTCTAATAATCAGTAGATACAGAATTCATGAATTTTAAAGATATTTAATAAAATTTCTCTTTGATATTTAATGTTACCAGCTTGGCATGGGCAATCGGAAGAAATCAGTTTAAATTTCAGGATTGGAAAAAATAACTGGCCTGAGTCACACAAAATCTTCAAGGGCCTTTTTGCCTCACTGAAATTAGATTTTCAGTATTAGCATGTAAAAAAAAAATGATCATCTTCATAAACACAATGCTCTTTAAAGCACTCTGGAAACTGTCAGTCTGGTTAGGTCAGATGAACATGATTTTTAAGGCAGGGATTGGTTAGTATTTTGATAGGCCTCTGTGCAAACAGCCTTTTATTTAATTACCCTAATGTAGGAAATGTAGGGACATAATTTATAGACTTGCCAGGGGGATGCTTTTCTAATTAGAAAGCTTTGACATCCTTCTCTTTAAATAAACAGGCACACTGAAAAAAACCCCTGACACTTGACATTTTAAGAGCAGCATCTCTTTAAGCCCCAAGATCTGCTGGGCTTGCTGCTGCAATGCTGCTGCTAGGCCTGCCTCCCTGGTCAGACTAGAATTTCCTTCCTGTGCTTTCTGAGGAAGATGTTAGTCTTGTGCCACTTAATATTTCAACGGGGAGTGTGAGTTTTCCTTCCTTGTCGCCTGGTTCACCCGCTGGCACTGTCTGCCCTTTGCTCCGAGGTTCCATCACCTTCTGGTAGCGGTCGAGTCACGATTGGGTATGTGACTGGAGGAAGAATCAGTTTGGCCAGAGTGATTCAGGTCACCTCTGGCCTGAATACTGGATATATTTTGGATTCTCATTAAGAATGTGCTTTTAAAAAAATTCTGACTATAAAGTTAGCTCCATCACTGATTAGGTGGCCTTGGGCAAGTTAGTGAAACCCTCAGTGGCTAATTTTCTGTTTGTTAGTAAAATGGAGATACCAAGAACTCGACCTCAAGGGATAATGATATTTAATCCTCATGTTACTTATGAAAGGTCTTAGAACTCTGCCCTGTCGTCATCTCCATCGTCCCTCTGCTCCCCACCATCATTATCATTGTTGGAAGGTGACTTTCTTTGGTTGAACTTGAATGCGGTTGTGGCTTTACCCGTAGTAACAGTGGAAATCGTCTGTGAACACATGTTCTTTTCTGTCTTTGAGGCTCACGATACTTTGAAAGGCAGGGCTGATACAGGCCTCTCATTTATTAAGCAGGAGAAACCTTCTGTAACAGGTTGTTGAAATCCAGCATATTACTGAAGATCTTGGCTTGAAAGTTCTAGAAACAAAGCCAACAAAGTACAAGGGAGTGGAGTGTCATCGACACGACATTTCTTATATTTGAGAACCTGGCAGATAGTACTTCTGTCACTCTGACAGATAGTTGTGTTTTTCTTTTGTGAAATGCAGGTCAAAGGCAGCCCAGCCAAAATGTTAACAATCATGATGTGTGAAGTCAGATCCATTTACTGTGTGACCTTGGGTGACTTTGCTTAACTTCTTTGTGCCTTAATTTCCTCCTCTGTCAAATGTGGATAGTAATTTTATCTCCCTGAATGTTGCTAAGATTAAATTAATTATTTGTAAAGCGCTTAAAAAGACGGCCTGGTCCATAGTGAGCCCTATATGTGTTTTCTAAGTCTAGGAAAAAAATTTAAAAATCTGTTTACTATTTAGTTATCACTGTAATAATCTCATTTATGACAGTGGAAGAGAGGTGTCATCTGAAGCCACTGAACTCAACCTGTTGTGGGGTTAGTTGCTAGAGGGTTAGGGGCTTCCTTGGTGGCTCAGAGGGTAAAGCGTCTGCCTGCAATGCGCGAGACCGGAGTTCGATCTCTGGGTGGCGAAGATCCCCTGGAGAAGGAAATGGCAACCCACTCCAGTATTCTTGCCTGGAGAATCCCATGGATGGAGGAGCCTGGTAGGCTACAGTCCACCGGTTGCAGAGTTGGACACGACTGAGCGACTTCACTTTCACTTTCTTAGCAATAAAGAGACCTGGTATATCTGTGTAGAAGTTAGCCTTCTCATGGGGGAGATAGATTAATTTAGCAGTATCGTTCACACTGTTAAGTGAGAATGGAGAATGGGGAGCTGTAGCCATAGTTAATAGGACTAACTGGTTGAGGGGGTCAAGGAAGACTTCAAGAAATTAGAAACTTCTCAGAGACTTTCTTAGCGGTCCAGTGGTTAAGACTCTGGTCTTCCACTGCAGGGGGATATGACGTTGGTCCCTGCTTGAAGAGCTAAGATCCTACATATGCAAGGTGCAGCCTATAAAAAAACAAACAAGAAAGAAGTTGGTAACTTCTACGCTGAGACCAGAAGGAGGTCTATGCTGTGGGTAGGGAAGAAGGATGTTCCCGGGTAGTGAAATGCAGGCGGGTGGCCTGGAGGCAACAGGAGCACATGGGTGTGGCTACAGGACCAGCACGGATGGGTGGGGCCTGGAGGTGGGGCTGGGGGAGGTCCAATGTGGGCTGGGGAGCAGGAAGAGGGGGCTATGGTGCAGGGGCAAGGGCGGGAAGGGTCTGGTGAAGCAGGTTGGGGACTTCAGACCCCTTATCCAGAGGACGGTGGACAGCTATGGTGATATTTTGAGCAGGGGATTGGCCACATCTGAGTTGCGTCTTAGAAAGGTTTAGGAAGCCTGCAATTAGGGAGCATGGATTTGAGGACTGCAGGCCTGGAGGGTGGGCGCTTACTCATCCAGGCGGGAGACTTTGGTGGACGAGGCAGGCTGTTAAGGAGCCAGGATTCTGGGGCTTTGGTGGGTGCTTGGGTGGGGGGGCTGAGGGAGGATGCATTGGAGATGACTCCTGGGTGCCTGGCCTGGGCAGTGAGGGCCGTGTGCTGAAGTGGGCCAGCCAGAGGAACGGGTTTGGTGGGAAAGAGGACGTGTTCGTGGTTCGGGCTGCGGAGGCGGAGGTGCTTCCGGGTTCTCCTCTGGCTGTGCTTGGGAGGTATTTATTTCTTTTATGAGTGCGTATTGCAGAACATCTACTTCTGCTTTATTGACTATGCCAAAGCCTTTGACTGTGTGGACCGCAACGAACTCTGGAAAATTCTGAAAGAGATGGGAATACCAGACCACCTGATCTGCCTCTTGAGAAATTTGTATGCAGGTCAGGAAGCAACAGTTAGAACTGGACATGGAACAACAGACTGGTTGCAAATTGGGAAAGGAGATCAACAAGGCTGTATATTGTCACCCTGATTATATAACTTATATGCAGAGTACATCATGAGAAACGCTGGACTCGATGAAGCACAAGCTGGAATCAAGATTTCTGGGCAAGGTGACAAATATCAATAACCTCAGATATGCAGATGACACCACCCTTACGGCAGAAAGTGAAGAAGAGCTAAAGAGCCTCTTGATGAAAGTGAAAGAAGAGAGTGAAAAAGTTGGCTTAAAACTCAACATTCAGAAAACTAAGATCATGGCATCCTGTCCCATCACTTCATGGCAAATAGATGGGGAAACAGTGGAAACAGTGAGAGACTTTTACTTTTTTGTGCTCCAAAATCACTGCAGATGGTGACTGCAGCCTTGAAATTAAAAGACACTTACTCCTTGGAAGAAAAGTTATGACCAACCTAGACAGCATATTAAAAAGCACAGACATTACTCTGCCAACAAAGGTCCATTTAGTCAAAGCTATGGTTTTTCCAGTAGTCATGTTAGAGTTGGACTATAAGGAAAGCTGAACGCTGAAGAATTGATGCTTTTGAACTGTGGTGTTGGAGAAGACTATTGAAGAGTCCCTTGGACTGCAAGGCTATCCAGCCAGTCCATCCTAAAGGAAATCAGTCATGAATATTCATTGGAAGGACTGATGTTGAAGCTAAAACTCCAATACTTTGGTCACCTGATATGAGAAACTGACTCATTGGAGAAGATCCTGATGCTTGAAAAGATTGAAAGCGGGAGAAGAAGGAGACGACAGAGGATGAGATGGTTGGATGGCTTCACTGACTAGATGGACATGAGTTTGAGTGAACTCCGGGAGTTGGTGATGGACAGGATGCCTGGCGTGCTGCAACCCATAGGGTCACAAAGCATCGGACATGACTGAGTGACTGAACTGATTGCAGAACAGGGTTCACAGCTGAAGAGACCGAAGACATAGCATCCAGATAGGAAATGACACTGGGCAACTGGATCACCAACCTGCTGGAGAGAAAATGTGGAGGAAGAGGCAGGGTGGCTCAGGGCAGCTCCTGGAGAATGGAACTTAAAAAAAAAATTTTGTTTGGCTGTGTTAGGTCTTGGTTGTGGCATGTGGGATCTAGTTCCCTGACCAGGGATTGAACCCAGACGCCCTGCATTGGGAGCTCGGAGTCTTAGCCACTGGACCACCAGGGAAGTCCTGAGAATGGAATTTCTAAGGAGTGGGTAGAAGAGGCTGAGAAAGACATTTGTGAATAGTAGCTATTGAAAGTGAGGCAGCGGGTGGAAAAACCCAGACAGGATTGCATGAGCAGAAAGATAGTTTTAGAAAGTAGGAGGGAGTAGACAGGGCCATGCTGCGGAGAGGTCAGGTCCCAGGGGCCCAGGTGACACTGTGTTAGCAAGAACAGCTGTCATTGACGCTCCTATATATGAGATGGCTAAGTAACAATGACTGCAGGATAGCATGGGGAACTCTGTAATCACCTGTATGGAAATAGAATCTGAAAAAGAGTAGATACATGTAGAGCTGATTCACTTTTCTCAAACCAGCACAACACTGTAAATCAACAACTGTACTCCAATAAAAACTTTTAAGAAAACAACAGCATTTTTTTTTTTAGGTTTATTTTTATTTTTGCTATGCTGCGTCTTAGTTGCAGCATGCAGAATCTTTTTAGTTGTGGCATATGGGGTCTAGTTCCCTGACCAGGAACCAAACCTAGACCCTCTGAATTTGGAGCGTGGAGTCTTAGCCAGTGGACTACCAAGGAAGTTCCCATGGATGGGATTTGAACATGCCAATTTAAGTGTTCAACAGAGAAGAGGAGATGGAAGGTTCAGGGAATAGTCCAGCAAGTACAGTGCTTCTGAACAGTATAGAGGTTGGGATTCAGATTCCAGGTGAAGGGGGAAATGCATCTACTTCAGTAACAGAAGGGGTGGAAATGATGGGTGCAGACCCAGCTCCGTTTGTAGGTTTGTGTCAGGGCATTGAGGAAATGATGACCTGATGGATTTATGTTCTCTGAGGTAGACAGCAAGATGGTTTCGGTAATGAATTGTGTTAATTTTTCCCCAGCACATTCTTTTTCTGCTTAATCAATAATAGACAACTTGTAAAAGTTTTGTCTCTTTGAACTGGGTATGATGGAAAATTGTTGCAGAAACGAATGCCTGGGGCTGGTGATTTGTTATGTAAGTGACTATTGATATATCTCTGGTCAATAACGTTCGGGTGACAAAAGACGTAAGCAGTCAGTGGAGACGCCACTGACTTTTTTCTTTTTCACTGAGGACCACTGCTGATGTTTCGGTGTGATCGCAGTGGAGTCATGCTGGTTCTCTTTGAATGTCTGCAGAGAAGAAATTTCTCTTGGCAACACTGGAGAAGAGATTCTAGGATTTCAGGTTCAGAAGAGAACCTGTAAGAATTAAAGGTTTTAGTCAGTATCCGTGATCAGAACATTTCTTTTGTACTTAACTGCTTAGTTAGGTTCTAACTAGTTTAAGAAACAATTCATGGCCATCCCCTTCCCTCAGGCCCCAGATGAATAGACTCTGGGCAGCGGGTACCATCAAGGTTGGGAAACGTGGAGACTTTCAGGTTCTTCAGTGGGAGGGCTTCTAGGACTTGGTGAAGTTCATGGCCTGTGCTAGAGGCAATGTGCTAGAGCTAGAGTTGGTGGCCTGTTCTTGTGGAAAGCAGTAGGATAGGGTTCCTGTTAATTTTTTTTCCTCTTCTTGACAGTTCAGAATTTTGGCATAAAACATGCTGTGTATCCTCATGCGTTGCCTTCAGTAGCAAGTGAGAGAAATCCAACTAAAACTAGTTGAGGCAAAAAAAAGACTTTCTGGCTCATGTGAGCCAAGTCTCAGGAGTGGGGCTGCTTTACATACATAGGCAGCCAAGGGTTCAAGCAATGTCATCTGGTCTCTCTATTTGCATCCTGGCACTTGCCGCAGTTGGCTTGACCCCAGTGGGCGCTCTTTCCCTAAAGTGGTGTTAGCTTAGGGTTACTTGCTCCTTACTTAAGGTTACTTTTTGAAAGAGCTTTCTTTCCTTGTTGGCTGTGATCAGTCTTGATGGTCGCACGCAGGCTTTCTCTGGGTGAGGCGAGTGCAGGCCACTCTTCTTGGAGTGCGCAGGCTTCTTGTGGTGGCTTCTCTTGTTGCGGAGCACAGGCTGTAGGTTCATGGCTTCAGTAGTTGGAGCATGTGGGTTCAGTAGCTATGTTGCATGGGCTTAGCTGCCCTGTGGCATCTTCTGGGGCCAGGGATAGAACCCATGTCCCTTGCATTGCAAGGCGGGGCGAATTCTTAATCACTGGGCCACCAGGGAAGCCCCTGCTTGTCTTTCTCATTGCTCCCGGGGTTCCAGAGAACAATGCCTCCTTTTCCTTAGGGCGGTTGTTCTCAAACAGATGGTTTTGTGATGTCCTGGAGACATTTTTGTTGTCATAATTGGCATAGATGGCTGCTGGCATCTAATATGTAGAGGCCAACAATGCCCTGAGGCTGGAATAGCCTTTGATGCAAAGGGGCTACTGCCCCTGCTCTCCCTGCCCCGCCCCAAGAGCTTTCTAGCTCAGAGCTACTTGCACTGAGGTTGAGAGAGACTATGTATTGTCTCTATCAGGATGCTTTTGGGCATAAAGTTCTGCCAGTCCAACAGGCATAAACTGATCTTGTCCTAGGTGAACCTGAACATGTGGTTTCCTTCCCTGAAGGCCCTGTCTCTCCTTGGTCACTTGTCCAGCCTGGAGCCGTCACTCAGTGTGGTGGGTGGGACACCTTGGCCAGCCTGAATCCCATGCCTACCAGTGGGGAGAATTAGATTCTTTTCCCTCATAGGTTATTAAAGAATATTGAGTATAGTTCCCTGTGCTATTACAGTAGGTTCTTGTTGGGAACATGCATCTTGGAAAGTATCTTTACTAGATCTGATTTTTCTGGGCCTAAGTGTATGTATGGTGATTGTAGCCATGAAATTAAAAGACGCTTACTCCTTGGAAGGAAAGTTATGACCAACCTAGATAGCACATTGAAAAGCAGAGACATTACTTTGCCAACAAAGGTCTGTCTAGTCAAGACTACGGTTTTTCCAGTGGTCATGTATGGATGTGAGAGTTTGGACTTGAAGAAAGCTGAGCGCCGAAGAATTGATGCTTTTGAACTGTGGTGTTGGAGAAGACTCTTGAGAGTCCCTTGGACTGCAAGGAGATCCAACCAATCCATCCTAAAGGAGATCAGTCCTGGGTGTTCATTGGAAGGACTGATGCTGAGGCTGAAACTCCAATACTTTGGCCACCTCATGTGAAGAGTTGACTCATTGGAAAAGACCTTGATGCTGGGAGGGATTGCGGGCAGGAGGAGAAGGGGATGACAGAGGATGAGATGGCTGGATGGCATCACCGACTTGATATACATGAGTTTGGGTGAACTCCAGGAGTTGATGATGGACAGGGAGGCCTGGTGTGCTGTGATTCATGGCGTCGCAGAGTCGGACACGACTGAGCGACTGAACTGAATTGAAGGGTTTGTGGCAAAGGGCTCTGTGAGATTATCGAGTCAAGATAAGAGTGGCTTCTCTTTTTTTTCCCATTGCTTGGTTGATTCATTTTAACCAAAATAGAGAAGGATGGGAGAGATGAAAGGGTGGAAGCAAAGACTCTGGTCTGTGCAGCTCCTCTGGATACAAAATCAAAGTTGTTGATTCTCTGCTGTGCTGCGTGTCTGTGCTGAGCAGCAGTTAATCTCTGAGCTCTGGAGTAGCTCAGACACTTGCCGTCACTGCGGGAAAGCTGAAAGTAGTTAACGTTTATAACATCTTGTTAGAGTCCAAGGAAACGTTTTGCAAGTTAAATAGTGATTTTTCTGGCGTTGTTTAGATTTCTGATGCTCATAGTGTTCTTGTTTAGTTTTGGAGAAGGTATTATTAAAAAAAACACAACTGATCTTTGTGAGTGTAATTCATCTGGCAGAAGGATTGAATAATTTTTTTTTCTTTTTAAACAAAGAAAATTCTTGAAGAGAATCGAGGGCAGATTTTAAAAACTTCTGATTTTCTGTATTCCTGGCTTAATTTTAACTTTGAAACCATTTGAGAAATCCTGTAAACACCTAGAAAAGTTGTCCAAATTATTTTCTTTTGAAATTGTGTGATGGTCTCTGGAAATACTTTCCTTGTCTCTGTTTTATTGTGTGTGTTGTTTAGTATCTAAAACAAGAATTTGAAAGTAGGTAAGTGACCTATTTGGACTGTTTTCTTAGTAGTCTAGGGGAGTTGAGATGGTTAAATGTTTATGATGTGAACTCTGAAATCTTGTAGAATTGACTGCTCTGTCTTAATGGCTGAAAGGCTTGCAAATTAACCTGGTAAGGAGCAGTCCCGCATCCACACACCAGATCTATCACTTAACCAGAGTTAACAGGTTTTTGTTGCTCTGGGATGGTCCAGTGCCTTTTGACAGTGTCTCGGGGACTGATTTATCTTGACACTCGTCAAACAAAGAGGTTTTTAAAAGTGCTCTTCTGTCCAGAGACAAAGAGGCAATTTTGTAAAGACCTTCACATTTTGTGACTTCGAAGCTTTCATTTCCCGAAGCTCTCATTTCCCAAAGCTTTAAAGCTCTAAGTAGAGTTTCGAGTTAAAAGCACTTCCTCAGTGTAATGTCTGGTGAGAGCATAGCTGGCTGGGGTGGTGGTGGGGAGAGTGGAGAGGACTGGGTTCCATGGTGGGAGCTAGTGCACTGGTGAGCATTTGACCTTTGGAAGGTGTGGGAGGGCATGTTGGAGCAAAGCCTGCTAGACTGTGGCATGGTTAATGCCTGTGAATCCAAACCCAGTTTATATTAGGAAGAAAAGATGGAATGGAGTGGAATGAATGCACATCCAGCTCTGTGGGCTTACATGGTGTGTGTGTGTAATCTAATCACTCTTTAGATGTAACTAAACAAGAGGGATCAGAGATGATTCATTTATTCACTCCCAACCTATTTTTTGTGTGTATGTGAATATCCATTAAATTTTTAAAATTGAAATACAGTTTTACAGCGTGTTTCAGGTACACAGCAAAGTGATTCAATTATATCAGATTCTTTTCCATGATGGTTTATTATAGGATATTGAGTACCATACAGTAAACCTTTGTTGGTTTTCTATTTTGTGTATAGTAGTATGTATCTATTAATCCCATACTGCTAATTTATGCCATCCCCTTCTTCGTTGGTAACCATAACTTTGTTTTCTGTGTTTTTAAGTCTGTTTCTGTTTTGTGAATAAATTCGTATCTTTTTGTCTTTTTGGTTCCAGGTATAAGTGATATATTTGTCTTTCTCAGTTAGGCTTCATTTACATGATAATCTCTCGGTCCATCCATGTTGCTGTAAATGGCATTCTTTATTTTTTTTTAGCATCTGAGTGATACTCTATAGTGTAAATGTGCTGCATCTTTATCCGTCTGTATCTGTCGATGGACATTTAGGTTGTTCCATGTCTTGGCTCCTGTAAATAACGTGTGATAATGCATTTTTATCCACTGCTGCTGCTCTTCAGTTGCTCAGTCGTGTCTGACTCTTTGCTACCCCATCAACCGTAGCCTAACAGGCTCCTGTGTCCATGGGATTTTCCAGGGAAGAATACTGGAGGGGGTTGCCGTTTCCTTCTCCAGAGGATCTTCCTGACCCAGGGATTGAACTTGCTTGGCAGATGGATTTTTTTTTTACCACTGAGCCACCTGGGAAGCCCTTTGTATATCTTAGTTGGTTAGATGAAGGTGCATATAAAATATCTAAAGTTTGAAACAGCAATGGGTAGATTACTACAGTCTCTCAAACTAGAAGTATTAGATTTTATTTTCATTTGCCTTATAATCTGTTTATAAGTTTAGCTCTTGGTAAACACCTGAGATGTACTGACACCAAGTTTAAGTTTCCTAGAAGTCTTGATGATGATAGTGGTGCGGGTTGTAGTGTGGCAGCAGTCAGTAGGGTTTTAAAATTTATTTTTTAACCCCAGTGTAAGGGGACAGACCTTTACGTTAATTAGCATTTCCTTCTCACAACAGTCCTGTTTGGTGGTTATTCTTTTTTTTTTTTTTTTTTAATTTTATTTTATTTTTAAACTTTACATAACTGTATTAGATTTGCCAAATATCAAAATGAATCCGCCACAGGTTTACATGTGTTCCCCATCCTGAACCCTCCTCCCTCCTCCCTCCCCATTCCATCCCTCTGGGTCGTCCCAGTGCACCAGCCCCAAGCATCCAGTATCGTGCATCGAACCTGGACTGGCAACTCATTTCATACATGATATTTACATGTTTCAATGCCATTCTCCCAAATCTTCCCACCCTCTCCCTCTCCCACAGAGTCCATAAGACTGTTCTATACATCAGTGTCTCTTTTGCTGTCTCGTACACAGGGTTATTGTTACCATCTTTCTAAATTCCATATATATGCGTTAGTATACTGTATTGGTGTTTTTCTTTCTGGCTTACTTCACTCTGTATAATAGGCTCCAGTTTCATCCACCTCATTAGAACTGATTCAAATGTATTCTTTTTAATGGCTGAATAATACTCCATTGTGTATATGTACCACAGCTTTCTTATCCATTCATCTGCTGATGGACATCTAGGTTGCTTCCATGTCCTGGCTATTATAAACAGTGCTGCGATGAACATTGGGGTACTCGTGTCTCTTTCCCTTCTGGTTTTCTCAGTGTGTATGCCCAGCAGTGGGATTGCTGGATCATAAGGCATGTCTATTTCCAGTTTTTTAAGGAATCTCCACACTGTTCTCCCTAGTGGCTGCACTAGTTTGCATTCTGGTGGTTATTCTTACAGTAGATACTATTTTGCAGTACAGGAACCTGGGTTTGGATGTGTTAACAAGTTTCTTTCCCCAGGGCCCTAGCCTGGAAAGCCATGTGGCCTCCAGTTTCACACTGTCTCTGAGACCTTTAGTTTTCTAGAAGAGCAAACATTATTGCCGTGGGTATAGTATGTATTTCACAAGCCTTATTTGTGGTGCTATCTTGTATAAAGCCTTGGGGGAGGGGGTTATATCTGCAAAGCACACTTTAGGAAATTTAAAAATTTCCCATGAAGGTGATAAAAGCTTCCTTTAAGCTATTTAAAGTCACAGGAAAGGAAGTCATTTTCAGATGATCTGAAATAGTGGCTGTGGGATTCACTTTGTATTGCATAAAATGAAAAGGATTTTGCTATTGTTTGCTTTTTAGACAAAGCAGAATCTAGAGAGTAATGCCATTGTTCATGATCCAAAGGGCGCACTGGGTTTGAACGGTGTTGACAGACTGATGTTGCCATTTTCAGCTTCCATGTCTTATCGATGATTGACAAAGCATTTCTCTCCTCAAAGGAAAAACTTTGCTTGTTTTGTGAAATGCATGCTTTACTGTCAATGCCAGTTTGGAGCCTTGTTAAAATTTGCTGCTTATCTTACGCTCCCAAACTGTACTGCTATTTAATTTTCTTCACAAATAGCTGTTCCCTTTCTTTCTAGATGCATGTTCATTCTTTTTGGTGCTGGTGTTCTGCATGTGTTTATCCTGAAATAAATTTTCTCCTGGTTCACTAGGGAGGAACTTCCTGCCCAGAAGATTAAGAATTTTGCCCAAAGCCAGATGGCAAAGTCGGAGACAATGTTGACGAAGACATTGTAATTGATTTTAAGAGTTTCGGGGTTTGTCTGATCTTCGGTTTAGTGAATCTCAGTTTCCCTGTAGAATGCTGGAGGGCGAGTCCTGCTCTCCTGAGTCTTGTGGAGTGGGAAGGAGTGCTCAGTCCTCTTCCTCTACAGACGAGGAGACATGACCCACGTGCCCACTCGGATAGTCTACTGGTTTCATGAAGCTCTTTTGTAGTGTTGAGTCTCCATTGAGCTCATTTTTCTTCTCTGTGTATTTGCAGTATTAGTGAACAAATAGTGAGGAAATCCTATTTAAAGGGTGTTTCCTGCCCCCTTTGGAAACAGATCATTTCCATGATGCTCACGTTGTATTCATGTTCATCAAAAATTTAGATATGGGGACCTCCGTGGCGGTCCAGTGGCTAAGACTCCGTGCTCCCCATGCAGGGGGTCCGGGTTTGATCCCTGTTTGGAGAGCTAGACTCTGCATGCTGCAGCTAAGACCCGGTGCCCCCAAATAAATTAAAAAAAAAAAATTAAATCTGGAGGAGAGAAAATACAAGGTCAAGAGGATGGTTACGGCATGCCAGTACGGTTCCTACTAAGAAGGAGGTTTGGAGTAAAGCCTCTCATCTCTCTCTGTGACCCCATCGACTGCAGCCCACCAGGCTCCCCTGTCCGTGGAATTTTCCAGGCAAGAATACTGGAGTGGGTTGCCATCTCATCTCTCAGGGTCTCATAAAAGCTCCTGACCTGACTATCACTATCAGATATTTTGCAAATATTAATTATACTTACGTCTCCTTCTATTGAGATAAGAGATACTGATCCCAATTCTCTTATCTATAGGAGTGCATAAACTACCTTAGTCCCAAGCATTAAGCCTAGTCCAATAATATATGCTGTTTTTAATCTGAGGTTCATAAAGACCTTCAAAAGGAATCCTCAACCTTCCACCACTGAATTATTCCTATGAGTGAGAGCCCTTCCTCTTGATACCTCCTTTGAAGTTGAAGTAGAGAAATGAATGAGTTGGACAGAGATGGTGTAACGTTGACATTGTTTTATGTTTGGGGCTTCCATTCACCTGCTGTGACTGGTGCTAATAAAGCCCAGACATTCCTGAAGATGTCCTGTCACTCACCTTGCTCCTGTTCAGGATGGTGAGCCTCTTGAGGGCAGCATCTGATTTTGGTCCCTCACTAGTGTTGAGAGCTCTATCTGGCTCTGAGGTCTTGGATTCATACTTGCTGAGTAGATTTCTGTCTGGCTCCTTGCATATCGGAAGCCTTTGAGGTTCAGAGGTTGGATGATATCAGGAAAGACGCAGAGGAGATGAGAATCAGGGGCCTCTGATGGCAGGCCTGTTCCTGAGCCACGGATGAAAGTGGAAACAGCCTTCTGTAACTTTGGACCAAATGTCACCATCTCCCATCTCAGCTCCTCCACAGATCCCTGCCAGGATTCTTTACCTCTGATGAATACAGTCAAAATCAGAACTCTCAGGTGGCGAGAGTTACAAAGTTGTTTTGGTCTGAGTTGAACTGATAAATCTTCAGAGTATGAAGACAGGTCTAGAAGGAGTTAGGGCATAGTTTGGGACAGCATTCAAGGTTCCAAACTGCCTCCAGATGGACAGAAAAGCTCAGAGTGTGGTTAGTGCTTTATTTCTTTTGGCTGACTTTGTATTGTCATTCCTTAATAGCTGTTTATATTTAATATGATGCAAGTTGTATATTGTATACAAGTTATTCTTTAGCCTGTCTCTGTATAGAGATAAACAGCATTGGTAAATTTTCACTGTTGCACACGAGTGAAATAGGGTGTTAATGTTTCAGTTGTTTCACATCAAGTTAAATAAAAGGGAAAAACACAAATAAAGATAGTGATTTTGCTACACAGTCCAGTTGTACATTCTTTTGTTAGATTTAACAGAACAAGTCCCTGAAGGAATGTTAAAATCCGTTCAAAGTGATAGCTTTAAAACGTTCCCAAGCAGTCATGATAAAATACAAGCAGTTATACTATTGAACTGTGATA
This sequence comes from Bubalus bubalis, assembly GCF_019923935.1. Taxonomy (NCBI): domain Eukaryota; kingdom Metazoa; phylum Chordata; class Mammalia; order Artiodactyla; family Bovidae; genus Bubalus; species Bubalus bubalis. Next base: position 61,951,111 of record NC_059173.1, read on the forward strand.
TTAGAAGTCCTTGTTATTTTAAGTAGAGCACAATGTCATATTTTTCCTTACTAATTTTTTTTTTGTTACATAGCGAACTCTTATGATAAACTTGGTCTGGATGTTCTGTGTTCATGGCATCACTTTCCATTTGATTTCTCCTAGAAAATTAGGATGCCTTCCATTCCTCCTGCTGCTTTGTACATGGTGATAGCTTAGCGTCGAGACTGGTGTCAAACAGGGGCATGGCCTCTGGTCTCAGCGGGCAGGGACTCTGGCTGTAGGAAGGGACCCCAGGACCATGTTATCCTAAAGAGAGAGGGCTCTTTTTGGAAACAGTGACATCACTGGCCTTTTCCTTGGTAAGCTGCTGGTAAAATATTGTAGGGAGTGGCTCTCCTTTTGCTCACATAGAGGAGAAAGAGGCCGCCCTCTTGTGTGGGTCTCTTGCCCTTATTAAAGAACAGGGGATATTTTTCTCTGTCTCCTTTAGAAACTAGACTGTCACTGAAGAAGGTAGGGCTGTGTGGGGGTGTATGTGTAGTATATGGTGAGTTAGCCTCTGTGACTGCTTGCTGGGTATTTTGTCCTTGGTTTATAGTATGTCTTTTTAAAATAATCTCTTTTTAAAATGCGTATATATTGAGTCCAGAAGGGTGGTACTGATGAGCCTATTTGCAGGGCAGCAGTGGAGATGCAGACAGAGAGAACAGACTTGTGGTCACAGTTGGTTAAGGAGATGGTGGGACGAATTGGGAGCATGGCATTGAAACATATACTTTGCCATATGTAAGATGGATGGCCAGGATGGTACAGGGAGCTCACCGGTGCTCTGTGACAGCCTAGATGGGTGGGAGGCTCAAGAGGGAGAGAACGTGCATATACTTACGGCTGATTCATGTTGATGTACGTCAGAAACCAATACCATATTGGAAAGCAGTTATCTTCCAATTAAAAAATTTTTTCTTTCTTTTTAAAATTGAAGTATAATTGATAAACCATGTTCTGTTAGTTTCAGGTATACAGCAAAGTGATTCAGTTACACATATATACATTAAAAAAAAAAATGCTGTTTTCCAGGATGGTTTACCATAGGGTATTGAGTGTAGTTCTGTGTGCTCTACAGTAGGACCTTGTGAATCCATCCTGTATGCGGCTTTTGCTGTTCAGTTGCCCAGTTGTGTCTGACTTCCTGCGACCCCATGGATGCAGCACACTGCTGACTAGATGATAATCCTTTGAATCTGTTTGTTACCTCTTTGCGTATTCGTAGGGGATTTGATTTAAGTCATACCTGACTGGCCTAGTGGTTTTCCCCACTGTCTTTAGCTTAAGCCTGAATCTTGCTATGAGGAGTTGATGCTCTGAGCCATAGTCAGCTCCAGGTCTTGTTTTTGCTGACTGTATACAGCTTCTCCATCTTCAGCTACAACGAATGTCATCAGTTTGATTTCGGTATTGACCCTTTGGTGGAGTCCATGTGTAAAGTCATCTCTTGTGTTGTTGAAAAAGGGTGTTTGCTATGACCAGTGCATTCTCTTGGCAGAATTCAGTTACCCTTTACCCTGCTTCATTTTGTTTTCCAAGGCCAGACTTGCCTACTAACTCCAGGTATCTCTTGACTTCCTGCTTTTTGTGTTCCAGTCCCCAACGATGAATAGAACATCTGTTTTGGTGTTATTTCTAACAGGTCTTCTAGGTCTTCATAGAACTGATCAACTTCAGCTTCTTTGACATGCATGGTAGGGGCATAGGCTTGAATTACTGTGATGTTGAATGGCTGGCCTTGGAAACACACCGAGATCATTCTGTCATTTTTGAGGTTGCACCCACATACTACATTTCAGACTCTTTTGTTGACTCTGAGGACTATTCCATTTCTTCTATGAGATTCTTGCCCACAGTAGTAGATATAGTGGTCATCTGAATTAAATTCACCCATTCCTGTCCATCTTAGTTCACTGGTTCCTAAGATGTTGATGTTTCATCTTACTGTCTCCTGCTTGACCGTGTCAAGTTTACCTCGATTCGTGGACCTAGCATTCCAGGTTCCTATGCAGTACTGTTCTTTGCATCAGATTTTACTTTCGTCACTAGACACATCCATAACTGAGCATCGTTTCTGCTTTGGTCCAGCCGCTTCTTTCTTTCTGGGGCTATTAGTAGTCATCCTCTGTTCTTCCCCAGAGCATATTGGACACCCTCTGACCTGGGGAACTCATCTTTTGATGTCATATCTTCTTGTCCTTTAATACAGTTCATGAGGTTCTCATGGAAAGCATACTGGGGTGGCTTGCCATTCCCTCCTCCAGTGGATCACGTTCTGTCAGAAATCTCCACTATGACCCGTCTGTCTGGGGTGGCCCTACACGGCATGACTCATGGCTTCATTGAGTTAAGCAAGCCCCTTTGCTACAACAGGGCAGTGATCTGTGAAGAGGGGATCCATTGTCTATATAACAGCTTAAATCTGCCAAGCCCAAGCTCCCATTCCATCCTTCCCCCATTGCAAAAGGAGGACCCTTTTGCAATGACAAGTCTGTTCTCTATAATTCTGATTCATTGGTAGGTTCATCTGTGTCCAGATTCCACATATAAGTGATATATATGGTATTTGTTTTTCTCTTTCTGACTCCCTTCGCTTAGGATGATGATCTCTGGTTGCATACATGTTGCTGCAAATGGCGTTATTTCATTCTTGTTATGACTGAGTGTTCCCTTGGGTGTGTGCCACATCTTTGTTACCTGTTCCTCTGTTGATGGACACTTAGGTGGCTTTCAAGTCTTGGCTCTTGAGGACAGTGCTGTTATGAACATAGGGATGCGTGTATCTTTTTGAATTAAGAGTTTTGTCTGGATATATGCCCAGGAGTGGGAGTGCCTGATCACACAATAATTCTATTTTTAGTTTTCTGGGAACTTCCATCCTATTTCCCATAGCAGCTGCACCAATTTACGTTCCTTCTAACAGTGTAGAAGGGTTCCCTTTTCTACACACCCTCTCCAGCATTTGTTATTTGTAGAGTTTTTAACAATGGCCATCCTGACCAGTGTCGGACACGACTGAGCGACTGAACTGAACTGATCTGACCAGTGTAAGGTGGTACCTCGTTGTAGTTTTGAGTTGATTTTGCTGGTAATTAGTGATGTTGAGCATCTTTTCCTATGTCTGTCTGGCCAGACTGACTGCTTGGCTGCTCTTAGATCTGTGCCAATCCCTGTCTGGCCAGTTGTTAGCTGTCATAGAGAACAGGTTTGCCCAAGACTGCCTGCCTCACCCAGGCCTGGGAGAGGGACTGGGCTGGCTAGGGGCTCGCACCGTGCAAGTATGAACCTAGTCCGTGTGCCAGAGCTGGCTTGGTGTTTTGTAATCATTTCTTTATCAGAGGGAGCTGTTTTCCTTCTCACACTATACAGAGTGTGGTGCGGTTACATATGAATAAGCTTTGACTAATCTTTTTTTTTTGGTATTTTTTAACAGCTTTACTGGGACATAATTCACACACCATATGATTCACTCACTTAAAGTGTACACTTCAGGGACTTCCCTGGTGGTCCAGTGATTTGGACTCTGCCCTTCCATTGCAGGGTCACAGGTTCAATCCCTGACTGGGGAACTAAGATCCCCCATGCTGTGCAGCTCGGCCAATAAGTAAATAAGTGAATACTAAAAAAAAAGTGTACAATTCATTGTTCAGTTTCTATGCTCACAGATTTGTGTAGCCATCCCACGCCAGTTTTAGAAAATATTCATCGCCCTGAAAAGAAGCCCTGTATCCCTTGGCATAATATTTTTTGATGCTGATAACGGGTACCATGCTTGTCTACTGCCATGCTGTTCTAACGCGGCCTCTGACTTTCCGTCTTCTCCCTTCCTTGTTCTTCCTCCCTCTTGCTGACTGTTATGTACCGTCGTACTTAGCACTTTGTGTGTTTTTACATTTCTATTTTTTTTTAATATAACCTGAAAAGTCTTTTTTTAAAAACCACTGTTAATTCTATTACTTTTAATTTTTTTATCTTTGGTGATGCTGGACCTTCATTGCTGTGTGCAGGTTTCCTCTAGTTGCAGTGAGCAGAGCGACTCTTCCTCGCGGTACTCGGGCTTCTCATCTCGGTAGCTCCTCTTGTGGAGCACAGGCTCTAGGGCCCTGTGTTTCAGTAGTTGCGGCATGTGGGATCTTCCTGGACCAGGGTTTGAACGCATGTCTTTGGCAGTGGGAGGCGGATTCTTTACCACTGGGCCACCAGGGAAGCCCTTTACATTTCTGTTTTAATGTTTGTTTTTCTCAGAAGGTAAGCTTTATGGAGGCAGGGATTTTTGTCTTGGTTCAGTTCAGTCGCTTAGTCCTGTCCAACTCTTTGCTACTCCATGGACTGCGGCATGCTAGGCTTCCCTGTCCATCATCAACTCCTGGAACTTTCTCAAACTCAAGACACCAACGTTGAGTTGGTGATGCCATCCAATCATCTCATCCTCCTTCGTCCCCTTCTCCTCCCGCCTTCAGTCTTTCCCAGCATCAGGGTCTTTTCAAATGAGTCAGATCTTCGCATCAGGTGGTCAAATTATTGGAGTTTCAGGTTTAGCATCTTTCCTTTCAGTGAATATTCAGGACTGGTTTCCTTTAGGATGGACTGGTTGGATCTCCTTGCAGTCCAAGGGACTCTCTAGAGTCTTCTCCAACACCACAGTTCAAAAGCATCAATTCTTCAGTGCTCAGCTTTCTTCACAGTCCAACTCTCACATCCATACATGACTACTGGAAAAACCATAGCCTTGACTAGATGGGCCTTTGTTGGCAAAGTAACGTCTCTGCTTTTTCATATGCTTTCTAGGTTGGTCATAGCTTTTCTTCCAGGAAGCAAGTATCTTTTAATTTCTTGGCTGCAATCACTATCTGCACTGATTTTGGAGCCCCCCCGCCTCCAAATTAAGTCTGTCAACTGTTTCCATTATTTCCCCATCTATTTGCCATGAAGCGATGGGACTGGATGCCATGATCTTAGTTTTCTGAATGTTGAGTTTTAAGCCATCTTTTTCACTCTCCTCTTGCACTTTCATCAAGAGGCTCTTTAGTTCTTCTTTGCTTACTGTTCTTGCCCACAGTAGTAGATATAATGGTCATCTGAGTTAAATTCACTCATCCCAGTCCATTTCAGTTCACTGTCTCTTAAAATGTTGATGTTTACTCTTGCCATCTCCTGTTTGATCACTTCCAATTTGCCTTGATTCATGGACCTAACATTCCAGATTCCTATGCAGTATTGCTATTTACAGCTTTGGGCTTTACTTCCATCACCAGTCACATCCACAGCTGGGTGTTGTTTTTGCTTTGGCTCAGTCTCTTCATTCTTTCTGGAGTTATTTCTCCACTGATCTCCAGTAGCATATTGGGCATATACTTACCTGGGGAGTTCATCTTTCAGTGTCCTATCTTTTTGCCTTTTCATACTCTTCATGGGGTTTTCAAGGCAAGAATACTGAAGTGGTTTGCCATTTCCCTCTCCAGTGGACCACATTTTGTCAGAACTCTCCAGCATGACCCATCTGTCTTGGGTGGCCCTACACGACATGGTTCATAGTTTCATTGAGTTAGACAAGGCTGTGGTCCATGTGATCAGTTTGATTAGTTTTCTGTGATTGTCATTTTCAGTCTGTCTGCCCTCTGATGGATAAGGCTAAAAGGCTTATGGAAGCTTCCTGATGGGAGAGACTGACTGAGGGGGAAACTGGGTCTTGTTCTGATGGGCAGGGCCATGCTCAGAAAATCTTTAATCCAATTTCCTATTGATGGGCGGGGCTGTGTTCCCTCCCTGCTTGACCTGAGGCCAAACTATGTTGGAGGTAATGAAGATAATTGTGACCTCCTTCAAAAGGTCCCCTGTCTAGGTCCCATTTAGATAGTTTTTTGTCTTAAAATATCTGGAATACCATAAGGATTCAGGTATTTGCTGAATGAATGATGAGTGATCACTTTATTAATTTGTGCTAAGAACTTGCTTGAGAGCTACTGTCTTTATTTTATTCCCATAAGAATTTCAGCTCAGAGGTGAAATAACTTGCCCCAAGTAGGTAACTGGCAGAGCAGATTGGTGAATCAAAGTTTAGCTCATTGCTGTCTAGTGACGATGTAATGTCAGCCACCCATGGGGCTTCCCAGGTGGCTCAGTGGTAAAGAATATGCCCGCCAGTGTGGGAGATGAAAGAGACAAAGAGACACAGGTTCTATCCCTGGGTCGGGAAGATCCCCTGGAGGAGGGCGTGGCAACCCACTCCAGTATTCTTGCCAGGAAAATTCCATGCACAGAGGAGCCTGGCAGGCTACAGTCCCTGGGGTCAGAAAGAGTCGATCACAGCTGATCACTGCTCATGCACTCCACACACATGCAAGCCAGGCATATAATTTACATTTTGTTAGTAACATAATTAAAAAGTTAAAAGAAACAGGTGAAATGTATAGATTTCATTAATCTAGGACATTCAGAGTATTATCATCTCAGCATAAACCTTGTAATCAGTATAAAAATGGTCTTCTGCTTTTTTTTCAAAGCAAATCTTTGTAAGCCGTTGTGTATTTTATGCTAATGGTAACTATCAGTGGAGACACATTTCTGGGCTGAAGAGTTGCACCTGAGTAATGACTTTTCTCTTGGGACCCCAGCTCTAACTGACGTCAAATCTCATGGTCCTGCCTCCATCCCTTGCTGCTTCCCAGTGTTCAAGCTGACACTCCTTTCCAGTTTGGGAAGAGGACAGCAGGACCCACACCTGATGTTTCTCGAGGCTGACCTCATGCAGACGGTTTCGGGCACGTGCTTATTAACGCCTGTGATTTTCAGAAGAACTCAAGGGGGTCAGTATGTCAGGTTCCAGATTTTGTCCAGTCAGTAGAGTTGCGGCATGTGGGATCTAGTTCTATGCATGAGTGCTCAGTCGTATCTGACTTCGCGATCCCATAGACTGTAGCCCGCCAGGCCCCGCTGTCCATGGAATTTTCCAGGCAAGAATACCGACCAGGGATTGAACCCAGGGCCCCCTGCATTAGGAGCGCAGAGCGTTAACCAGTGGACCTCCAGGGAAGTCGTCGTCTCTTGTTTGAACAGTCCCTCCTTCTCTACTCGAATCCACTTGTTGGATTTCTTTTTTCAGACTGGGTTCCTGGTAAGGCTTTCTTATTTCCCCAAATTCTCCCCTGGAAGTTCCCTGTCCTGTCCCTTTCATGACAAATAAGTTCAAACAGTCTTTTGAGAAAAAGATATGTTAATTTGCGGACTTGACTCTCTGAGGGCCGGTTCATTAGTTGGCAGCACAGAACTAGGTGAAAGAAAGATTTCTCCTTTGCGGCTGGTTCCCTGCCTTCCCTGCTGGAGGGGGCTCTGTGGATGTCTTCTGGGCGGGAGGGGCGAGCCTGCAGCTGTGTGGGTGCTGGGTGGAGTTTCAGGGGTTGAGAGCTGGCAATTCTTGCCAGGCTTGTGGAAACTATGTGGATTGGAACAAAAGGCTGGGTGTAAAGTTAAGAACCCTGAGCTGAGAGCTGGCAAAGAGCTGCCTGTGGGTGATTGTGTCTGAGAGGCAGAGTGTTTGACACGTTGAGGTTTCCTCTTTCCAGTATCCTGGAGTTAAATTTGTTGAGCACAGTTTAGGTCTTCTCTTGGATTTTCCCTTTTAATAAGTAGTTTCTTCTCTGACCTCAGATGAGTTTTGTGTTTGTGGCTGGGGTGGGAGGGGCAATAGCATTTAATTCAAACCACATGAATCTGCAGCATGACCTAGTAGTTCCTCTCTGATTGAAAACTTGGTGTTTGGATTTATTCCACCTTCTCTGCATTGGAGAAGCAGCAGTCTTTCATGAATGGAAGGAACACTTTGGATAGGGGGTTAGTCATTGCATCAGACTTTTGAATTAATCCACTATAAAATGGAATTGCATGGATTTCTGGAGCATATAAAAGCAAGCAGCATGAATTGGGAAATCGGTCCATTTAGGATGTGTGGATTAGTTTGCCTTACGTAATATTGGGCTCTTACTAAGATTTTGTGCTGATTAGTGCTGATTTTAAGGTGGTTTTAAGCAGTTTCCTAGGACAGAAGGAACAAAGCTGAGTGAGTTCACTTGTAAGTTGCATTGGCTTCCATCATTTGAGCAGCAGCCTCTTTTCTTGGGTCCATTCTCTTGACTCTGATTTTCATGCTGATGCTTAGATGGGAAACTGCCAGATTCTCCCCTTTGAGAAATTCATTCCTTTTGAAATAGAAAATGGTACCAATTAATGCAGTTATCTTGTAACAAATTACACTTTTTAGTGATGGTGTTTTTTCTTTTTCAACTTCATTGAGGTAGACAATATTGAGCAACCAGTCCGACTGCATGAATCCACTTACACACAGATTTTTTCTAATAAATATTGACTACAGTACTGAATGGTCTGTGATTGGTTCTGAATCTGGGGATGAAGAGTCACCTGTGTGGAGAGTTGACTAAAGCTACATGAAGGTTTTAACTGCATGGTGGTTAGCACCCCAAACTCCCCATGCTGTTCAACGGTCAACTGTAATTGACAAATAATATTGTAAGATATTGAAAGTGTGCAATACAATGATTTGATACATGTGTACATTATGAAGGATCCCCCCCTCTGAATTGATACATTTTGTTATATAAAACACAATATTTTAATATAAAATATTATATAACAATATTTTATATAATATAGTATATATTATATAATATTTTTATATTATATGTATCTGCTTCAAGTGAAGCAGGATGGTAACCTGATAAGGGTGTCATGTCAGTTCAGTTGCTCAGTCGTGTCCAACTCTGTGACCCCATGGACTGCAGCACGCCAGGCTTCCCTGTCCATCACAACTCCTGGAGCTTGCTCAAACTCATGTCCATTGAGTCGGTGATGCCATCCAACCATCTCATGCTCTGTTGTCCCCTTCTCCTCCTGCCTTCAATCTTTCCCAGCGTCAGGGTCTTTTCCAATGAGTCAGTTCTTTGCAGCAGGCGGCCAAAGTATTGGAGTTTCAGCTTCATCATCAGTCCTTCCAATGAAAATGGAAAAGGAATGTCAGTGGGGTTGGTGAGACTGCCCCAAAGATGAATGATTTTTTCATTTCTTCAGTAAGTGAACTAGGGTGGGGAATAGAGGGTATTGTTACTAATCAAAGAACCGATCTGGGCTACTCATCTATTCCCTGTTGCATTCCCTGGGAATGCTAAAGAATAACAATAACTTTTAACAAAAACCTTGACAGGACACAAGCACAAAGAAAGTAAAATTAGAGTTAACCAGTCAATGATATTATATAAAAAGATCCATATATAGAAGAAGATGCATATGAGGGTGTATAAGATTTATTGCAAGATGAATATTATAGAACAGTGGCTTTCAGCCTTCACTGCATTAGAATCAAATGGAAAACTTAAAAAAAAAATGCTGATGACTTAAAAAAAAAAAAAGATTGAGCGATTGTATTCAACTTGTTTTGGGATGAAGGCTGGGCATTTTTGAGAGCCCCCGAGGTAATTAAGAATAGGGTTGAGAATAACTGGGATGGGTCTTGAGTGGAAGCCTTATATAGAATGTGGTTCTTGACATTTAGGGAATTGGAAACACTGAGAATGCAGTTTCCTGGTCTTTGTTCAAATTCTGTCCTGGGTCTTCTCTGTTTGAGAAACCCTCTGGTAGGTGTAGACTGTTGGGTTATGAGGTCACTGGGCACTGAATGGGGTTGGACAGGTTTCATGAAAAGTGGGGCATGAACAAGTGTCTGAGTAATGTGTAGAATCCAGGAGAGTGGGTGGGAGAGCAGAAGGTGTGTTTAGGGCACTGAGAGAGTTGGTTTCGGTGGAGGAGTCATGTGAGATGAGGTTGGGAAGGTAGAGGGCCTTCAGCGCTATTTTTGGCAGCTTAGGTTTTACATTGTTAGGCTTGGGGAGACTTGAGTTTGGAGGGCCTGGCCTGAGCAAGCCAGGTCAGTAAACATGCCTAGAGGGTAGGTGTCCTTGACACAGAAAGTAGTGGTAATATGGTAGGTGACTTTGGAAAGTACGGTCTTATTTCACATTAGCTCCCAGGATGTCATAAAATGGTGACACTTGAGCTAAAACTCTCTAAATTTGAAATAAATTAAGCATTAAAAAAAATTTTTTTTAATGGGAGTATTTTTTAATTTTTTAAACAAGTTTTGGCCATGCCATGTGGCATGTAGGATCTTGGTTGTCTGACCAGGAATCAAACCCACACCCCCAGCACTGGAAGTATGGGGTCTTAACCACTGCACCACCAAGGGAGTCCTTCAACAAGCATTTATTAAGTGCCTTTTGTACAGCAGATATGCTGAAGCGCTCTAAGTTGTTTTCTGAAAGCATGCTGGAATGCTTTGTTGGTAGCATATTTATATATTAATTCCTGCAGACTCATCAGACCCCATTCTAATGTCATGGTCATGGCTCATTGGAAATGCTTTACTCAGGACATTTCACAGTGGTTTGAGGATCTTGACACATAAAATTGTGTCAATACAATACAATATGACTAGAAGAAAGCTGGAAGACTGCTGGCCTATTGGGAATGTTTTAAAAATATATTTAGGCCCATGAGTCCTTTGAATAGCTAGTAAGAGCCAGAGCTGCCTTTCTACAAAAACGCATGGAGACATGTAATCTTGCTTATAATTTTAGGGCTTCTAAATGTTCTGAAATTAGTTCATAACCCCTGAAGGTCTCATAGACTCCAAGGTAAGGCTTGGAATAGACTGTGGAGTAACTGTGATGTCACTTACGTCTTAGGGGAGTGGAGAGGTACGGCTGTCCCAGTCATTTTCTTTTCTTTGATTATTTAGCCATAATTCATCACGATCTATGAGTAATTCAATACCTATTTAACGAATAGTTTTTTGATGAAGCTGGCATAAGCCACAGCTAAGTGTTTTCATATTTTAGTACTATAATTAAGTACATGTCAGAACATCGGGGGGTGTGTGTGTGATTTATGCCACATCCATTTTCGCTGACAGGCTGCAGAGGAATGGGCGTGTCTTTTGTTAGGCCTTTTGAAGTAACACACGAGATAGGAGCCAATCCAGCAATTCCCAGTGTGTTTTCGGGGGTGGGACGGGGGAATGCTAGTGCTGATAGAAAGAAACTGCTTGAAATCAGCATCTGAAGTAAACATCGTCCTGTAACCCATGACGTGTTCTGTAACTCATGACTCATGGTGTCCTGTCTTGGGGATACATAGTAGATGTGATTATATTAAAGGAAGTCTGGCAGTAAAGAAGCCTGTTTAGTGTGGTTTAAGCTTATTGATTCTTAACTTTATTTAACTAGGACCTCTCTTCTCAAACCTGTCTAACTTGTCAAAGATAAATATTGCAGAATATTATTTTAACTTATTATAATTAAAGTTGACTGCATGAAATACACATGAAGCCTTAACATTGTGTGAGCTGCATTTGTTTTCTAACCCTACATGGAAGGAATTATGTAGACAGTCTGGATGATAACTTTGTCTCTCTGCAAATCTAGTGTCAGAATTTTGAGTAATATTGTGAGATGACTGAGATCTGCCTATCACTACTTAAAAAAAAAAGAGCTGTACTTCTTTCTGTAAAGAAGACAGAATATTTCAAGAAGTTATCAAGAACCGTGTTAAAGATAAAATGAAAAACTTGACAGTTCTCTTCTTCTAACCTGTGGCTTCTGCTCAGCTGGAGTCGCTTCTTTCCCCAGCATGAATTGCAAATTTGAAAGCAGTCATAATGGGGGTAGGGGAACGGAGAATAACATATTTGCATGCTCAAGAGAACTGGTCTTAAATAATAAGACCAATAAATTATTTTATTTATGAAGAAGCCCAGATAAATGATGATAGAATCATGAAGTGTGTTATTTATGAATATACTGGGGTATGACTCCTCCCCCCAAAATGGTGTAAGTCTTAAGGCATGAAAATTACAGTGTAATTAGTGGATTATTCCTTTATTATTATTATTATTATTTTTTTTTAATGTTTGGCTGTGCAGGGTCTGAGTTGTGTCGTATGGGATTTTTCCTTGTGGTGCATGGATTCCATGACTGTGGCTCTCAGGCTTAGTTGCTACATGGCATGTGCAATCTTAGCTTCCTGCCAGAGGTTGAACCTGTGTGACCCCTGCATTGGAAGGTGGATTATTGACCACTGGATCAACAGGGAAGTCCCAGATTATTTCTTCTTAATAGTTTATTTATCAACTATTTCAGGATGATTTTCAAACATCTAATGGATTAGATCACATATCAAACCTTGGATAAACATCTGTAATTGAGCTGCTGAATATTCAGGGAAGGGTAGGATCTGGCTCCTGCCCCCGAGAGGCTCATCATTTTGGTGGAAGTTGCTTTCTCCATGCAGTGTTCCTCCGGGTGGTGTCTTTTTCCTCGCCAGGCACTGTCTCCTTCAAACCCCTCCTAACCGCCTGCCCTCTGCCCGCCACACGACTATTGCTCACAGCTGTTGCCAGCCTGATTTCAGGCTGAGCGGGTTATATAGAGAGGAGCGTGGCAGTAAGTATTTTTGCGTTCTTGTATTGTCCAACACTTCTTGATGGTTTTCAGTGTCTGAAAACATTGTGATATGGCCAAATAATCCTAACGGTCCTCTGTTTTAACATCAGTGTCCGGACGTGTCAGTGACCTACCGTGGATTCCTATCACAGCAGTCTCCCTATTTAGGAAAAAGTCTTCCCAGTTTTGGATTTAATGAATTTTGCTTACTAAGTTTTCTAAGGAAGAAGAAACTTGAGCATATTCTCATTATGAAAGTGTTCATTCCAGGAATCTTCTCTGCCAAGTTTTCTGTTTTTTTTTTTCTTTCCCCAAACATACGTTTGCCATTTTTGAGTTGAAATGGGTGATGGAAACTGTGGAGACTGAAAGACTGAGATGTCAACTTTTATGTGTTGTGAACATTTTGATTTAAATATTGTATCAGTACTTAAGTACTTAAAAATAGGGGAAAGTAAATTATGCAGTGGTGATACCATCATTGCTCTCAGAAACTGCAGAGTAGCTTAAGGCACTGATCTGTTTCAGTGATGAGGCGTTTTTCTCACCAGGATAGTAGTTCTGGTCTTCAGGGGAATTACGCAGTAAATGTGCTTGAGGAAGAAAGGGAAAATGAAAGTTACCCATCATGGCTCATAATTTTAAGGTTAAGGTAAATCCCTAATTAGAAATTAAGTATACATTTTATATGGATCTAAGTCTTTATATATGCCTGTATTCTGTATTGTTTTAATCATAAAAGTGAAAATGAAGGTTGCTCAGTCATGTTCGACACTCTGCGGCCCTATGGACTATACAGTCTATGAGACAAACATTAAAAACAAACCACGCATCAAGTCTTTTCTTTTAAATGCAAGCCACAGAGCTTTGCTTTGTATAGTAAAGTCCCTGTTAGCTGGCACTCTGTTACCCTGGAATTTCCCTGAGTTGAGGTTCTTTCTGTAGTGATGATTAATACTTATAATAATTACCCCGAGGATCCGTGAAAACCTCTTTGAGTCATCAAAGATTAAGTTGTATTCAGTCCTAGCTGTCATGACACACATTTAATGCCTTCTAATGGTTTGAAAATCGAAAATCTGTTTGTGATATTTTTTTTCCTGGTTGAAATGCCCCATGTGCTCACATAAGAAACCATAGGATGGATGCCTCTGGTGGAACTGGTGTTCCTTCGTTATCCTGGTTTCAAAAAAGCAGTGGCTGGAATTAAGAACTGTTGTGAGGTAAGAAAACATGAGGAAATGAGGAGCCTGAAGTGCCTCCCACCTCTCCCTGACCGTGGTTTGTGGAGTACAGCTTTGGACTAAGAGTGATTGAAATGAAGGGGAGTGGAACCTGTCTTTTGTGCACAGATTCCAGATCACGAGGTCCCGAAGAAAGCAGGGAAAATTATTGTGTGGCTGTCACCTTTGATCGCACGGAGATGGAGGCACGCAGCAGCGTGTGCTCACTGTGTCCTCTCTGCTCACCTCATGCGCTGGGTCTCACCCGTGTCACCTCATCAATCATGTGATGGGGCATCTCCCTCAGTTCTGAACTTAACTTCAAACAATAGAATCACGGATGCAGTTGTTGTTGTTATTTAATTGCAAGTTGTGTGGGACTCTCTTGTGACCCCATGGACTGTAGCCCGCCAAGCTCTTTTGTCCCAGGCAAGAGACAGAGGTTCTCCAGGCAAGAATATTGGAGTGGGTTGCCATGCCCTCCTCCAAGAGATCTTCCTGACCCAGGGATTGAACCTGCATCTCTTGCATCAAACCTGGGTCTTCCTGCATTGCAGGCAGATTCTTTTCAAGATACTGTACTGGAATATTAAAAATGTTTTCTGTATTTTTTGTTTTTTATGTATTATTTGTGTAAAAAGTATTATAAAGCTAGTACAGTACCTTACTAAATAGCCTGTTGTGTTAGTTGGGTATGTAGGCTAACTTCAGACTTAAGAACAAATTGGACTAAAGAACACACTCTAAGATCGGATCTCATTCATATGTAGGGGACTTACTGTACATGTGAATAATGAAATCATTTTGCTGTATGCTGCTGCTGCTGCTAAGTCGCTTCAGTTGTGTCCGACTCTGTGCGACCCCTATAGACGGCAGCCCACCAGGCCCTGCCATCCCTGGGATTCTCCAGGCAAGAACACTGGAGTGGGTTGCCATTTCCTCCTCCAATGCATGAAAGTGAAAACTGAAAGTGAAGTCGCTCAGTTGTGTCCGACTCTTAGCGACCCCATGGACTGCAGCCTACCAGGCTCCTCCGTCCATAGGATTTTCCAGGCAAGAGTACTGGAGTGGGGTGCTATATACCTGAAACTAATACAACATTGTAAAAAAAAAAAAAAAAGTGGCCAGTATTTATGGAGCACTTGCTTTGTGCCAGGCGAAGTGCTCAACTTGGAAAGAGTGGTCTGAATTTTGACCTGGATTCAGATTCCAGCTTTGCTCTGTGACCTGATCCAGGGACTCGGCCTCTCTGAGCTCTGCTGTCACTTTCTGGATAGCAGTTGTGTTGGTTTACTTGGGCTGCCACAGCGAAGCACCATGGACTGCCTGGCTGAAGAAGCACAGGTTTGTTTTCTCCCAGATCTGGGGAAAGTTCAGGGTCAAAGTGCCTGCGCAGTTGTCTCTCCTTGGCTCGTGCCTGGCTGCCTTCTCCTCATGTCTTCAAGTCTCTTCTTTCTCTGTGTGTCTTAAGGACAGTTGTCTAAAGACCCCAATCATACTGTTGGATTGGGGCTCACCCTGATGATCCTGTTTTAACTTAATATCCTTTTAAAAGCTCCTGTCTGCAAATAGAGAGTGGTCACTTTCTGGGGTACTGGGATTTAAGTCATTGACATGCATTTTGGGGGACACAATTCAGCGGACCACAGCAGCAGTGAAAGTATTTATGTGCGAGTATGGAGGTATTGTTGTGAGGATTAAATGAAACAATATATGCAGAGGCCTGGCCCAGCAGCTTAGTGCCCACTCACTATTAACTTTTTTGCTCGAGGTGGGGGTGGAATCCTGCTTTCTTTAAATTCCATCCAAGTGTGAACCGTACACATTGCTGAGGTTGTGGTTTGAATACCTCCTGGCTTTTTTTCATTGGATTCTTTTTCTTTTCCTTCCATTCATGAAGTCAAATTGGTGTTGTGCTCCATGGCTGCTTTTGCTTTTTGTCTCTCCTGTGTTTGTGTGTGTGTTCTAATTCGCTTCAGTCACGTCCGACTCTTTGCAGCTCCGTGGACTGTAGCCTGCCGGACTCCTCTGTCCATGGAGTTCTCCAGGCAAGAATACTGGAGTGCATTGCCATGCCCTTCTTCAGGGGATCTTCCCGACCCAGGGGATCTTCCCAACCCAGGGCTTGCACCAGCCTCTCTTTCATCTCCTGCATTGGCAGATGGGTTCTTCACCTCTAGCGCCACCTGGGAAGCCCCTCTGGTCTCTCCTCGGACGTTAGTTCTCTCTACCTAATTAGTTCTGCTCCCTGTCCACCTGGGCAGCATTGCTTCCACTTTCACACCAAGCTGGGCTCTTCTTTCCTTGCAAGTTGGCAGGCGTGTCTGAGACTTTTCTGGTACTCAGCACTGGACTTTAGTTCCTTCTCTCCCTGGATTCTTTCACCATTTCCTCCTGGCAATAGTGTGTATCTGCCAGTGGACACTTTTCGGATCTCGTGGTTTGTGTTTTTTGGACCCTACTCTGATTCCCTCTACCTCACGTGACTGTATTCTTTACCCCCTCATCTTATTTCTGCACACAGATTGGAAGTTTAAGGTGAGGCGTGGAGTGGAAAGGAAAATGAGCCCCGGGCTCCGGATAACTTACTGTTTTAGTTCAGACCTGCATCCCGTGGCCCGGGCCTCATGGTGAGTGAGCGGTAATCCCTCTGGGAATGTTCCCTTGGAGGATAATGTTTGACCAGGCATTAGCAAACCATCATCATCCCAGGAATTCTCGGTAAACACACAGGAGTTTAAAATCCCAGGGTATAAATGGTCCCCAAATTTTATAAACCATTTACTTCTAGGAGAGAAAATGTATTTTATAAATGTCACTTAAAAAGCTTTTGCGGGCATTTTCACTATTACCTAAAGGGAGTTTCCATGCTGTGCTCCTCTCAAGTTGAGAAGGGTTAGTACTCAGTGTCGTTTTCCAACTGGAGCTTGGTTTCCTGAAAGCTATTCTTGGTGTGGTGTCCAAGAGCAGCTGTTCACATCTCTTAATATTTCACTTTGAGTCTTTGGGTGGGCGGAACTGATTAGAATTCCAAAGCAATAGACACAGGCAGTTAGTGGAACTCTCTGGGAATATACTTGGAGAGATTTTTGAGGGAACCCCTACATTCTGAAATTAGTTACATGGTCAAAAGAAGACTTTCTGTACAAATTATCTGAGGAGGTGTCTTTTGCATTTTGCCTTGGTTTTCTTCTTAGATTGGTGGGACACTTTTCTTTGTATATTAAGGAACTGTTAAAATACGTTGTCAAGAAGTGTTCTCTGGGACTTTCCGGTGGTCCACTGGTTAGGACTCTGCGCACTCACTGCAGAGGGGCACAGATGTGATCCCTGGCCAGGGATCTGAGGTCCCACAAATTGCACAATGTGGCCTCCTGCCTCCAAATAATAAAAAATAAAATAGAAGAGTTTGTATTATTAAATAAAAGAAAACATTCCTTGAAATTATTGACAATAACGTTTCCCTTCCTAAAATAGGCTTATTTATTGTGGGTTGTTGGTGGTGGTTTAGTTGCTAAGTTGTGTCCAACTCTTGCAATCCCATGGACTGTAGCCCACGAGGCTTCTCTGTCCATGGAGTTTCCCCAGCAAGAAAACTGCAGTGGGTTGCCATTTCCTTCTCCAGGGGATCTTCCCGACCCATGGATTGAACCCGAGTCTCCTGCATTGTAGGCGGATTCTTTATCAAGTGAACCACCAGGAAAGCGGGTTATTGTGGGTTAGTATGACCTTGTTTTCATGAATGATCCTGTGTACATACAAAGCATTCTCATTTTTTCTTTTAAATACAGAGCTTTTATAGTTATTCTACCCCGCTTATCCCAGGTTTGAATTTTGCTCTTTCCCAAGTACTGCTTGAAAAGAGAAGTTATATTTATGGGGTGGAAAGTAACTGTGGAGCTGGCTAGTATAAACATCCTTCTGGACCGTTATCCAGAATAATAGAGACAGGGCTGCAGAAGGCTTCAGAATGGAGGGCTCCAGCTGGCCAGGGACAGCTTGGGAAGCAGTGTTATTTTTTAAAGTTTGCATTCGGAATCAACTCAAAACCATATGTGGGCTGGAAGATTACTTTCTGAGTTACAACATAAACTGACATTGTAGTGTTTTCTAGTGTGTGGTTTCCAGGGTTGCTCTGATGTCATCAGTAAGGCTTTAAAAACAGATCTGTTTTTCACAGGCAAAGTTTAGAACAGTGTATTCAGAAGCATGTGCTCTGTGCAATACAAGCCGTCCGTCAAAAGTATTGCATTGGCCAAAAGTTCGTTCAGGTTTTTGGTCCCATCTTACAGAGAAACCTAGATGAACTTTTGGGCCAACCCAGTAGAATGTTGGGGAATCCCTGGGGGCTCACGAGGAGAGAGGGTTCTTGCTTCCCCACCCCGAGTCTTCAGGATCTGAGCACGTTAAGAACCTGGGCAACTCTGAAACAGGCACGTTTTAGAGACTGTAGGATTGAAAGCCCCTTTGTGGGATTGGTTCCTTTTCTCAGTCCTCCCATCTCTGCTCACTTCTAGAGCATGGCATAAGATAGGTCTTGAAGCTGTTGATGAAGCAGCACCTCTGGTTAGGAGCACAGGCTGGAGAACCTGCTAGCCGGGCTAGTGCATACCTGCTTCTTTCTGCTCTGCGGCCTGGGGCGAGTTAGGTACGCATCTCCCATAGTTGAGGCTCGTCACATCAGGTCGATTCTCCTTTCCTGACCTAATTTGTCTTGGGTTCTCCACTGAAATCTAAGATCCCCAGGCTAGGCAAGTATTGTCTTCTTCTCAGTGGAATCTCTCTGGCATTATTTGTTTCTGCAGATATCTGAGGTCGTTTGACAAGTTTGGTTCATGGGGATGGGTGTTAAGTGGAGAGCCAGCCCTGGGTCTGTGCTGTAGGGTGTAAAGTATGTCTTTAGCATGAGGGATATTAGGGCAATTTTGAGATTAAAGTTTTTTTTTTTTAAGCTTTTTCCTTCCAGTGTTCTCTCTTCTATGACATACTTGTCTTTTTTTTTTTTTTTTTTTCTTTTAACCTTCAAGGCTCAGCCTCTTTTTTTTCCTATGACTTTATTTTGTGGGACAGTGACCATCTGGGAGTTTGAAAGCTTGGGGTTTGTGTAGAACAGCTTGTATAACATTCAGATAATGCTTTTAGCTTGCCACTTGTGTGTGTTTTCTTTCTTTACTTGGACTTGTGTGAAGAGGCAGAGGTAAGATAAACATTTTGGCATTGTCTGAGCCCCAGCAGGACTCAAAGCTGATGTCAGCTGCAGCCCGTGGGGCTTCTCCATGGTAATACTGTGGTTCTTTCCTCCTCGATGGTCCTTAACTGCCCTCTGAGTCCTCATTTCTTCATGGAGGTCAAGTGCAAATCTTCCATACATCCTCCCAGCCAGTCCTGAGCCCTACAGAAATAGATGGGCCTGCTTTGGGCTGCTCCAACTCCATCTCGGGCCGACAGAGATGGCTTTTCTGCAGAGACTGAGCTGGCAGGTGGGAGCTTTCTGGAAGAAAGCACTGCCTGTTGTCTCGACCTGTGTGAGGGCCAGTGATGGTTAAGACCTTTTCTCAGAGCTGTGTCAGAGTTCTGGTCTAAACCTTGTTTTCATGGTGAACTGAATCAGCATGTTATAATGTGACCTGGCCTAATGGAGAAGAACAATGATTAGCATCGATTTCAGCGATCCCCAGCCTTTTCGGCACCAGGGACCGGTTTGAAGGAAGGCTGTTTTTTCCACGGATGGCAGCAGGCTGTCGTTTCAGAGTGATTAAAGTGCATCACATTTATTGTGCCTGTGTGAAAATCTAATGCCGCCGCTGACCTGATGGGAGGCAGAGCTTAGGCGGTGATGGGAATGATGGAGAGCGGCTGTAAATACAGGTGAAGCTTTGCTTTCTTCCCTGCTGTTCACCTACTGCTTCCTAACAGGGCACAGACTGGTAACAGTCCACGACCAGGGCACTGAGGACCCCCTGGTCAGTTCCCATGGCTTCTGGCTCGTTTCTATTTGGCCAGGAGGCAGAGTGGGAATATGGGAAGACGACAGGCAGACGTGGGTTTGAATTAAATAGAGACAAATAATAACTCATACTGAGCCCGTTTTCTCCTCTGGAGCAGAAGGCAGGTTTCTCATTTTTCTCATGTG
The DNA here is from genome assembly GCF_019923935.1 of Bubalus bubalis. NCBI lineage: Eukaryota > Metazoa > Chordata > Mammalia > Artiodactyla > Bovidae > Bubalus > Bubalus bubalis. The sequence continues at coordinate 61,971,000 of NC_059173.1, forward strand.
TATATTGTAGAAACATCTGGAATGTGCAGCCCACCTGGGTAGTGGCAGACAGCGATACTGGTGGTTTTGTGGATGTTGATGGAGGGCTTGCTTTGTTCCAGGTATCGTCCTCAGATGTAACGTGTTTTATCACTTGAGCGCCACCAAAACCGCACCTCCACTTTGTGTATCAAGGCCCTAAGGCACAGAAAATGAACACAGCACATTGGAACTGAGAACCGGATTTATTTATTCCGGGTCCTCAAAAGTTTGCTCCTGCCATCGTCCAGGTGTATAACTTCTTTTTTAAGTTTATTTTTGGCTGTCTTTGTTGCAGCAAGGGGGCGCTTTAGTTGTGGCACGTGGGTTTGATTGTCCCGCGGCATGTAGAATCTTAGTTCCCCAACCAGGGATCAAACCCGTGTCCCCTGCATTGGAAGGGGAATTCTGGACCACAAAGAAAGCCCCCAGATGTATAACATTTTGATTATTCTGAAGGTTTTTTTTTTCTTTTAAAGCATTTATTTGGCTGTGTCAGGGCTTAGTTCCTGCATGAGGGATCTTTACTTGTGGCATGTGAACTCCTAGTTGAGGCGTGTGGGATCTAGTTCCCTGACCAGGGGTCAAACCTGGGCCCCCTGCATTGGGAGCACAGAGTCTTAACCAATGGACCCCCCAGGGAAGTCCTCAAATAATTTTGATATTAGAAACTAGAGTGACTTCTCAATTCTCGGTCATCAGATAACACTTCCTTGGCTGCTACGTTCACCTCCTGGAGACCCCCCGAGGGCCACAGAGACGCCCACTGATGAGAAAACGGCCTGTGGCAGAGCTGACGGGTGTGGCTGAAAGGCTGTCCCCATGCGAAGCATTCTCCTCCCCTCAGAGACCGAGGGGAGTGCCCCCCGCCCCGCCATGGATGACACACAGGCTGGGAGCCATTGCCCTTGAACTTCTGATGAGTCTCCAGAGCCTTCTGGCTTCCCTGGGCATCTGTGCTTCATCCAGGATGTCTTGGGGCTCCGCCGCTGCTTGGAGGTGCGGCTTGACGGGGAGCAGCTGGTCCGGGGCTGTGCCCTGGGGCCTGGACGGTTTCTTATCTCCTGTGAGGCTCGGATGACGTGTGGTTTGTTCTGCTCCTGCTCAGCATTGGGGGGACTTTTGCCAAGGCCTGGTGATAGCCCTAGGGTGCTTCCTCTGTGTGTGAGAGCCAGTGTCCTCTCTCTCTTCTAGTGCCTTCCTCAGGCTTTAGAGGAAGACGTTTGGCTCTCTTCATCCCCGGCCAGTCTGGGAAAACACTGGCTGGGCTTGAATCTGGCAGCGCCAAGCCCTGCAGAGGGCTTGAAAGCTGTCCTAGTCGGTTCTCTTCTTCCAGACCCAAGTGTGTGTTTATGTCAAACTGTTGGATGGTCTGAGTCTCAACTCCGTATCCGTGTCTGTTCCCACACCATTAGGAAATTGGATTTTCTTGCCTTTGGCCAATTGAATGAAGGTTTGTGTGGCTGGAAAGAGTTGTCTGGCTAGGGTGTGTTGTTCAAACTTGGCCTTGTGCTGAACCTACAGCTTAGAGATGGAACCTTCCTGTCAGACAGGCAGATCTGTGAATCACACTGGCTGGGCTGCAGGGTGATTCATGAGCCTGTCATCCCCAACTGGGTCTTTACTACACCCCAGGTAGGGATGTTTTGCTTCTGTAAATGGTGAATGGGGAGCAAGGGGAGAGTGTTCTCTGCTTTTGATTATCTGAGTGACACACATGAAGTTATACAGTGGAATTCTTGTTCCATAAACAGTACAAGAATAGTAATATGATGACCTAAGTTTCTTTTTTTTTTTTTAAATTTTTTTGGCTGTGCTGGGTCTTTGTTGCTGCTCAGGCTTTTCTCTGGTGGTGGTGAGCAGGGGCTGCTCTCGAGTTGCGGTGCACAGGCTTCTCATTGTGGTGGGTTCTCTTGTTACAGAGCATAAACTCTATCTGTGCGGGCTTCTGGACTTGTGGCGCATGGGCTTAGCGGCTCCGAGGCGTGTGGGATCTTCCCGACCCGGGGATGTAACCCGCATCTCCTGTGTCTCCTGCATGAGCAGGCAGATTCTTTACTGCTGAGCCCCCGGGGAAGCCCCCCTCGGAGGACATGTAAGTGAGGTTGAAAACAACATAGATTTATAACAGGGAAGACTTGGTTAGAAATGTTAACATTGGCACCAAGAGGAACAAATGGTTTGAAATAGATGGAACTGTTACCTCTGAGCCTGACTTAGACATGGTATTTTTGTGTGGCTTTCTTTAAAAAAAAAAAAAAAAAGATTTATCTGGCTGTTCCAGATCTTAGTGGTGGCATGCAGGATCTCTAGTTGTGGTATATGGGATCTGATTCCCAGACCAGGGATATAACCCTGGCCCCCTGCATTAGGAGTGTGGATTCTTAGCCACCAGACCTCCAGGGAAGTCCCTGTGTGGATTTGTTAAGCAGAGGGAAGTTGGTGTCATCTGCCGATGACAGATGTTACTATTATTGATAGGAAATTTCTTTTTTTTTTTTTTGTTCCTCACGTCACCCAGGGTAGCATGCCTGTGGAATTCTGGAGAAAATTTAGATATGCGTGGTGTGTACCGTGTGCTTTAACCTGGGGTGTCACATGCTAGGTCCTCAGGCCCTCCTGGGCTGCTCTCTCGCAGAGGTATCAGAGGCAGACCTGTCTGTTACGTGCGCAGGCAGTGGACTGTGCCCCCTGAGCGCTGCTTACTGCAGTCTGTTTTGTCTCTGAGTCTTTGACAGCCCTTTCCCCCATCTCAGCTTGGGTTCAAACCCTAGAACAGGAAAGAGAGGTCAGTAAATACGCTACTGCTCTCCTCCAGCCCTCCCAAAGAAACTGGCATGTTGCTCTTCGAAATAGCGTTTTCCTACCTGGGTAGAGCATCAGAGTCTTTCAGCACATGTGATTCCTGGCTGCAACTTCCAGTTTGGCTTAACATTGGCACATTTTACGACGCCTGTAATCCCTACCCTAGAGGCTGGAGGTGGCGTCATCTTTTGGCTGTGTTGAGTGAGATGACAGAGTCACATGTTAGGATCGCATGTTAGGGTGATCAGGAAAGAGCTGCTGGTGGAAGAAGGGCTGGATCTGTGCCTTGAAGGACAGAGAGGGTTGAGATGGATGGATAGTGGGGAGGAAGTTGTCCTGTGAACATCGGGACAAGAGCCGGAAGGAAGAACAACTGCTAAACTGGAGATGGTGAGGAAGTCAGTTTGAGAGTTTGAGAGGGTTTCTGTGGGGCGGTGGTTCTTGGTTTCAGTGTATCAGTCACCTCCGGGCCCCATCCCCAGAGTTTCTGGTTTAGTAGGATCTGCAGGAGGGCCCGTGAGTTTGTATTTCTAACATGTTTCCAGGTGATGGTGGTGCTGTGGGTGCTCCGCAGCATCCGCGGAGATCAGCTGCTGCTGGAGGAGGCACCTTCGGGTGGTGGTGATGACTGGGGCCGCACCGCTCCCAACTCCAGGGAGCTCTGTTCCGGGGTGGCCCTGGGCAGCAGCTGTGTTGTGGTCTGGAGCGAGCCTAAGTGTCGGTTATGAGAAGCCAGGGGAGGATTTTATCAGGATCTCATTATTGGCATTAGCCTTTCGTTAATTTGGTGGCAGACGGGGAAGTGGCCAAAGATGTTTAGACAAGCTGAAGGACAGTGCCATGTCCAGTGGGTGGGTCATTTCAGCAGTAGACTTGAGAGGACGATCTGGAAGGAAAGAAAGAGGAAGACTGCAAAGGTGACCCAATGTTTCCTTCAGCTTGGGAGCCTGGCGAATGGTGCTCACATTGGCATAAAGGGGAAATCAGAGTCTGGGCTGCTTTGGAGGGAACGTCTCAGCTATTTTAAAACTGAGTTGAAATTGCTCATCTTTTCTTCCAGGAAGATTGTTGTCTATTCAGTTTTCAAAATGAAAGGTCTTTGTCTTGTTCTGTGACTTCCAATTGTTTTTATCTTGATTGTCCAAGCATTCCATGAGCTAAACATGCAGTCACTTGTCTCCTGGAACAATTTCCTCCTATACCAAGGTTTAAATGGAAAATTGTTTAAAAATATCTGTGCCATTCCAGTATAATTTTTTTCGATTTTTATACCCTTATAGTCTTGCTTGTGGGCTTCCCTGGTGGCTCAGCTGGTAAAGAATCCTCCTACCAGTGCAGGAGATGCCAAAGACATGGGTTTGATCCCTGGGTTGGGAAGATCCCCTGGAGGAGGGCAGGGCAACCTACTCCAGTATTCTTGCCTGAGAAATCCTGTGGACAGCAGAGCTTGGCGGGCTATAGTCCATGGGGCTGCAAAGAGTTGGGTACAACTGAGCACACATGCACACACACAGTCTTGCCTCAAATATAAGTAAAATAGTATTGTTAAAAGTCACTTGTGTTATTAGCAGTAGAACCCTGATCACCTTGGGTTGCATTGTGTCTGTTTTATTTTTCTGTAAGCTACCAATTTCTTGTGATCCTTGAGATCTTCTGTGATCCTTGTGAACACACAGACAGGATGTTACTTTTGGATCTTTCCTTTTTTCAGTCATCTTCCAAATTGGAGAATTTTTGGAACATAGTTCAGTTCAGTTGTTCAGTCATGTCCGACTCTTTGCAACCCCATGAACTGCAGCACACCAGGCTTCCCTGTCCATCACCAACTCCCAGAGCTTGCTCAAACTCATGTTCATCGAGTCAGTGATGCCATCATCCAACTGTCTCATCCTTGGTGTCTCCTTTTCCTCCTGCCTTCAATCCTTCCCAGCATCAGGGTCTTTTCCGAGGAGTCAGTTCTTAGCATCAGGTGGCCAAAGTATTAGGGCTTCAGCATCAGTCCTTCCAATGAATATTCAGGATTGATTTCCTTTAGGATGGACTGCTTGGATCTCCTTGCAGTTGCAAAGGGATTCTCAAAAGAGTCTTCTCCAACACCACAGTTCAAAAGCATCAATTCTTCGGCACTCAGCTTTCTTTATAGTCCAGTTCTCACATCCGTATTAGTAAGAGTTTAATTAAAGAAGAATCAGCCGTGAATTCTTAAGTCATGCCTTTGCACTTGTCCATCCCAGTCTCTCCATGGCTGTGTGTGCGTGGCAGCCATTGTGACCTGTGTTCTCCTGCCCCTCCTCTACCCCATGACCTGGTGACCCCTGCGTTTTGCCTGGAGCCACATGACAGGGAGCGACAGTAGGAAGCCAGATGCTGACCTGGACAAGAAAGGGGTCTGGGGAGCGGGGCTGGAAGTAAAGAGGGCCGTGCTTGGGGCTCTGATGGGGCCGGGGAAAATCAGACTCAAGAGACCGTCGCAGCAGGATTCCCCCACCTTGTCCACTGAGAGGGATCTAAGAAGGGAAAGTCCCTTACTGATCATGCAAAGAGAGAAGGAAACATTAGGGGTCGGTGACCGGCCAGCCTTGGCTTCCCTGCTGGTTCTGACAGGAAAGAATTCGACTGCAGTGCAGGAAACATGGGTTCAGTCCCTGGGTTGGGAAGATCCCCCGGAGGAGGGAGTGGCAACCCACTCCATATTGTTGCCTGGGGAATCTCCCATGGACAGAGGAGCCTGGCGGGCTATAGTCCATGGGGTAGCAAAGAGCTGGACACGACTGAGGCGACTTAGCAAGCGTGCATGACAGGCCAGCCCCGGCCCGGGGTGGCTCTGGCAGGACAGTGGCCGCATGTGGAACAGCACAGGTGACAGTAAAGGTAGGTAGTGACAGAGCTGAAGGCGCAGCTGGGTGAACCATGCCCAGATGGCGTGCTGGAAGCACTCCGAGGGGACCCAGGGCCGAGTCAGCAGCCTGGCTTCACGAGGGTGAGTCCCGTCCTCTCCACCTCTGCCTTTGGGAGCTCCAGAGAAAAAGGAGGAGGAAGGGCTCAAGTCTTTGTTTGGTTGTAGGAGCCATTGACCCTGCAGACGTAGGGAATGCCTGAGAGTGACCTGACTTAGGGCCCAGAAGCTGCTGGGGCTTGGGTGTGGTGACCATTTAATCTGTTCACCAAACTGGGACACTGTTAATATTTTCATTGGGACTGGTAGGCTGGGATCACCCTAGATGTCAGGGCTATTCAGGTCACACTGACACAGTCAGAGGCATGTAGGAACTGTTTCTATAGCTTAAGTACCTCCTTCCCAGGGCCCTGAACTATTTTCATATGTTGGCTTTTTTGTTATGTCTTAAAAAAAATAAGGATAGCAGTACTTTATTAGAACTATTTTGCTGTACTAAATATCTTACCAAAAATATTGTAATGGCTAGTTGGGTTTTGTTTCATAAATGTATCACAATTTTATTAATTTTATCATGCTATTAATCCATTCCAGTTGTTTGCTACTCTGAATGATAGCAAAATAAAAAACTCTTTGTATATGTCTGAATATTTCCTCAGAAGTGAAATTCTTAGAACAGCTGGGTCCGATTGTACAGTTCTTGATAGGTGTTGCCCCTTCTAGGCATTTATGTTAAATCTGAATTTTTCAGTTGAAAAGTTCTGATGGTTGAGCCACCAGGACTTGGAAACACTATGAAATACATGATTTTTACAAAAAGTCATTAAATAATTTTTACCACTTTGTAGTCCAGAGTCATAAGAGAGCTACTAAGGGGTAATTCAGGGAAGAAACAGCTTAAAGAAAGAAAACATTTTTGGGAAATTCCCTGGTGGTCCGGTGGTTAGGACCCAGCACTTTCACTACCAGTGCCCAGGTTCAGTCTCTGGTTGGTGCTGACTTAAAAAAAAAAAAAAAAGCACAATGTGAGAGTTGTGTGTGAGTTGTTTTATTTGGGGCAAACATGAGGACTATGGTCCAGGAAACAGCATTTAAGATAGCTCTGAGAAATTGCTCCAAAAAGCTAAGGTCAGTGTAGATGTGATTTTGGTGATGCGGAAGTACATGTATTCAAGCAGGTATTTTTTTTTGCTGAAGGTTGCTGCTAGTCACGAGGAGCGGTTGTCACCAAGAAGGATTTTAGAGCTTTTCTAGATTGAGGAGATGCAAGAATTGGACTCATGAACTTGTCTCTTGAAGATATCTAGCTCTGCGAAGACCTCTTCTGCCTGTTTTTCCCAGAGCAGAGCGCCTCATTGCTACTCTCCACTCGGAACTCCTTTCAGGGGGTGTTGAAAATCAGCAGCTGCAGGGCCTTCCCTAGTGGTCCAGTGGTTAAGAATCTGCTTTCCGACGCAAGGGATGGGGGTTGGATCCCTGGTTGGGGAGCTGAGATTCCACACGCCACAGGGCAGCTAAGCTCCCACACTGCGACTGCACCCCCACAAAGACGCAGCGCAGCCGCCTGCCACCCTGTGCCCTCTCCCCCCACTAAGTCAGCAGTGGCAGCAGCACTCGATTTAATCCTCACAGAGGCTGGTGTGTGAGTACTCAGTCACTCAGTCGTGTCCCTATGGAATGTAGCCTGCCAGGCTCCTCTGTCCATGGGATTTCCCAGGCAGGTGTACTGGAGTGGGTTGGCATTTCCTTCTCCAGGGGATCTTCTGACACAGCGATTGAAACCGCATCTTCTGCATCTCCTGCGCTGGCAGGAGGATTCTTGACCGCTGAGCTATCGGGGAAGCCCTATAGCAGTAGGTGGCAAGTGCCAATTTGTAGTTAACATTGGGGAAATAAGATCCTGCAAACCTAGTGGTATGGCTGAAGAAAAAGGGGGAAAACACATTTGTGGGGAGGGGGCTGGATAAATTAGGAGTTTGGGATTAACAGATACATGTTACTACATATAAAATAAATAAAGAACAAGGGTCTATTATATGGCACAGGGAAGTATATTCAGTATCTTGGAATAACCTATAATGGAAAAGAATCTGAAAAAGAATATATAAATTCGTAAAGAGATGGGAATGCCAGACCACCTGACCTGCCTCTTGAGAAACCTGTATGCAGGTCAGGAAGCAACAGTTAGAACTGGACATGGAACAACAGACTGGTTCCAAATAGGAAAAGGAGTTCGTCAAGGCTGTATGTTGTCACCCTGTTTATTTAACTTATATGCAGAGTACATCATGAGAAACGCTGGACTCGATGAAGCACAAGCTGGAATCAAGATTGCCGGGAGAAATATCAATAACCTCAGATATGCAGATGACACCACCCTTATGGCAGAAAGTGAAGAGGAACTAAAAAGCCTCCTGATGAGAGTGAAAGAGGAGAGTGAAAAAGTTTGCTTAAAGCTCAACATTCAGAAAACTAAGATCATGGCATCTGGTCCCATCACTTCATGGGAAATAGATGGGGAAACAGTGTCAGACTTTATTTTCTGGGCTCCAAAATCACTGCAGATGGTGACTGCAGCCATGAAATTAAAAGACACTTACTCCCTGGAAGGAAAGTTAAGACCAACCTAGATAGCATATTGAAAAGCAGAGACATTACTTTGGCAACAAAGGTCTGTCTAGTCAAGGCTATGGTTTTTCCACTGGTCATGTATGGCTGTGAGAGTTGGACTGTGAAGAAAACTGAGTGCCGAAGAATTGATGCTTTTGAACTGTGGTGTTGGAGAAGACTCTTGAGAGTCCCTTGGACTGCAAGGAGATCCAACCAGTCCATTCTGAAGGAGATCAGCCCTGGGATTTCTTTGGAAGGAATGATACTAAAGCTGAAACTCCAGTACTTTGGCCACCTCATGCGAAGAGTTGACTCATTGGAGAAGACTCTGATGCTGGGAGGGATTGGGGGCAGGAGGAGAAGGGGATGACAGAGGATGAGATGGCTGGATGGCATCACTGACTCGATGGACGTGAGTCTGAGTGAACTCCGGGAGTTGGTGATGGACAGGGAGGCCTGGCGTGCTGCGATTCATGGGGTCACGAAGAGTCGGACACGACTGAGCGACTGAACTGATATATATATATATATATATATATATATAAGTGACACTCTTTTACATACACCAAAGCTAACATAGCGTTTTAAATCAGTTATGCTTCAAAAATGTTGTTTTGGGGGAAGACATTTCTGTGGACAAAAGTAAACATTTTTTTCACATTGTAGAACAAAATACCTCCCACTCCCACTTTTATTGCTAACACAACCTCTTTTCACATTGCCATGAAACAGAAGTCTTAGAGAGACTGGATTATTCTGAATTTAACTGTGATGTGTGTGTCGGGGGTGTGTGGGCAAAAACATATTTTCCGGTGAAAAATCCCTCCTTGCTTTATTGACAGTTGGCAAACCATGGTTGAAAGATCAAGTACTGGCTGTGTTGAGCTCTGTATAGTTTTCAGGAGGAACATGATTGTATCTGCTCAGTGGGTAAAGAATCTGCCTGCAATGCAGAAGACAAGGGATGCAGGTTTGATCCCTGGGTCAGAAAGATCCCGTTGGAGAAGGAAATGGCAACTGACTGTAGTATTCTTGCCTGGGAAATCCCATGGACAGAGGAGCCTGGTGGGCTGCAGTCCAAAGGTCACAAAGAGTCAGATAGCCTGAGCACGCACACACATGACGACAATTTCAGAACATCATGGGGATGCCAGTGACATATCCTGTGTGGCACGTGGATCATACCAGTATGAAAGTAGCACATTTTCAGCAATGGGTTCTTCCATTGTAAATCAGCCATGCAGCTGACTAGTCAGCTACTAGTTATAGAATAATGGTGGTCAGAAAAAAAAAACAACAAAAAACAAAAAAAACCAACTGAGTCTGCCTGACCTCAGCGAGAACTAATGCTGGAAAGTTGGGTTTGAGAGAACCATGCATGCCGGTCATGGGGTTGGATAAAGTGAAGGCGATTTGTGGAGGCTGCATGGTAGCTGGTTCAGTCACTGCTTCTATCTCTGTGCAGCCCACCAGCCTGTGTCTGGGGTGCACATTACTGACTATATTACAGCTTGCTCAGAGGAGTCAGATCAGTTTGCAAACAGGAAAGAAGAAGCATCTGCAGAGTTCAAATGTGAAGATATCCTGGTTAGTTTGAAAGCAGTCCTGAGTTGTTCCCAGCTCAACTAGTCTGTAAAGAGTCAAAAGACCCAGGAAAGATGTCCTTCAATTTTAAATATGAGAGACTGTGGTCCATTCCAGAATGATGAAGTGTGCAGGTGATTATGTGCTAACAGTCCAGAAAATAAAATGTTACTGTGTGTATGACACTCGGATAATACCGCCCAAGTTAAAGGGGTCAAATGGCTTTGAATTTTATTCAAATGACACCACCCTTATGGCAGAAAGTAAAGAGGAACTAAAGAACCTCTTGATGAAAGCGAAAGAGGAGAGTGGAAAAGCTGGCTTAAAACTCAACATTCAGAAAACTAAGATCATGGTATCCGGTCCCATCACTTCATGGCAAATAGATGGGGAAACAATGGAAACAGGGAGAGACTTTATTTTTTTGGGCTCCAAAATCACTGCAGATGGTGACTGCAGCCATGAAAGTAAAAGACACTTGCTCCTTGAAAGAAAAGCTATGACCAACCTAGACAGCATATTCAAAAGCAGAGACATTACTTTGCCAACGAAGGTCTGTTTAGTCAGAGCTATGGTTTTTCCAGTAGTCATGCATGGATGTAAGAGTTGGACTAGAAAGAAAGGCAAGTGCCGAAGAATTGGTGCTTTTGACTTGTGTTGGAGAAGACTCTTGAGAGTCCCTTGGACTGCAAGGAGATCCAACCAGTCCATCCTAAAGGAAATCAGTCCTGAATATTCATTGGAAGGACTGATGCTGAAGCAGAAGCTCTAATACTTTGGCCACCTGATGCAAAGAACTGACTCATTGGAAAAGACCCTGATCCTGGGAAAGATCAAAGACAAGAGGAGAAGGGGGTGACAGAGGATGAGATGGTTATATAGCATCATTGACTCAATGGACATGACTTTGGGCAAACTCTGGCGGGTAGTGAAGGATAGGGAAGCCTGGCGTGCTGCAGTCTGTGGGGTCACAAAGAGTCAGACATAATATAACAACTAAACAGAACTATCATTGATGGGCTTTCCAGGTGGCTCAGTGGCAAAGAATCTGCCTGCTAATGCAGGAGATTCGGGTTTGATCCCTGGGTTGGAAAGAACACCTGGAGAAGGAAATGGCAACCCACTCCCGTATTCTTGCCTGGAAAATTGCACAGACAGAGGATCCTGGCAGTGTACAGTCCATAGTGTTGCAGAGAGTCAGACACGCCTGAGTGGCTGAGCCTGCATGCACTATCTTTGCTACTTGTGACTTTGGTCAATTACTGTGGGTTTTTAGCAGTCACTTCATATAAGGAAGATTGGACTCTGAAATTTTGTTACACTAGGCTTAAAAATATCTATAAAGGCTTGGCTCATAGATGACTGTTAGCTGACACTCATTTACTTAATCCTTTAGGTATGCAAACCACTCCCTATTTTCATAATCTGATCACGGAATACATTTTTTTTTTCAAAGTCCCAAATTAGTAGTGAGAAACAGAACCTTTGAATTCCCTATATAGGATAAACTTATTTCTGATCTTCAGAAAATTGAAGTTGGTCTGTTGATGTTTATTGATAAGAATTTTATGGGGGCTGGGTTATTTAAAAATTGTTGGTTTCCAGATTTTCTGTGTGCGAGGTTGATTTTGATGAAAGATAAGGCAGAGGGAGACCCTAGGCAAAGGAACTGTGACAGTTTAAACTACCTGCGAGTCGGATGTTAGTGAGACTAGGGCTTCTCAAGTGGCGCTAGTGGTCAAGAACCCACCTGCCAAGGCAGGAGGCATGAGAGACATTGGTTTGATCTCTGGGTGGGGAAGGTCCCCTGGAGGAGGAAATGGCAACCGACTCCAGTATCTTGCCTGGAGAAAACTGTGGACAGGGGAGCCTGGTGGGGCTGCAGTCCGTGGGGCTGCAAAGAGTCAGATATGACTGAAGCAGCTGAGCACAGCACAGCACAGCCTTAAGGTGACTGGAGAGCCTCGAAGCCTTTCTTAAACAGCTGCAACATATTAAATAACTGATTTGCATTGATGTTAGTACCAAAGGCAGACTGAGTAGGGTGTTTCAATTTGTTTTTTGAATCTGGCAATATCAACGTTAAAGTTGTGTGACCCCCTGAATAATTGCACTGTGGGCGTGGGATATGTAGCACCCCACTGAGGGATCCAGAAAGTGAAACTCTGTCCCTACCTGTGACAAGGAAAAGGGCATCTCAAAATATATAGGAAAGATTTTTTTTTTCCTCTTTCCCATCAGTGCATTTTCCTTAACCTAGATGCTGTCCCATCTGTGGGAACAGAAGGGAGAAAACATTCCGTGAAAACGTTTTGGTTTGTGGGATGATAGGAAAAACACTAATATTTCAAAAGACAGCTGAGGATAAAGTGGAAACTCTGCTGCAGGTCTGGTGTACCGGGTGGCACAAGTTAGTTTTTGTGTTTGAATTAGTTTATAGCAATAATTACTGTTCCTTTCATTGTGACCGTGCTGGGTCTTCATTGTAGCTGGGGCAGGTGGGCTCCAGCTGTGACTCGTTGCATGTGGGATCTCAGCTCCCCTACCAGGGATTGAACCTGTGTACCCTGCATTGGAAGGTGGATTGTTAACCACTGGATCACCAGGGAAGTCCCAATAACCACTATCTCTTTACACATAAGACCTCTTGAAGCTATCTGGGGGTGTGGATGGTGGAAAGCTGGGATGATAATGAATCTACATTCAGTCCCCATTTCCTTCTCTGCTTACTCTCTTTGCTCAACTCATTGTGTGTGCTTTGCTGTCCCCACTCTAGTGATGGTTGTCCTCTCCAAGGTCATGCCTCTGATCTCCTTGGACTTGGCATAAATGGATACTTTTTACTTCTTATCTTCACCCTTTGGCAGCACTTGCTGTGTTGAAAGTCACTTCTTTGTTCTTGAAGTACTCCCTGCCCTCTTTGGAAGGACCGCTCAGTCCTTTTGCAGAAAAGTTTATCTCTTGTTCACTAGTCTTATCGCCCCGACACATACTCCAGGTGGAAGCTACGAGATTGGAGTATACACATATAAGGTGTTGTCAGCCTTTATAAGACAGGAGGGAAACTGGGGACTAGGTATGAATTCCTGGTAGAAGCAGTATTGCATTCTTTCCCCTCTTGTTTAAGTGGGCTTTGAGAGGCACTTGGCACTGTGGGGGCTCAGTATTTGAATGAATGAAGGCAGGGTTTAAACAAACAGATTGGATCTGGGAAGAGTAGTTTCAGTGTAGGAAACGACATGAGTGAAACAGTCAGGTGGGGGAGACTATGAAGTCTGTGAAGGTGAAAATGAATCACTCTTGGCTGGAGGTGAGGCGCTGGGAGGGAACAGGGCAGGGGGAGGGCAAGGCTTCGGATGCCAGCCAGGGTTGTGCTCCTAAGGCAGTGGGTGGAGGGGAAGGACTCTGAGCTGGAGCGGCTGGAGGCCTTGGGTAGATTAATTCTGCAGCAGTGCGTTGGAGGGGGTTAGGATGAGGAAAACCGCATTTTGGTTTCTCACGTCTGGACTCTTCTGAGGCATGTTGCTTCAGAGGGGTCCTGTCCAGCCGCTGCCTTCCTGCTGCCCCGGCTCAGTCCTCTCGTCCTTTGGTCAGTGCGCCTGAGCCACCTGTCCCATGCCCATTGACTTCCTATCGCCTTGTGCCAAGCATATCAAGTACTAATGGCCTTAACTGGAACACTAATGCAGTAACCCTAGGAGCAGTCTTGGTGCCCGGGGGGAAATACAGCAGGGTGTCAGTGGAAGAGGGTCAGTGATGTAGGAAAGAGCGTGTGAAGGGCGTGGGCCCTGTGAGCTGGGTGCCTTGGATGGGAGTAGGGATAAGGGGCATGGGGTGAAAGCAGGCCTCAGTGTTGGGCTTAAAACCCTAATTAGTAAATAAATGGGATTCCCAGTTGGCTCAGGGATGAGGACTCCACCTGCCAATGTAGGAGACACAGGTTCGATCCCTGGGTTGGGAAAACTCCCTGGAGAAAGAAATGGCAACCTACTCCCATATTCTTGCCTGGAGAGTCCTATGGACAGAGGAGCCTGGCGGGCTCCTGTCCGTGTGGTTGCAAAGAGTTGGACATGGCTGAACACACACACACAGACAGGGAATTGACTTTCCGCTCTTCCTCTGCAGGATTCCTTCCCCACAAACCAAACACACCTTCCCTCAAACATCATGTTGACATCACAGTAACTTGGTTTTTCTTTCCTTTAAAGGAGTAAGTACTTCTGAGGGTAAGTGGAAGTGTGAAGGAAACATGTAGAAAGCCCTTCATTTTGTCCAAACCTTGGCGTACATGGGGGCCATGACCAAAGGTGGAGTGGCCTATGCCTTGGGCTGGGAAGGACAGGTTTTCCCCTCTTCTTCACCACCAGCCTCTCTCCCTGTGTGCATGGGAGTGTTCTGTGCGCATGACTTGAACAGCGAGTGGCCAGCAGCCTCCCTGCCTTATCTCAGTAAGTGTAATCTATGTTAGGTCTTCTAGCCTGCCTGTCTTATCTCAGTAAGTGTAATCTATGTTAGGTCTTTCTGCCGGGTAAATACAAGAAAAAACAAAACAGTGTCATTCTGAGATATTGATGAACTGTGATTATAAGTGTTTTGGTGGATTCCTGCGACACCAGGAATGTGAGGTACTTAATCTTACGCTCAAGAGAATATTCATGTGTCATTGATATTTCATGCATCATTGGTATTTATAAGCTATGAAACAACATCTGGAAAATCCCTCAAATGGACTAAAGCTGAAATAGGTTAGAATTTCAGTTAATGTTGTGATCATCAATATGATGCCAATGTCATAAATTGATTTGATTCTTGTAGCTGCAGGTTTGCTCAGCTACTTGAAATTTTCTCTGACCTGCTGACCTGAGTGCAAAGGGGTGGCTATGCTGGTGAGAGCCGATTTCCCTCTTAGCAGCCCCAGCTGTCTCTGAGGTTGAGCCTTGGAAAAAGAGGCTCCTGGGATAAACGTTACCTGTGTTCCATTTGTGGAAGTCAGTTTAACAATAATCTGAATTCAGCTTGGTAAATCTAAGCAGTATTTTGTTCAGGTATATGTCTGTGTGTGGATTGAATGCCACTCGATTGCCACATTTTAAGCAAGAGAGTCAGAAATTCCTAATTAGTGTAATATCCTAACTCTGAACCTGAAGAGACTCTGGTCCTTTGGACCACTCTGGTGCTTTAGATGAGTGTGTCCGGTACATAGAGATGAACCGAGTTGCCCAGTGTCATGCAGGGAGGTGGTGTCAGACCTCAGACCTCACATATTTTCACTTCCTAGTCAGGGCTTTCTCCAATAAACTCCTGTTTTGCTTTGTAAAACGGTGATGGGAATCGTTTAAAGTCAGAGCATTCTTGTTGGTTCAGGGAGACGGGACCCACATGAAGTGTGGGCATCTTATCAGCTCCCCTTGGTAGAGATTTGATGCTCTTCTATTAGCAGTTCAGAAGGTGTGTTCTTCATGAGCAGAGACGGTTTTTTTTTGTTGTTGTTGTTTGTTTGTTTTTAATCCTACTGTCTTAGCTTGGGTTGCTGTAACAAAATGCCATAGGCTGATTGGCTTAAACAACAGACATTTGTTTTTCAGTTCTGGAGGCTGGGAAGTCCAAAATTGCGGTGCCAGCAGATTTATACATGGTGAGAACTCTCTTCCTGAGCACTTAAGCTCTGGTGTCTTCCTCTTATAAGGTCTCTTCCTCTTATAAGGGCACTAATCCCATTAAGGGCCCTACCCTCATGACTTCATCTCAACCTAATGACCTCCTGAAGGCCCTTTCTCCAAATACCATCACTTGGGACGTTAGGGCTTTACCATATGAATTTAAGGTAGACAGAAACATTGGGTCCATAACACATAGTGATACTGTTTTTAAAATAAGCTATCTGGTAGAAGATATGTGTTCTAGAGGAGATGCAGTGTATCAGTAATTATTATTCAGACTCATAAGTATTCAGCAATTAGATACACTGTATTTGAAAATCTTCAGAGATGACTTGATTAATAGTTTGACCTTTTTTTCTGCTTGCTGGTCTAGTTATTGAGCAAATATTTGAGCACATTTTATGATTCAGGCCCTGGGCTTGTTTCTAGGCCGAAAGGATAAGAAAGCTGTAGATAGGGGAGCCCACATTTGGTAGCTGGTATTAAAGGTGAATTTAACTCAAATGACCATTATATCTACTACTGTGGGCAGGAATCCCTCAGAAGAAATGGAATGGCCATCATGGTCAACAAAAGAGTCTGAAATGCAGTACTTGGATGCAATCTCAAAAACGACAGAATGATCTCTGGTCGTTTCCAAGGCAAACCATTCAGTATCACAGTAATCCAAGTCTATGCCCCAACACTGAAGAAGCTGAAGTCGAACGGTTCTGTGAAGACCTACAAGACCTTTTAGAACTAACATCCAAAAAAGATGTCCTTTTCATTATAGGGGACTGGAATGCAAAAGTAGGAAGTCAAGAAACACCTGTAGTAACAGGCAAATTTGGCCTTGGAATACGGAATGAAGCAGGGCAAAGACGAATAGAGTTTTGCCAAGAAAATGCACTGGTCATAACACCCTCTTCCAACAACACAAGAGAAGACTCTATACATGGACATCACCAGATGGTCAACACTGATATCAGATTGATTACATTCTTTGCAGCCAAAGATGGAGAAGCTGTATACAGTCAGCAAAAACAAGACCAGGAGCTGACTGTGGCTCAGACCATGAACTCCTTATTGCCAAATTCAGACTTAAATTGAAGAATGTAGGGAAAACCACTAGACCATTCAGGTATGACCTAAATCAAATCCCTTCTGATTATACAGTGGAAGTGAGAAATAGATTTAAGGGCCTAGATCTGATAGATAGAGTGCCTGATGAACTATGGAATGAGGTTCGTGACATTGTACAGGAGACAGGGATCAAGACCATCCCCATGGAAAAGAAATGCAAAAAGCAAAATGGCTGTCTGAGGAGGCCTTACAAATAGCTGTGAAAAGAAGAGAAGCGAAAAGCAAAGGAGAAAAGGAAAACTATAAACATCTGAATGCAGAGTTCCAAAGAATAGCAAGAAGAGATAAGAAAGCCTTCTTCAGCGATCAATGCAAAGAAATAGAGGAAAACAACAGAATGGGAAAGACTAGGGATCTCTTCAAGAAAATCAGAGATACCAAGGGAACATTTCATGCAAAGATGGGCTCGATAAAGGACAGAAATGGTATGGACCTAACAGAAGCAGAAGATATTTAGAAGAGATGGCAAGAATACACAGAAGAACTGTACAAAAAAGATCTTCATGACCCAGATAATCACAATGGTGTGATCACTACCTAGAGCCAGACATCCTGAAATGTAAAGTCAAGTGGGCCTTAGAAAGCATCACTACGAACAAAGCTAGTGGAGGTGATGGAATTCCAGTTGAGCTATTCCAAATCCTGAAAGATGATGCTGTGAAAGTGCTGCACTCAATATGCCAGCAAATTTAGAAAACTCAGCAGTGCCCACAGGACTGGAAAAGATCAGTTTTCATTCCATTCCCAAAGAAAGGCAATGCCAAAGAATGCTCAAACTACCGTACAATTGCACTCATCTCACACGCTAGTAAAGTGATGCTCAAAATTCTCCAAGCCAGGCTTCAGCAATATGTGAACCGTGAACTTCCTGATGTTCAAGCTGGTTTTAGAAAAGGCAGAGGAACCAGAGATCAAATTGCTAACATCTGCTGGATCATGGAAAAAGCAAGAGAGTTCCAGAAAAACATCTATTTCTGCTTTATTGACTATGCCAAAGCCTTTGACTGTGTGGATCACAATAAACTGTGGAAAATTCTGAAAGAGATGGGAATACCAGACCACCTGATCTGCCTCTTGAGAAATTTGTATGCAGGTCAGGAAGCAACAGTTAGAACTGGACATGGAACAACAGACTGGTTCCAAATAGGAAAAGGAGTTCGTCAAGGCTGTATATTGTCACCCTGCTTATTTAACTTCTATGCAGAGTACATCATGAGAAACGCTGGACTGGAAGAAACACAAGCTGGAATCAAGATTGCTGGGAGAAATATCAATAACCTCAGATATGCAGATGATACCACCCTTATGGCAGAAAGTGAAGAGGAACTCAAAAGCCTCTTGATGAAAGTGAAAGTGGAGCGTGAAAAAGTGGGCTTAAAGCTCAACATTCAGAAAACGAAGATCATGGCATCTGGTCCCACCACTTTATGGGAAATAGATGGGGAAACAGTGGAAACAGTGCCAGACTTTATTTTTCTGGGCTCCAAAATCACTACAGATGGTGACTGCAGCCATGAAATTAAAAGACGCTTACTCCTTGGAAGGAAAGTTATGACCAACCTAGACAGCATATTGAAAAGCAGAGACATTACTTTGCCAACAAAGGTTCATCTAGTCAAGACTATGGTTTTTCCTGTGGTCATGTATGGATGTGAAAGTTGGACTGTGAAAAAGGATGAGCATCGAAGAATTGATGCTTTTGAACTGTGGTGTTGGAGAAGACTCTTGAGAGTCCATTGGACTGTAAGGAGATCCAACCAGTCCATTCTGAAGGACATCAGCCCTGGGATTTCTTTGGAAGGAATGATGCTAAAGCTGAAACTCCAGTACTTTGGCCACCTCATGGGAAGAGTTGACTCATTGGAAAAGACTCTGATGCTGGGAGGGATTGAGGGCAGGAGGAGAAGGGGATGACAGAGGATGAGATGGCTGGATGGCATCACTGACTCGATGGATGTGAGTCTGAGTGAACTCCGGGAGTTGGTGATGGACAGGGAGGCCTGGCGTGCTGTGATTCATGGGGTCTCAAAGAGTCGGACACGACTGAGTGACTGATCTGATCTGATTAAAGGTGTTTACAAAGAGTTATTTTCATCCAGTCTTCTTTCAAGTAAATTTTATTAAATTGTAGTCTTGTCCTGTTTTTTCTTTTCTGTGTAAAATTGTGAACATACATATTAATAATATATGAAAGTGAAAATGTTAGTCACTCAGTTGTGTCTGACTCTTTGTGACCCCATGGACTGTAGCCCACCAGGCTCCTCTGTCCATGGAATTCTCCAGGTGAGAATACTGGAGTAGTAGCCATCTCCTTCTCCAGGGGGATCTTCCCTACCTGGGGATCGAACCCGGGTCTTCTGCACTGCAGGCAGATTGTCTGAGCCACCAGGGAAGCCCATTATAATATGTTGATAATATAATGAATACCTAGTACTCACACCTGGCTTTGCCAGATCTTAATATTTGAAGGAAACATGTGAAAATATTTGTTAATATGAGAAATGAATATCACCAGGAACTCAAGACCCCTGTGTGCCCCTCCCTGTCCTGTGTGTCTCTGTCCTCTTCTAGAAGCAACCACTCTGCTGCATTTTCCGTATATCATTACTGTGCCTGAATTTATGCTTTTATTATGCACATATGAGTTTAGGAGCAATATAAAATGCCATTTTTTAAAACTTTATGAAAAAGATAGCAAACTTGTAGAAATTTTTCTGTGCTTTGAGAGAAAAAATAACCATAAAGTTATTTTTGAGTTTTATTTTTTATGAAACATAGCTCTAGTTCTTTTCAAAAACTGATGTATACGGTATTCCTTTGTATGATGTTTAGTCTGTATTATAGTAGTCTGTTCTCCTGTTGCCAGATATGTTTGGAATGTTTCCGAATTTTCAGTGTTTTAAACATCGTTGCTGTGGACATTCTTTCTGATGTGTCCTGCTGTTTGCGTGTGTGTGTTCCTGGGGACGCATGCGATTGTAGAGTTGCTGAGTGGAGCTTGTCTCCAGCCTCGCCAGAGAACATCACCTTGCCGTCCACAGGAGCCAATTTACCGTTCCCCTCAGTGCCTCTGTGATCTTGTTGAACCGCATCTTCTCCAGTACTTGATATCATTAGACTTCGGAATTTTTGCTCATCTGTGGGGTGTAAAGTGATACCGTCCTGTTTCTAGCTTTCACACTGCCTTTCCATGATGGTGGTGAGGTTGATTATCCCCTGTGACACATCTGTTGACCTTTCAGGCTGCTGCTTCTCTTAATTGTCTGTTCATAAGGCACTCCCTTTTCTTTATTGGTGATGGGACTTGGGTGCAGAGAAGCAGATCAACCATAATCTTTATCATGACACATGATGATCATTGGGCTTTCTGTGACTTTGTTGTTTATTCATATTTTTAATGTAATGGATACCTGTGAACGCATCAGCGTCTGAAACATTACCTACAATTTCCATCTCCCTGCGTTTCTCCCTGCTTCATTCCTCTGCCTCTCCTTTCCCTCCAGTTTTTTTTTTTTTTTTTTAATATACTATCCTGAGCTCTGTGATTGCTTCTTATCTAATTCTGGGAATGCTCTTTGCTCTGGGCCTTGCTTTTCTCATTCCTTGTTATTAGGATGGTTTATCCTGGCTGTTGCCTTGACTTTGGTCCATTCATTTTCACTGTCCTGTAACATTCCCCAATGTGACTATTTTTCTGTCATTTCACCTTCGAGTAGCATTTGGGTTATTTCCAGTTTTGTTGTTATGAACTATTCTTTTATGATTTTTCATTTATGTGAGTCTTGCCGGCTGTGATCAAGAAGGCCTCTTGAATACTATCTGGGACAGGAAATGCTGGATTAGATATTCTAACTTGCTTAGCAAATTCCAATTCTGCCCCCCCTCCCCTGCCGCCCCGCCACGTTGTACCATTCTTGTTCCCACAAGCAGTGAATAAGGTTGTTCTAGAGCTTCTTCTCAACTTGCAGTTCTTTTGGTGTGTGTAATTCTCTTGAACAGACATCTGTTGGTTTGGTAGAATTGGTAGTAAGATTTGATTTCCTTGTGACACACCAGCTGCTGTGAAGCAGGCAGAGGAGGAACCCATCGACCTCCTTGGCTCACTGCTGGGGTCTCCTGTTATTTGTGAAAAGAACCTGATGTTGGGTGGCCAAGTGGACTTAGGTCATTCGCAATATTTCTTTTCCTATCTCATAGGTTGGTCTGTTATTTAAAGTTGAAGCAGATTGAATCCCTGCAGTTATTTACTTATGGTTGTGCTGCGCGGGGGCTTTCTCTGCTGGTGGTGCCTGGGCTTCTCATTGTGGTGGCTTCTCTTGTTGCAGGGCACAGGCTCTAGGGCACAGCCTCAGTAGCTGTGGGGCATGGGCTTCCTTGACCCAAGACATGTGGGATCTTCCCGGACCAGGGATCGAACCTGTGTCCCCTGCATTGGCAGGTGGATTATTAACCACTGGACCACCAGAGAAGTCTGAATCCCTGCTGTTTTGTAGTATCTGCTCTGTTTTGTTCATGGTGGGTTTTTTTCCTTGTGTGTGTTTTAGTTTTGGATTGTGAGGTCCTTTTTGGTTGAGTTTTCTCTGTGAGAGTCCTAGGAGAGCTAGGACTAAGGTGTATTACAAATATAGAGGAGGGGTTTGATTGACAAAATACTTCACAGTGTTGGGCAAGCTATAATAAACAACCTTTAATGCATAGCTGTGATTGCTTAAAAAAGTATGGGAAGATCCCTTGAGTCTGACAATGAGGAAAAGATGATTCCAGACAGTATATATATACTGAACTTTCAGCAGGGTCAGAAGCAAGATGCTTGATAACTTCACACCAACACAAGAAAAGAGAAGGATGCTTTGGGCCAGGAGTGGGAGCTGTGGTCTTCCTCCCGGTCTGGTTTGTCAGGACTGTCCTGTGGCTGCAGCCTTCGTGAAGGAATGGACCGAAAACCCCTGCCTGCCAGCACAGAAGTTAGATGTTTATCCATCTCAGCCCGGATTCTGGGTAGGAGCCCCACGTGCTCTGGTCTCTTCCTCAAGTTAGAAAGCCTAGGTGGTTCCCGCAGCTCTTAGAGTTCACAGGTATGCTGCCCAGGTTTTCTAGGAGTCACCAATTCAGAGAATTAACATAAAATCCAAGGAGTCACCAACTCAGGGATTTAGTCTAAAATCCCTCTGCAGAGGTACCTCCCAGAAACAAATTATGCCTGTTTACACATCTTCCTGAGCAGTAAGCTTCTTGGAATGTGGACACAGGAGCCTGTGTACCCGTGTACATCAGTGTGTTTGTGGAATGAATGAATGAGTGAACAAGTGGAAACGTGGACATGATTAAACCTACTTAAGATTTACCTAGTAGGTAGGTTTTCAATATGTTAAAAAATAAAGCTTAGCTACCATGTGACCCTACAGTCCCACTCCTGGACATGTATCTGGAGAAAAACATCCGAAAGGATGCACGCACCCCATTGTTTATTGCAGCACTGTTTACAGTAGCCAAGACAGGGAAGCAGCCTACAAGTCCATCGAAAGAGGAGTGGATGCAGAAGATGTGGTACATATATACAATGGAATATTACTCAGCCATTAAAAAACCAAAATAATGACATTTGCAACTACATGGATGGACCTTGAGATTGTCATACTGAGTGAAGTCAGACAGAGGGGAAATATTGTATGACATGTGGAATCTAAAAAGGAATGATACAAATGAACTTACTTGCAAAGCAGAAAGAGATTCACAAAGAGATTCACAGACGTAGAGAAGGAATTTATGGTTGCTGGGGGGAAGGGATGGTTAGGGAGTTTGGGATGGACATGTACACACAGCTGTGTTTAAAATGGATAACCAACAAGGACCTACTATATGGCATATGGAGCTCTGCTCAGTGTTATGTGGCAGCCTGGACGGGAGGGGAGTATGTGGAGAATGGATACATGTATGCGTATGACTGAGTCCCTTCATTGTTCACCTGAAACTGTCACGACATTGTTAATCAGCTATATTCCAATAGAAAATAATTTTTTTTAAATAAAACTTAGAAGGGGTGGTATTTTGCAGTTTTTTTTTTTTTAACAATTTTTAAATAGTTCTTCCATTCTTAGAATTGTCTTCAGATCCCAGAATCAGCAGACATGTATTGAGCATCTGTGCTGTTCTGTGCGTTGTGAAGGATACACAGATGACCGTGTGCTCTGCCCTTAGGGAGTTATAAGTGTAGGCAGTGACAAGCTTAAACGTAAATTGTTATGTGCAAAGTGCAGAATAAGTGCCATAGTAAATTTTCACTGTAGTTTTGGGATGGCAGAGGTTGGCAGTGTTTCATTTCCCCTTAGGGATTTGTTCATTCAGTGAACATTTACCGGAGCTTCTCATGAGGTCAGCACTGGGAAGATTACAGGAGTACCTAAGATTTAATGTGCTCTCACCCATGGATTAGGTCACAAGCACTTTCTATACAGTTAATGTTTACAACATAGTTAAATTCTCACAACATCCTCTTGAAGAGGAGCCTATAATTATCTTCATTTTAAAAACTTTTAATTGAAGTTTAGCATATATGGAGAGAAATACACTTTTTTTTTTTTTGGCTGCATGGTACGGCATGCAAGATCTTTGTTTCTGGACCAGGAATTGAACCTGCATCCCCTGCAGTGAAAGCCAGGAGTCTTAACCACTGGACCACTGGGGAAGTCCTGAGAGTATACTTTCATCTGTATACACCAGGGTGGATGTTCATGAATTGTACACATCTGGGTAAGCAGCACCCAGAGCGAGAACAAACCACACGTTACAGACGCTTCAGAAGCCCCTCTGTGCCTGCTTGACTTCCACCAGCAATTTTTCCCTCTTTCTGTATTTTCTAGAAATGAAATCATGTAGTGTGTATTCTTTTGTTGTGTTGTTCTAGCGTATGTAATTTTAGATGATTTATTCCCATTTGTGCCGAGTATTCCATTAGCCCCATATTCCAGATGAGGAGACAAGGCTGAGAGGTCAGAGTACCCCAAGGTCCTGCAAGTAGTAACCAGTGTGTTACAGTGCCCTTAAGTGTGTGTTTGAAACATGAACGTTCGTTTTCGCACTGTTGCATTTCTGTCATGTAAGTTACCATGGTAAATTTAGCCCCAGTGAATCGATGCTTCTGATGACTATGTGGGTTCTCTCCAGCAGGTCATCTTTGTGTGTCATGGGTGCTTGTCGTGTCCAACTCTTTGTGACCCCCTGGACTGTAGCCCGCCAGCCCCCTCTGTCCACGGGATTTTCTAGGCAAGAATACTGGAGTGGGCTGCCATTTCCTTCTCCAGGGGATCTTCCTGACCCGGGGATCGAACCCATGTCTCCTGCATTGCAGGTGGATTCTTTACCGCTGAGCCATTCATTGGGGAAACCATCATCACTGATACTGAACCATGAAAGGAAGTATGCATTTCAGTATTCTAAGTATCCAGCCACGTTGCCATCGACAGTCAGGTCCATTAAGTGCAGAGCTAACAAAGCGTTGATTTCCCCCATGGCCGCCTTTGTGAGGTAGCAGCTGCCAGTCGGGTGGCATTTGCAGTTTTTGTGGTCTACTTTTCTTTTGAAAGTGCCTTTTAAAAGGATGTAGTGTCCTTGCTTTTTTCCTTTTAGCCTAGTTATGTTTTCTTCCTACTCCCATTATTTTCCCTTTAAAACTTATTAGATCATCTCAGTTCTGCGGTAGCCCCAAATTCCTGTGCCTGAGGGCCGGCGCTTGGCCTGCTCATGAGACCTTCAGGGGGCTTTCCAGGGGTTATGGGTCTTCAGAGGACATAGGCTTTTCTTTCTTTTTCTTTTTTATTGAAGTATAGTATTCATATATATATACAGGTATACATACATATATAATATGTATACTGTACTTTGTAGTTTTCCCACTTTATTACGAGATATTGAGTATAATTCCTTTTCCACACAGTTGGACCTTGTTTATCTTTTGGAAAGAATGATGCTAAAGCTGAAATTCCAGTACTTTGGCCACCTCATGCAAAGAGTTGACTCATTGGAAAAGACTGTGATGCTGGGAGGGATTGGGGGCAGGAGGAGAAGGGGACGACAGAGGATGAGATGGCTGGATGGCATCACTGACTCGATGGACGTGAGTCTGAGTGAACTCCGGGAGTTGGTGATGGACAGGGAGGCCTGTTGTGCTGCGATTCATGGGGTCACAAAGAGTCGGACACGACTGAGCGACTGATCTGATCTGATCTGATGTATTAGTTTCTATCTTGTTTATCTATTTCATAGGTAATAGTTTGTATCTGCTAATCCTTAACTCCTAATTTATCTCCCCCAACCCTTCCCCTTTTGGTAACTTTAAGTTTGTTTTCTGTCTGTGAGTCTGTCTGTTTTGTCAGTAAGTCCATTTGTATCCTATTTTAAAATTCCATGTATAATATCATAGGACTTACTCTCTGACTTCACTTAGTATAATAATCTCTGGGTTCCTCCATGTTGCTGCAGATGGCATTATTTCAGTCTTCTTTATGGCTGAATGATATTCCATTGTATTATATATTCATTCATTTGTTGATGGATGTTTAGGGGGCTTCCATGTCCTGGCTGTTGTAAACAGTGCTGCAGTGGACACTGGGGTCTGTATCTTTCCAAGTTAAGAGTTTTGTCGGGGTATATGCCCAGGAGTGGGGCTGCTGGATCATGTGGTAACTCTTATTTTTAGTTTTTTTTAGGACACCTCCATACTATTTTCCTTCTTTAGTGGCTGTACCAGTTTCCATTTCTACCAGCAGTGTAGGAGGGTCCTCCTTGTTTCACCCTTCTCCAGTATTGATTGATTGTAGATATTTGATGATGGCTGTTCTTCCTGGTGTGAGATGATCCTTCCTTGTAGTTCTGATTTTCGTTTCTCTTCTAATTAGCAGTGTTGTTTCTTTGCATGTGCTTATTACAGACATTTCTCTGTGAAGCGGTGTTTACTACTGCAATTGACAGGGAGCTTCCGGACTGTGAGCTCCTGGAAGGTGGGAGCTGTGAGGCAGTCACCATGGCACCTTGGATGTAGCTGATGCTCAATAAATGGCTCGTGCAAAACCTGCTGGAACCTCAGGCTTGTATTTTTTTGATTGAAGGTTATGATGCCGTCCTTTATGTTTTGCGGGAACATGATTAATTTTCTCAGACTTTTCAGTCATAGATAGAATACCCGGAGCTGTTTATTTAAATATTTTTCTCTATTCTGATAGTAGAGGAGGAGTGATTTAAGAATGCACTAGAAAGTAAATATACAGTGGTTTTGCTACAATATGGAGTTTCCTATATTTTCTCCATTTTTTGATGTTTATTGAAGCCCTACCTACTGACTGGCATGCAGTAGACGTACAAAGGTACATATAAATTATGCCTTTGGGGAACCTACTAGGAGAGACTGACATGTACATTAACGTAATACAGTGTGATAAAATCAGTCAGTATAGCTGTGAGTAGATTTTGGTTTCTGAACATGGTGGAAAGGGAGACCTCAGCCTAGTGAGTGGCGAGGCTGTCTCAAGGGTCCTCTTGGAAGAGATGCTGCCAGAACAGATTCTTAGGGAATCGGTTCCTACTTAACCTTCCACCCAAACCCTACTCTACCTCTTGCCCCCTCTATTTCAAGAGTGGAGATACTGCCCACTTTTTACCCTTCTTAATGTAAAAACCTTATTCTTGTCTTTTCCTTCACATCATCTGGCTCTTCTCTCACAGGGTTATGCTGATTCTCGCTTTGAAATGAGTTTAGAATGTGGTTTCTGCCTTCTTGTCCTTTCTGTCCTACCATGGATGCTCTGGGTTTGGAAGACAAGAGAGAGAAATCAGTTGTCATTGTGTTTTAAGCATCTCACCTGGAGCCTTGCACATCGTGCATCCAAACTTCTGTTGGATCAGAATGAACTGAGTGATCTTAACTGATCTTCCTTTCTCTTGTCTCTTTTCCTTCCCTTTGATTCCATATAGGGTCCTCAAAATTAATATACCCACCCCTCCCCAGTATTATTCTTCTGCTTAAAATTCTTCTGTGACTCCTTCTCACCCTCAAGATGGAAATCCAGTTTCCTGGCCCAGGTCCTTACCACTGACCCAGGCTGCATGAGGCGTGCCTCATCCTCCCACTGCCCCACCATACTGCATATCAGAGCACACCTCAAGATCTTAGTCATTTCCTGGCCCCATGTACTTACTCTCATTTTTTTTCTGCTGTGTCATTTCTGTGTCAGGTATTAAGATCCAGTTCAGCTGTCACCACCCCTGCAAAACCTTCCCTACCTTTCCCAGGAAGGTTGTACCCTCTGCTGGGTTTGCTGATGACTGTCCAGTCAGTACTCTTGTAGTGCTTCTTCTACTCTCTGTTTCCCTCTGCATCACTCCCATTACACTGAGGACCAGGAATTGTGCCTAATTCTTCTGTCCCTTGGTCAGGCTCTTGTTACATGTCAGCAAATAGATACTCCCTGTAAACACACTTGCCACTTCCCACCTCTTTAGTTTTGCTTGGGTGATTTTTTAATGAGGGACACACCCTTTCATTAGCTCTATTTAAATGTAATGCATTGTTCAAGGGCCATCTTCTCATCCCTTGGCTGTGAAATTTTTCTGTCATTATGGAAGCCCAGAATATTGGCAACTACCTCTGAACTGTGTGTGTTTGTTAGCCATTGGCTGTGGCATTTATAGAACATCTTCAATTATTGTTGACACTTCTGTTGTGTATGGGTCATCTCTCCCTAGTTAGATTATAAACTCTGAAGGTAAGAGGTGGTCTTATAAATAATTTTGAGTCATCTCTGTAGAAAAATAGAATTCCTTAATTAATACTTATTTGTTGTTTAAAAGTAGGTCTGTTAGTGACACATTCTTTTAGTTACCTTTGAGACTGTCTATTTGCCGTTCGTCCCTGAAGGATACTTTTGTTGGGCATAGAATTTTCAGTTGAAAAATCTTTTGTTTCAGCACTTAAAAAATGTGCTACTTCCTTTAACCTCCATGGTTTCAGATGGAAAGTTCATTGTCATTTGAATTGGTGTTCCCTTCCTGATAGCATGTCATTTCTCTCTGCCTGCCTTCCAGATTTTTTGTCCTTAGTTTTCAAATGTTTATGTAGTATGTTATAATATTTTACCATTGACCCCAGCTTCTGCGTAGGTTTCTTTGGATTTATCCTGATTCAAGAATTTGCCCAGCTTTCTTAAATCTGTATGTCTGTGACTTTTACCAAATTTGGGAGGTTTTCAGTCATCATTTCTTTGAATACTCTTTCAGCCTCACCCCATTTCTCCTCTCCTCTCTGGGACTCTGATGATACAGATGTTAGTTAGCTCTTTTGTTGTTCCCTGAGACTGTGTTCATCTTTTCAGCATATTTTTTGCTGTTTTTCAGATTGCGTTAATCCTGTTTGTTTTTTCCTCAAGTTCATAGATTCTGTTCTGTTTCATCTCCACTCTACTATTGAGCCTATCCTGTGAGCTTTTACTTTTATTACTATATTTCCCAGTTGTATAGTCTCTATTTCGTTATGTTTCTATCTCCTGTTTCTTTGCCAAGAATTTCTATTATTAAATTTGTTATAACAGAAGTTGTAATAGATTCTTGAAGCACTTTTATGACTTTTATGCTTTAAATCCTTATTAGGTGCTTCCAGCGGCTCATTTATCTCTGGATTGGGATCAGTGGATTGGCTTTTGTCATTCAGCTTGTGGCTTTCCTGGTTCTTGGTCTGATGGGTGATTTTTCTGTTGTGTCCATCCATTTTGCCTGGACAGATTAGAATATTCTGGGTCCCACTTGTGTATTTTAGCCAGCAGTCACCCTCTTTAGTTTTAGCACATTTGTGGGCTGTGGTTCCAATGATCAGTTAATTTTCAGAGCCTTTTCAGTGTTAATTTAATCTCCTTGGTTCACCAGGTATCACTGGAGCTCCTTGCTCTTACTGGTTGAGGGGGCAGAAGGGCCACTGAGCATCTCTTGATGGAGGAAGGTAGACTCAGGTGTCTGGGGACGAGAAGCTTCCCTGAAGGTAGTGGATCTCCCCTGCCTGTGGGTGTAGGGGGATAGATAGCTTTTCTTGATCTGGTGGCTTGTTGAGGTGAGACATCTGCAGGTGCTGTGTGGCCCCTCTGAGGTCTCTGGGCAGGGGAAGTGGGGTGTCTGTGGAGCCAAAGAGGCTTCCTGCGCTGGGCCGTGTGTGGCTGGGTTCGTTGTGTGTCTGCCTCTTGTAGTTTCTGGGTCTTGGCTCCCCAAGTTGCTTATTGCTGGTGGGGCTTCAGATGGACCCCCTTTTGGATGGTGTGGGACCTGCCTGATGTTGCTGTAGGGTCTCCTTCCTTTGGGGTAGGACTGAGCCTCCGTGTGTGGCCTGCTCTTGTTAGAATCGGGGTTGGGATCTGGAGGGTCTGAGTGGCCACCTTCTTCAGTCCTTTGCTGTGTGGCTCCTTGAGTCTTGGAGTCGCAAACTGATTTGCTTTCTTCCTGCCACCTTTCAGAGTTCTCCTCTGGCTTTTCTTCTGTTATTTCCAGGGTTTTTATTTTTGTTTGTTTATTGGTTGCACTGGGTCTTCATCGCTGCTCAGGCTTTCTCTCGTTGTGGAGAGCGGGGGGTTACTCACTAGTTGTGGTGCGTGGGCCTCTCTTCAAGGCGGTTCTCTTGTTGTGGACCACACGCTCCAGGGTGTGCATGCTTCAGCAGTTGCAGCTCGTGGGCTCAGCAGTGGTGTGCAGGCTTGGTTACTCCATGGCTTGTGGGATCTTCCAGGACCAGGGATCAAACCCGTGTCTCCTGCATTGGCAGGCAGATTCTAATCCACTGGACCACCAGGGAAGTCCTCTAGGGTTTTTAGGATTTAGCTGGGAGGATCAGGGGAAATAAGTCTATGCTATTTTTATCCCTAAGCATCCATCGTTAAGTGTTGGATTTTTTTCAAAGGATTTAAAAAATGTCAGGAAAATTAGCATTGCTTTTCCTGCATTGGCCACAACATATCATTGAGCGCTCTCATTTTATATTAATAATAGATCAGGAAACTTGAGACCCAGTCAGGTTAGGGGACTGATTTCAGGGTTGCTGTTCCTAGTTAATTGCGTAATCCAGATTTGACTCAGGTTCTTAATGAGAAAGCCAATATGTGTTTCCTTGTAGCAAATCAGAGAGCTGTCTGGAAGAGAAGTGACCTTTGCCGTGCTGCAGGGCTCTGGGCTTTAGAACATTAACCCACCAAAGAATTTATTGCCCAAATGAAAAACCTCTCTGAATACAAGAGGAAAATAATCTAGTCTTACATTACATTACGTTGAAGTTGAATGCCATGCTGTGTATTTGTCCCCATTTTAATAGTGATCATTTCTTATAAAGTCCAAGATAACCATGGGTTTCCCTGGTAGCTCAGCTGGTAAAGAATTCGCCTGCAGTGTAGAAGACACCGGTTTGATTCCTGGGTATACCTTCTATTTTTACTATAAAGCATCTGAGTAACCTTACAAAATGTTCCTTCTTGCAAAAGAAAAGTCTTCTGCTAGTTATCACCATTCATATTCTACTTCATAGAAAGTGGAGAATGGAATAAAGATCGAAGGTGCTGCCCAAACAAATTAATATTATAGCTTAGCATTCTGTGTGGCTTGTTAACGTGTAATCTCTGTATCCTCCATCGACATTAGATACTTCTAGGGTTTCCCTGGGAAGCTTTTTCCTGCATGGCAGAGTTGGAGAAATGGGTCAATTCAGACGTTAACTCTTTGGTTGGTTGTATTTTTTTTTTTTTTTTTAAGTCTCCAAGGTTTTACAGATTATAATCTGTATAATACAGGGTCAGAGATGAACTGATGCCAAAACTCTTTGGAGATCTGAGAAGGGAAGCATTTACTTTTTCCCCTAAGACTTTCCCTGAGGCTCCACAAGAATGAGATATGATAAACAGGGTTAAATGCTGGCTCTGTTTAGTGCTGCTTGGGTAGTAATGACCGTAGAAGCCTGAAGAAAGGGCGATGCTCGCTTGTACCCGTGTACTTGTTTCTCTTTTTCTGCTTTTTTCTTCCTCTTTCCTACTCATGGATTTTTGCTGAAAAGGTAAAATCTATGATCCCTACTGAAGAAAGAATTAAATATATTGTGCTTTGTAGAATTTTTCCAATCACTTATGATAAAACACTTGCCTCGGCAATCCCTGTGCTAAAATCATTTGCTGGGAATTTGGAGTAAAATTTCATTAAAAATTCCATATACCATAATCATAAAAAAAAGCCTATGCAGTATAATGGTTAGTTTTTCATACCTGCTTCTCTGATCCATGATGCATGTGCTGTATTAATAGTCGAGCTCTGATGCCACTGGTGAGATAGTAGTATGGATGCTAATAGTTCACTGTTGATTGACTTAGAATCAGAAAATGTTAGCATTGGACAGGGACCCTTTTGGACCACTGTTCTGACCTCCTACCCTCAGCAGTATCTCCATGATACAAACAGTGAAGAGATCTCGTAATTGTTTTCAGTGAGGAAGCCCATTGCATGACAGTTGGCAGGTTCTGCTTTATCCTAAACCAGATCTGCCTCCTTTAGCTTCTTCCTATATTGGGTTTTCTAGATCATGTAGGGTGAATCGAAGAATTCTTAATTAACATCCCCCACAATTCAGGAGGGGGCCCCCAGGTGGTTCAGTGGTAAAGAATCTACCTGCCAATGCAGGAGACATGGGTTAAATTCTTGGAATGGGAAGATCCCCCGGAGAAGGAAATGGCAACCCACTCTTAATATTCTTGCCTGGGAAATTCCATGGGCAGAGAAGCCTGGCGGGCTGCAGTCTTTGGGGTCGCAGAGAGTTGGACACCACTGAGCAACAGCACACCCTCACAATTGCGAAACAGAAGTTGTGAGTCTACCTTTCTAACAGCGAGTCTTAATCAGTGAGGTTTTTGGACTCATCATCCTCTTAACTTTTTTCTGGATGTTTGGTTTTGCCAGTGTCCCCTTCAAATGTGGTCCAATCAAAGCACAGTGCCCCAAAGTTTTCTTACTGAGGCAGGGGATATTACTTCTTAAAACCTCCCACTCCTGGGCATATATCCAGAGAAAACTCTTAATTCAGAAAGACACATGCACCCCAGTGTTTATAGCAGCGCTATTTACAATAGCCAAACTAAGTGTCCATTGACAGATACATGGATAAAGATGTGGTTCACATATACAATGGAGTATTATTCAGCCAAAAAAGAATGAAATCATGCTGTTGGCAGCAGTGTGAATGGACCTAGAGATTGTTATACTGAGTGAAGTAAGTCAGAGAAGGAGAAATATTGTATGGCATGTGGAATCTAAAAAGAAATGATACAAGTGGACTTACTTCCTGAATCACTTTGCCGTACACCAGAGACCGACGTGGCATTGCAAATCAACCATACTTTAATTAAAAAAAATTTACTTCCTCTCTCAAGTTCCCTTTTTGTTGTGTCACCCAGACAGGATAACTTAGTAATCTTTGATTGAATAATTTCCTTTGCTGCCATTTGTTATAGAAAATCCAGTATTACCCCCAAGTTGTCAGTGTTGAAACTGAGGGTTGAGTGGGTGGTCACTTGCCCAGGTTCACCCAGCTGGTCACCACTGAAGCTAGTGCGTGAGCCCCAGTCTGTCTGACACCAGAAGTCACGCTCCCAGTCACTGTGCTTTCCTGTCTCCAAGGAGCTTTGTGACTGGACTTTTTCAAAGAACAACTAACTGTACTTTGTGGACTGTGTCAAATGTTCAGAGGTTGGCATATCTGCTGTCAATACTACTTATACTGGCTATCTGAGTGTTTGCTCTGGAAATGCTGCTCATATGATATCTCTTTTGTGGATGCAAAAGAAATTTGTCATTTTGCAATGCCAGATTATTTACATTCTCCTCTTTTGGGGGGAATAAGGGAGAACCCCAGGGACGGGGGAGCCTGGTGGGCTGCCATCTATGGGGTCACACAGAGTTGGACATGACTAAAGTGACTTAGCAGCAGCAGCAGCAGCAAGGGAGACGTGGCAGTAGTGGGGTGTAGGTTCTTCATTTCTTTCTTTCTACGAATATATGAAAGGGCTCATCCATATACTTGCAGAGATTGAATTTTATGGTTTAAAATAGTGTTGGCCATCAAGTGTAAAAGCTGTGACTTAAAATTTCCTTTCATCACTGGTGACATTGAATTTGTGTGTGTGTGTGTGTGTGTTTATTTGTGGATGGATGATGTCCACCCACATGGGGGAAAGCCATCTGCTTTGCTCAGGCTGCCAACTGGAATGTAAGTTCTTCTGGAAACACTTTACAACGAAGCCTAGAAGTGAGACTTAATGTGCTAACTAGGCATCCCCAGGCCCAGCCCAGGTCACACGTAAAATAAACTGTCACAGACAGGCACGTTGAGATCTCTGCCCATCCTGATGATCAGCTGTCAACTGTTCTTTGGTTTTGTTTGACTTCAGCTTGCTTTTTTCTGATCATAAATTTAAGTATTGCTAAATGAAGATTATTTTGAAACTGGTTATGATTTTGGTGGGGAGCTTACCTTCTAAACTGTTTTGTGGGCAGGTGGGTACCTTCCTCAGGCTTTAAGCAGCTTCACGGGTTGACCATGTGTCTTCTTCCTGTAACCTCCCTCTGTGAGCAGGGCGTTTGTGGGAGGTCCCTGTGTGTGGCAGGGTGGCCCTAGAGCCCTGGCTTGTGTGGGGTCTGCTGCCCGGGTCCTGGCGCATCTGCTGGCCCTCCTTGAGGAAGCCTGAGCCGAAAGGCAGCCCTCACAGGCCTCGCCGCCCAGCCTGCACAGCTTTTCCACGTTTGCTGTTTCCTCCTTCCTGTTGGCTGGGGCTTCCTCCGCAGAGCTCGTTCTCATCCCAGGAAGCTTTCCTCTCCTGGGGGCTGGCCCCAAAACCTTTGCTGAAAATTCCCGACCTCTCCTCAACATTTCAACACCATCTAGAAAGGCTCTTTGATTATCTGTGTGTGTGTTGTAAGGGCATTGTGAGGAAAGCAGCTCGTGTCCACGTTGTGGTGGCCTCTATAGTTTGTGTTTCCTGTGGTGAGGTAGCAGATGGTGTGTGTGTGTTTTCTTTTCCCAGTTTTTAAAAAAGTTTTTGGCTGTACCTGCTGCCGTGCCAACCAGGGATTGAACCTGTGCCCCCTGCATTGGAAGCACAGATTCTTAACCACTGGACCACCAGGGAAGTCCCAAGGCAGCAGATTGTGATGGTTTAAAATGAAAGCTGGCTCCTGCGTTCAAATCCTGGCTCCATGACTTAACACTCTGTCTTCTTGCGCTTGTCCATAAAATGCCGTGGGAAATGCTTACCAACCTGGGTGTAGGGAGGACTGAAGGAGCTAATAACATGCAAAGTCTTTCCTTGGAGCAGTGACCAGCACATCTGAAGTGCTCGATAAATACTTGATGGTGAGGCACACACCTAGACCATTTGGGCATGCTGAATTGCAAATGCTTTTCTAGTCAGTAATGAATGTTGACATTTCTGTATGTTGAGCATAGTCCCTTACATTAAAATTGCCCATTTATGGACTGAGGCCCTGACTATTAACAGTTGTTTCAGTGGGCTGGTTTCTGCCTTTAGGGACTTTTTTTGGTGGAATTTTATATGATAACGTAGAATAACCTTCAGAATTAATTTTGGCCTTTAAAGATGTGCTGTTTTTTCTGTTTTTTGTTTGTTTGGTTTGTTTATGGTTGTACCATGTGACATGCAGGGTCTGTGTTCCCCACCCCAAAGACTGAATGCCTAGCCTTGCAGTGCGAGCATGAGTTTTAACGCTGGACTGCCAGGGAAGTCCCAAAGATGTGGTTTTTTTTAAAAATTATTTTTTCAAAAAAAATTGAATTTTTGTTCATTTACAGTGTTGTGTTAGTTTCTGGTGTACTGCAAAATGATTCAGTTGTATATACATATACATTCTTTTTCATATTCTTTTCCATTATAGTTTTCTATAAGATATTGAATATAGTTCCCTCTGCTATCCTATAGGACCTTGTTGTTTATCAATTTCATATATAATAGTGTGTATCTCCTAATTCCAAACTCCTGGAGGTTCACGACATTGTACAGGAGACGGGAATCAAGACCATCCCCAAGAAAAAGAAATGCAAAAAAGCAAAATGGCTGTCTGAGGAAGCCTTTCAAAAAGCTGTGAAAAGAAGGGACACGAAAAGCAAAGGAGAAAAGGAAAGATAAACGCATTTGAATGTAGAGTTCCAAAGAATAGCAAGGAGAGATAAGAAAGCCTTCCTCAGCGATCAATGCAAAGAAATAGAGGAAAACAACAGAATGGGAAAGACTAGAGATCTCTTCAAGAAAATCAGAGATACCAAAGGAACATTTCATGCAAAGATGGGCTCGATAAAGGACAGAAATGGTATGGACCTAACAGAAGCAGAAGATATTAAGAAGAGGTGGCAAGAATACACAGAACAACTGTACAAAAAAGATCTTCACGACCCAGATAATCACGATGGTGTGATCACTGACCTAGAGCCAGACATCCTGGAATGTGAACTCAATTGGGTCTTAGGAAGCATCATTATGAACAAAGCTAGTGGAGGTGATGGAATTCCAGTTGAGCTATTCCAAATCCTGAAAGATGATGCTGTGAAAGTGCTGCACTCAATATGCCAGCAAATATGGAAAACTCAACAGTGGCCACAGGACTGGAAAAGGTCAGTTTTCATTACAGTCCCAAAGACAGACAATGCCAAAGAATGCTCAAACTACCGCACAATTGCACTCATCTCTCATTCTAGTAAAGTAATGCTCAAAATTCTCCAAGCCAGGCTTCAGCAATACATGAACTGTGAACTTTCTGATGTTCAAACTGGTTTTAGAAAAGGCAGAGGAATGAGAGATCAAATTGCCAACATCTGCTGGATCATGGAAAGAGCAAGAGAGTTCCAGAAAAACATCTATTTCTGTTTTATTGACTATGCCAAAGCCTTTGACTGTGTGGATCACAATAAACTGTGGAAAATTCTGAAAGAGATGGAAATACCAGACCACCTGACTTGCCTCTTGAGAAACCTGTATGCAGGTCAGGAAGCAATAGTTAGAACTGGACATGGAACAAGAGACTGGTTCCAAATAGGAAAAGGAGTACGTCAAGGCTGTATATTGTCACCCTGCTTATTTAACTTCTGTGCAGAGTACATCATGAGAAATGCTGGGCTGGAGGAAGCACAAGCCGGAATCAAGACTGCCGGGAGAAATATCAATAACCTCAGATATGCAGATGACACCCTTATGGCAGAAAGTGAAGAGGAACTAAAAAGCCTATTGATAAAAGTGAAAAAGGAGAGTGAAAAAGTTGGCTTAAAGCTCAACTTTCAGAAAACTAAGATTATGGCATCCAGTCCCATCTCTTCATGGCAGATACATGGGGAAACAGTGGAAACAGTGTCAGACTTTATTTTTTTGCGCTCCAAAATCACTCAGATGGTGATTGCAGCCATGAAATTAAAAGACGCTTACTCCTTAGAAGGAAAGTTATGACCAACCTAGATTGCACATTCAAAAGCAGAGACATTATGTTGCCAACAAAGGTCCGTCTAATCAAGGCTATGGTTTTTCCAGTGGTCATGTATGGATGTGAGAGTTGGACTGTGAAGAAGGCTGAGTGCTGAAGAATTGATGCTTTTGAACTGTGGTGTTGGAGAAGACTCTTGAGAGTTCCTTGGACTGCAGGAGATCCAACCAGTCCATCCTAAAGGAGATCAGTCCTGGGTGTTCATTGGTGGACTGATGTTGAAGCTTAAGCTCCAGTACTTTGGCCACCTGATGCAGAGAGCTGAGTCATTTGAAAAGACCCTGATGCTGGGAAAGATTGAGGGCAGGAGGAGAAGGGGACAACAGAGGATGATATGGTTGGATGGCATCATCGACTCGATGGACATGGGTTTGGGTGGACTCTGGGAGTTGGTGAATAGGGAGGCCTGGGATGTTGCAGTTCATGGGGTCGCAAAGAGTTGGACAGGACTCAGCAACTGAACTGAACTGAATCCTCCCCCATCCCCTTTGCCCTTTGGTAATGATAAGTTTGTTTTCTGTTAGTCTATTTCTGTTTTGCAAATAAGTTCATTTGTGTATTTTTTTCCAGATTCCACATATAAGTGGTAGATGATATTTTTCTTTCTCTGACTTCACTTAGTATGATAATCTCTAGTTGTGTCCCTGTTGCTGCAAATGGCATTATTACATCTTTTTTAATGGCTGAGTAATATTCCAGTGTGTGTGTGTGTGTGTGTGTGTGTGTGTACCACATCTTATCCATTCATTTATTGATGGACATTATGTTTGCTTCTTCCGTGTCTTGACTATTATAAATAGTGCTGCCATGAACGTAGGGGTGTATGTTTTTCTCTGAATTAAGTTTTTTTCCTTGGGTCTATGTCCAGGAGTGGGTTTGAAGGATCATATGGCACCTCTAGTTTTTAGTTTTTTAAGGAACCTCCATACTGTTCTCCATAGTAGCTGCACCAATTAACATTTCCCCCAGCAGTATAGGAGGATTTTTAAAGGAAATGTTTTGTACTCACTGGCCTTGCATGTGAGTCTCACTCATGTCCTCTGCTAACTACCGCATGGCTCTTAGCAGGGAGAGGGGCTTTGCCTCTGGGAGGGGGTGTCTCTCCGAGGACCTTGGGCTCTCCCTCCTCTCCTGTCCTGGGCTGGCTAATGTCGCTGGGCAGGAGCCCTAGACAGCTGCGCGTGTCACGTCCTTCCGTGGGAAAGAAATGAGCAGGGCTGTTTAGAGTCTCCTGAGAATTTCACTTTGGGAATGAAGATGGGAAAAGCAGTGAGAGCTGAAGTTGAAAGAATGCATCTGAGCTGATGTGAGGATGCTGGAAAGGCCCCGGCCTTCCAGGAATGGCCAGGCCGCGGACCCTCTGAGGCAGCAGCAATTCCGACAAGAGGAGTTGTCGTGAAATAGAAGAAAACACCCCATTTCAAGTGGGAGGAAAGTAAACACTTGGAGAGCAGCCGCATGGTGTTAACGGCAGAGAGAGGGTCCCAGGGCAGGCTGTACTGCAAGTTCTTAGGACAAGTTGTTCCCTATTTTTTCCCCCTGGCTCTTTGCAGTTATGTTCTCGTGACTTTATTGCTTGCATTCAAAGGCCCTAACTTACATAGGGCACAGAATAGATGGAGTCCTCTTTCCATCGCGAGGACTCACCTCCTTTTGTTCATGGTACCTCACTGTCTCCCCTGTGGTTTATGATATGCATTTAACTCATTTTTGGGGAACACTGTTCACACCCCCACCCCATTCTATGCTGTGTTTTTCTGATGACTTTAATTTTTTTTAAGTTTGTCTTCTGCTGAACTCCACTGGAATGTGTCATTTTGACTCTTTGCAGAGTGGGTGGTGATCGTCCATCCAGTGGGGGCCGTGACTCCCTTGGTCGGTGGTCACATCCTCTTCTTATTTTATCCCACGCCCTGGGCCGTGCCGAGTGAATGGGCAGTGCAAGTCATTGGGCATTTCTTGTGAAATGCTTAATTTGGGGTTCAGACGGGGAGGTGTTAGCCCTTCCTTAGAGTGAGTCATGTTTGATTCAAATAATTTTATTTTAAAGGAAATGAGAGACTTCCCTGATGGTCCAGTGGTTAAGGCTCTGGCTTCCAGTTCAGGGGTGTGGGTTCAGTTCCTGGTTGGGGAAATAAGATTTGACATGCTGTGTGGCATGGCCAAAAGTTAAAAAAGGTGAAAGATATTAAAGGAAATGAGTATTTGTTTGTGAGAAATGGAAGACTTAAACTGCAACTCTTGGCTTTGGTCAGCAGCTGAGGATCTAGTCCGCGCCGTGAAATGCTGACACAGTGGTGAAGGGTGGGAAAGCTTATATTCTTTCCGTCAGGTGAACACTCTGGCACCTAAATCCTGGCTGATATTTATTTTGGACCTTAAGCATATGCTGTGGTTAACAAGGCAGCTTATCTTGACATTATTCCCTGTATGTGGTTTTATTTTTCTTTTCTGTCTCCCCTTCCTTAAGATATTTTGGAAACTGCTTTGTTTGCCAAGTTACTATATTCAGTTCCGAATTGTTTGAATAATATTATGTTTTGTCATTGAGCTTAAATCCTCGATCTGGGAAAACAGTACTCGCAAATAGTGTTCTTGTCTTCTGTGTATTACCTTGAACCTCAAGGTTACCTATTTTTCTTAAGAAAAAACTATCATGGTGTATTTGTTTCCTAGGGCTGCCGTAGCAGAAATCCCGCAGATGGGGTGGCTGAAGCAATGGAAATGTACTGTTGCATAGTCTTGGAGGTTAGAAGTCCAAGATCAAGGTGTCAGCAGAGGTGGTTCATTCCCGGGGCTGAGAGGGAAGAGCTTGGCCCAGGCCTTGCTCCTTGGCGGTAGATGGACCTCGTCTCCTTGTGTCTCTTCACCTTGTCTTCTCTCTTTGCATGTTTCCGTGTCCTTTTTTTTTTTTTTTTTTTTAAAGGACACCCATCATTGAACTAGGACCCATCATAATGACCTTGGGACTCCCCACACGGCACTATTGGTAAAGGACCTGCCTGCCAGTGCAGGAGACTTAAGAAACTCAGGTTCCATCCCTGGGTCAAGAATATCCCCTGGAGGGGGGCATGGCAACCCACTCCATTATTCTTGCTTGTTGTGTGTTTTTAGATTCCACATGTAAGTGGTATCGTACAGTAGTTGTCTTTCTCTGTCAGACTTACTTCACTTAGTATAATAATACCTGCAGGTCCATCCATGTTGTCACAAATGGCAAAAATGTCATTCATTTTAATGTCTGAGTAGTAATCCATTGTATATTTCTACCACACCTCCTTTATTCCTTCATCTGTTGATGGGTACTTAGGTTGCTTCCCTATTTTGGCAGTTGTAAATAATGCTGCTGTTTACATTGGGCTATGTGTATCATTTTGAATTAGTGTTTTCATTTTATTTTTAAGATATCTACCCAGGAGTGGAATTGCTGGGTCATATGATAGTTCTATTTTTAGTTTTTTGAGAAGCCTCCATACTGTTTTCCACAGTGGATGCACCAATTTTCATTCCTACCAACAATTTATGAGGGTTCCCTTTCCCCCACATCCTGGCCAACATTTGTTATTTGTGATCTTTCTGATAATAACCATTCTGACAGGTGTGAAGTGATATCTCATTGTGGTTTTAATTTACATTTCTCTGATTAATGATGTTGAGCATCTTTTTATATGTCTGGCCATCTATATATCTTTGGAAAAATGTCTATTTAGTTCTGCCCATTTTTTTAATCACTTTAAAAATATTGAGTTGTATGAGCTGTTTATATATGTTGGATATTAACTCCTTATGGGTCATAAGATTTGTAAATATTTTCTCCCATTTAGTAGGTTGTCTTTTTGTTTTGTCAATGGTTTCCTTTGCTGTTCTAAAACTTTGAGGACCACCGGTTTTTGTTGCTCAGATTTAGGTACTTCTCTGGATGTGTCAACGATCCTGCTGCTGCTGCTGCTAAGTCGATTCAGTTGTGTCCGACTCTGTGCGACCCCCTGGACGGCAGCCCATCAGGCTCCCCCGTCCCTGGGATTCTCCAGGCAAGAACACTGGAGTGGGTTGCCATTTCCTTCTCCAATGCATCAAAGTGAAAAGTGAAAGTGAAGTCGCTCAGTCGTGTCCGACTCTTAGCGTCCCCATGGACTGCAGCCCACCAGGCTCCTCCGTCCATGGGACTCTCCAGGCAGGAGGACTGGAGTGGGCTGCCATAGTTTTCACCATACATTCTTGTTATTTAGCTTTGTTGGTCCATCAGCATTTCTTGTTTTCTCATGTGATTAGAGAAGGTAGAAGTTGAGCGGGTGTTAGCCTGGTTGTTCTTTCTCATACTTAAGCACTTCGCCTATCCCATAGCATGTGTATGTGTGCACACACGTGTGTGTGTGTGCACGTCCTTTGCGGCTTCTCTCCGGGACGTGCTATTCAGCTGGTGGACCATGTGTCCCCCACTAAGAGTGTACCTGTCACTGCCACTCTTTGCCTCACCAGGCTATACCAAGGCTGGATTCTGTACTAAAATCTGGATTCTAGCTAGTGCTGTCCTTGAATTAGGTGTGTGAAATTGAGCTAGTTGTCCACCGCTGTGCTTTCTTCCCTGCCTGTAGAGTGAGGGGAAGACTGTCTGTGATTTTCAGATTGACTCCCATGGGATCTGGTCTCACTGGGGAGCGCTCAGTGGGAGATGGGGGCGCATCGGGCAGGGTTCTTCATCCTGCCTCCACCTGGGCAGTTGTGCGTATCTCTTGGTTCCACTGTTGGCTAGTTGTGTGATCTTGGGTGAGTTGCCTGACCTGTGTGTCTCAGTTTCCTCCTCTGTAAAGTGGGCATGATGACAGAACCTGCCTCTCGGAGTTGTGGTGATACCCAGATGAATCAATGAACGCAAGGTGGTTAGGAGAGTACCCGACATTATCAGGTATGGTAGGCAGTGTAATGACTCTCCAAAGATGTCCCTTCCTAATTACCGGATAACCTGTGAATGTTAATTTGGGTGGCAGAAGAGACTCTGCAGTTGGGATTAAGGATCCTGAGGCGGTGAGATTATCCCGGGTTGTCATGGTGATCCCATTGTAGTCTTGGTGGTCCTTAAGACAGTAAGAGGAGGAGATGTAATGACAGAAGCAGAGGTTGGAGGAATGTGATTGATGGCTGGGGGGCATGAGCCAAGGATTGTGGGCACCCTTTAGGAGCTTGAAAAAGCCTGCAAATGTATCCTCCCCTAGGGCCCCAGAAGGAATACAGCCCAGAGGAACCCATCTGGACTTCTGACCTCCAGAAATAGAAGATAGTAAGTTGGTATTGTTTAAGCCACTCAGTTGGTGGTAGTTTACCTTAGAGCAGCAGCAGGAAACAAATATAGAAGTGTTAGCTGTTTAGGTGTGTGGCCAAAGTTTGAATGAATGTCGTGCTCATCTGACAGCCTGCGGCGGCAACTCCTCTCTCTGTACACACGCTCTCACCCGAGAAGACTCCCCGTGTGTAGAGGTGCTCAGCGTGGCTGAGGTCTGGAATGAGGCCAGGTAGGGCGGTGAGGATTGGGCGGTGGTCTCCGAAGTGTGCCTGCCCTGTGGGATTCTCTGCATTGCTCACATCATTCCCCTCTGAAGTGTTTTTCGTAATGACGTGATCACTTTGGTCAACAGTATCTGGTTGTCTGTCATGCTGCATATTGGGTCTTTTTTTCTAGTTTTTGTTTATTTGTTTTTGGCGATGCAGGGTTTTTTGCTGCTGTGTTGGCTCTTCTCTAGTTGGCAGCAAGTGGGGGCTGCTCTCTAGTTACAGGTGTGCAGGCTTCTTATAGCAGTGGGCCCTCTTGTGGAGCGTGGGCTCTAGGGCACATGGGCTTCAGTAGTGGCAGCTCCTGGACTCGAGAGCACAGGCTCAGTCGTTGTGGCCCACAGGCTTATTTGGGCTTCCCTGGTGGCTCAGATGGTAAAGAATCTGCCTGCAGTGCGGCAGACCTGGCTTCGATCCCTGTGTGGGGAAGATCCCCTGGAGGAGGGCATGGCAACCCGCTCCAGTATTCTTGCCTGGAGAATCCCCATGGACAGAGGAGCCTGGTGGGCTACCGTCCATGCGGTCACAAAGAGTCGGACACGACTGAGCGACTAAGCACAGCACAGGCTTAGTTGCCCCGAAGTATGTGGGATCTTTCCAGATCAGGGATTGAACCCATGTCTCCTGCATCGGCGGGCAGATTGTTTACCGCTGAGCCACCAGGGAAGCCCTTCCGTATTGGGTCTCGAGCCCTGGTTTATGCATTTGTTTTGAGGCATCTGCATCTTTGTGGACTCAACTTGTGTTCCTTTACCCCCAGCGTTTGTCAGTTCAGGCCATTCTATTACTAGTGACTTGAGGTGGGGTTTATTCTGTGATTAAGAAGAACTCGACACAAGCACTCTAACTGGGTTGGAATTGGAGAGTTAGGGCCAGGAGGGCTTTAAGGTACGAGCTGCACAGACGGTGCTGGCCCTGAGCTGCTTGAAGTAGAGCCTGTGATGTGGCCTCAGGCCAGGACTAGCCCAGTAAGGCATTTTGGGCTCGAGAGACATTTGCACCCCTTAAAAACT
The DNA here is from genome assembly GCF_019923935.1 of Bubalus bubalis. NCBI lineage: Eukaryota > Metazoa > Chordata > Mammalia > Artiodactyla > Bovidae > Bubalus > Bubalus bubalis. Next base: position 62,013,797 of record NC_059173.1, read on the forward strand.
CTATCCAGATGAGTTGTTTTCTTTCTTTTTTGACTAATATAGAGAGGCCAGACGGCTATTCTTGTACACGGTGCTGCAGTCAGTTCTGTAAATCTGGAAAAACACGAAGGAAAATGAGAAGCCAGTCCACAGTCCTGGAGGAATTTTGTTTCACTTCCAAGTTCCTTGGATTAACATCAGCATTATTTCCTTGGCATGCATCTGACATGAAAGAAATAAAGTTCTTAGAGTCTGCACCCTGTCCTTCTCTAAATAAAACGCAGAGGAATTTGGGGACGTGTTTTGATGTGCAGAATGGGTGGTGGCATTTCCCTTGGCAGAGCCGGTGCATATTTGATAATCTAGCGATTTCAGTCTCTACATGCCGAGGAATGTGAGCTTCTAGGTGCAGTTTGTCCATTTGGAAAAAGAGTTTAGGATTTGATATGGTGAAGAATCCTGAGTTTCAAATTTCGAGAGTGAGAAAGGTACATTTATTGGCTGCTTCATTTTCCATCTCAAACCCGGAATTAGAGAGCATACCACCGTTCCTCAAGTGTGCCATTTAGTGGTTTGGTTGATGGGATGGGAAGTTGCAGAGAGATCCTGTGGTTACAACGTTATTCCCAGGGCCAGTCTTGTCACTTCAGGGGCTCTCATGTACCCAGAGGGCTACCTGGCAGTGACGTAGAACAATCTGAACAGAGAGGTTTCCCTTCCTTCCAAGTGTCCGTATGTGTCTTAATAGTTCAAAACTATTAGGTGCATAGGTGGCTATGCTGTAAGAAATAATCTTGTTTGTCAAACCATCAAGGATGAGTGGGGCAATTCCAGCCAGCGTCTGGAGGCTCTCCAAACCTGGATTTAAACTGTGGTTGGGAACTTCCTCGGTGGTCCAGTGGCTAAGACATTGCACTCCCAATGCAGGGGACTCAGGTTCGATCCCTGGTCAGGGAACTAGATCCTACATGCTACAAATAAAGTGTGGTTGGATCGCTCCATGTGGAGTTCTGCCCTTAGACTGAGTAGGTCTCAAATACAACTCCTCATCTCTCAAACTTCTTCCAACCCTGGGGAGAGTTTTAGCGCCTGTATTTTTCTCTTCCATTTGTCTGAAGATTGAAGACCTAAAAGTTCCACTCTGGGAGACTCTGGAAGCGGCAAGTTCAGTTGAAAGAGTGCAGATCCCTTTAATTCTTTTAAGTCAGCTGTGCTTTTTGTGCACACACAGGCATTGTATTGGGCTTTCCAGGTGGCTCAGTGGTAAAGAATCCACCTGCCAAGGCAGGGAGACACAAGAGATGTGAGTTTGATCCCTGGGTCGGGTAGATCCCCTGGAGAAGGAAATGGCAACCCATGCAATATTCTTGCCTGGGAAATACCATGGACAGAGGAGCCTGGTGGGCTGTAGTCCCTGGGGTCACAAGAGTCAGACCTAACTTAGCGACTAAATAACACCACTGACAACAAAGGCTTTGTCTTATCCAGTAGTATGTGCCAGCCCTGAAGGTGTTCCTAGAGAGTAGTGCTAATTTACCATCCTTGGGAATCAGCATGCAGGAGAGGATGAGGGACATGGAAGCATATGGTATATGAATTTTCCATTTAGTTCAGTTCAGTTCAGTCACTCAGTCGTGTCCGACTCTTTGCGACCCCATGAACTGCAGCACGCCAGGCCTCCCTGTCCATCACCAACTCCCGGAGTTCACTCAGACTCACGTCCATTGTGTTGGTGATGCCATCCAACCATCTCATCCTCTGTCGTCCCCTTCTCCTCCTGCCCTCAATCCCTCCCAGCGTCAGGGTCTTTTCAAATGAATCAGCTCTCTGCATCAGGTGGCCCAAGTATTGGAGTTTCAGCTTCAACATCAGTCCCTCCAATGAACACCCAGGACTAATCTCCATAAGGATGGACTGGTTGGATCTCCTTGCAGTCCCAGGGACTCTCAAGAGTCTTCTCCAACACCACAGTTCAAAAGCATCAGTTCTTCTGCTCTCAGTTTTCTTTATAGTCCAACTCTCACATCCATACATGACCACTGGAAAAACCATAGCCTTGACAAGATGGACCTTTGTTGCCAAAGTAATGTCTCTGCTTTTTAATGTGCTGTCTAGGTTGGTCATAACTTTCCTTCCAAGGAGTAAGCGTCTTTTAATTTCATGGCTGCAATCACCATCTGCAGTGATTTTGGAGCCCCCAAAAATAAAGTCAGCCACTGTTTCCACTGTTTTCCCATCTATTTGCCATGAAGAGATGGGACCGGATGCCATTATCTTAGTTTTCTGAATGTTGAGCTTTAAGCCAACTTTTTTGCTCTCCTCTTTCACTTTCATCAAGAGGCTCTTTAGTTCTTCTTCACTTTCTGCCATAAGGGTGGTGTCATCTGCATATCTGAGGTTATTGATATTTCTCCCGGCAATCTTGATTCCAGCTTGTGCTTCCTCCAGCCCAGCGTTTCTCATGATGTACTCTGCATATAAGTTAAATAAGCAGGGTGACAATATACAGCCTTGACGTACTCCTTTTTCTATTTGGAACCAGTCTGTTGTTCCATGTCCAGTTCTAACTGTTGCTTCCTGACCTGCATACAGGTTTCTCAAGAGGCAGGTCAGGTGGTCTGGTATTCCCATCTCTTTCAGGATTTCCCACAGTTTATTATCCATTTAGTTTGAGCCATTCAAGAGAACTAGTTGAGATCTGTGTAAAGGCCCTGGGAGTCATGTCAAATCTCCCGAAAAGTCAGAACAGTGTGATGGAGAAGACATCAGTAGAAGCTTGAGAGACCAAGGAGTTGACCCTTTGCCTCCAGGACATAATATGAGCAGTCTAAAGAGGCCTGTGAGCTTGATCAAGTCACGAATCTCTCTCTCAACCTACTTAACCCATCTGTAACATAAGGTAACATCAACACTCACCCTACAGGCTGGTTATAAGAAATAAGTGAAATATTATTAGTAAGTCCATTAGCCCAGAGTAGGCACTCAACAAAGGCAGTCGCACCTAGTGGGCCCTTCATTAGCTTCCCCCAGCAGAGGAGTACTGCCAGCCATTGTAACTGAGACTGGTTGAGTTTCATGTGCTATGATAAACCTTTATCTTTGGCACAGAGCATCTTTGTACTTTTTTAATGAACTGTGTAAATGTAGTAAAGTGTCTTATGATTTTGTCTGAAAAGGCAGCAGAGATCTCTCAGAGTATAAACTACATGGGAAAGTGTGCTGTGCTTAGTCACTCAGTTGTGTCCACCCTTGGCAACTTCATGGACTGTAGCCCACCAGGCTCTTCTCTCCATGGGGATTCTCCAGGCAAGAATACTGGAGTGGGTTGCCATGCCCTCCTCCAGGGGATCTTTGCAAGCAAAGGTTCAAACCCAGGTCTTCCGCATTGCAGGTGGATTCTTTACTGTCTGAGCCACCAGGGATTTAAAATGCACTATAGGGACTTCCCTCGTGTTCCAGTGGTTAAGAATCCATCTTCCAGTGCAGGGGACATGGTTGGGGAGCTAAGACCCCACATGCCTCAGGGCAGCAGTGCCTGGGAGCCACAACTAAGACCTCATGCAGCCAAAAACAAATAAATATTTAAAAAAATGTACTACATAACAGAAAAGGTGATAAATTTGTGATGATTAAATGGAACTGGAGTTTAGAGTGGTGAAATTTTTAAGCAATAAGAAGTTTTTTTAATGAACTCTTAATAACACTAGAAAGAAGTCAGTGGAGGGGAAAAATGATTATATTCTAAAATAAAAATAGATGTAACTATAATACCTAGCACAGAGGTAAGAGAGAAAAGTATGGTATTTACATAGGAAGAAATGTATCATATTAGCTGTGCAAATATGATTCAGTTCAATTCTGCTGTTATAAATAGTTTCAACTAATGAGATTAGGAATTGAAATAAATATTGAGAAATGGATGCATTTAAATTATAGCTTTCTGGAGAGTATCTTGCCCTGACATTATGAAAGCATGATTCTTGAAGTATTTTTTGACATAGTAGTTTTGGATAAAATAAAGGAAGAGACTCCAGAGGGGAAAAATAGATTTTATACCAGCATTTATGGTTCTGTGGGCTTCTCTGGTGGCTCAGATGGTCAAGAATCTGCCTGCAATCCAGGAGACCAGGTTCAATCCCTGGGTGGGGAAGATATCCTGGAGAAGGGAATGGCAACCCACTCAACTGTTCTTGCCTGGAGAATTCTTTGGACAGAGGAGCCTGGCAGGCTAGAGTCCATGGGGTCATAAAGAGCCTCTGACACGAGCGAGTGACTAACATGGTTCTATATGTATAATATAAACATTTATATGTTGTTTATATATGGCATATATAAATAAGTACATAGAGATTTACATAGATAAACACACAAATGGAACCAATTACATGCCCCTGTTGAGAACTGGCAAACATTAGCAAAATGGAATACAATAAAGTTATTAAAAATGATAATAAGCCCACACACTCACTATTTGGAAATAGCTGCATGAACTAAAAAGCAAAAACTGTGTGGTCCCTGTTTCAAGGATAGAGGGAAGCACAAGGGTGCCAGATAAGCTGAGGCGGGAGAGGAGAGAACCCCGAGGAAATACTGACTAAATGGGGCAGTTTCAGGTGAGCAGCGCTGTGAAGGTCACGCACTGTGGAACAGAGCGGGGCATAGGGCACAGGGGCGATGATTTTGGGGAGGGTGGTGCGAGGGGCAGGTTTCTGTGAAGGAGCCAGCCAGACGGGGGTGAGGGCGGGGAAGGAGCCCTTCCAGGATGGGACAGCAGTTTGAAGCCTGGTAGTCTGGAGTGATTTGGCTTGTGTAAACCAAGAACAGGCCGGCATGGCCAATCCTAGGGAATAATCGTATGTTTGCCTGGATTAACTCTGGAGTGGCCTTGATAGTCAGGGTTTATATTTTCTTTAGAAGATATATACCTTTATTATTTTATTTATCATGCCCCTTGGCATGTGGCATATTAGTTCCCTGACCAGGGATCAAACCCGTGTGCCCCCCTGCCGTTGGAGTGCAGAGCTTAACCACTGGACTACCAGGGAAGTCCCTAGGCTTTACATTTTTATGATTTAAATACTTTTATTGTTTAGTTGTGAAATTTTGGTGGAAATACAGAAATATGGGAACCAGGTATATGCTTTAAAGAGAATGAGAAAGCAAATATCCGCAGACTCACTACTAGGTTATGAACTAAAAT